>NC_052309.1:76538143-76866580 GCF_016432855.1 Salvelinus namaycush
GGTAATGAATATAGGCTACAAGATACAGTAGATAGGGTCATTCACCTATTACAAACAGCCTGCTGTTTGTGACTGCAGCCGTACACACAGCTGTCTGGCCAAAATAATGCAAACTAAATGCTGAAAGTAGTAGCCTAATTATTTATGAATACCAACAAAAATACTGAATAGCAGTTTGGCTTAGAATACCGAAACAACTGCAAATGAATGAAGGAATGAATGAATGAATGGGAACAGAACATAAGATAAAGGCATGACACAATCTATAATTAAGCTAGTTACATTAACAGTAAACAAACACAGTAAAGAAAAGGTGAATGGAGATCCAGATAACCA
This sequence comes from Salvelinus namaycush, assembly GCF_016432855.1. Classification (NCBI taxonomy): domain Eukaryota; kingdom Metazoa; phylum Chordata; class Actinopteri; order Salmoniformes; family Salmonidae; genus Salvelinus; species Salvelinus namaycush. The sequence goes on from NC_052309.1 coordinate 76,538,480, forward strand.
AAACAGCCTACAGCCTATTACGGTGAGATGCAGACATGCACAGCTGTCTTGCCAAACAAATATGCCTATAGGCCCGCTTCAGACATGGCGCTCAAGAGTACAGTTGTGGACAAAAGTTTTGAGAATGACACAAATATTAATTTTCACAAAGTCTGCTGCCTCAGTTTGTAGGATGGCAATTTGCATATACTCCAGAATGTTATGAAGAGTGATCAGATGAATTGCAATTAATTGCAAAGTCCCTCTTTGCCATGCAAATGAACTGAATCCCCCCCAAAAAACATTTCCACTGCATTTCAGCCCTGCCACAAAAGGACCAGCTGACATCATGTCATTGATTCTCTCGTTAACACAGGTGTGAGTGTTGACGAGGACAAGGCTGGAGATCACTCTGTCATGCTGCTTGAGTTTGAATAACAGACTGGAAGCTTCAAAAGGAGGGTGGTGCTTGGAATCATTGTTCTTCCTCTGTCAACCATGGTTACCTGCAAGGAAACACGTGCCATCATCATTGCTTTGCACAAAAAGGGCTTCACAGGCAAGGATATTGCTGCCAGTAAGATTGCACCTAAATCAACCATTTATCGGATCATCAAGAACTTCAAGGAGAGCGGTTCAATTGTTGTGAAGAAGGCTTCAGGGCGCCCAAGAAAGTCCAGCAAGCATCAGCACCGTCTACTAAAGTTGATTCAGCTGCGGGAGCAGGGCACCACCAGTACAGAGCTTGCTCAGGAATGGCAGCAGGCAGGTGTGAGTGCATCTGCACGCACAGTGAGGCGAAGACTTTTGGAGGATGGCCTGGTGTCAAGAAGGGCAGCAAAGAAGCCACTTCTCTCCAGGAAAAACATCAGGGACAGACTGATATTCTGCTAAAGGTACATGGATTGGACTGCTGAGGACTGGGGTAAAGTCATTTTCTCTGATGAATCCCCTTTCTGGTTGTTTGGGGCATCTGGAAAAAAGCTTGTCCAGTGAAGACAAGGTGAGCACTACCATCAGTCCTGTGTCATGCCAACAGTAAAGCATCCTGAGACCATTCATGTGTGGGCTTGCTTCTCAGCCAAGGGAGTGGGCTCACTCACAATTTTGCCTAAGAACACAGCCATGAATAAAGAATGGTACCAAAAAATCCTCCGTGAGCAACTTCTCGCAACCATCCAGGAACAGTTTGGTGATGAACAATGCCCTTTCCAGCATGATGGAGCACCTTGCCATAAGGCAAAAGTAATAACTAAGTGGCTCGGGGAACAAAACATTGAAATTTTGGGTCCATGGCCAGGAAACCCCCCAGACCTTAATCCCATTGAGAACTTGTGGTCAATCCACAAGAGGCAGGTAGACAAACAAAAACTCACAAATTCTGACAAACTCCAAGCATTGATTATGCAAGAATGGGCTGCCATCAGTCAGGATGTGGCCCAGAAGTTAATTGACAGCATGCCAGGGCGGATTGCAGAGGTCTTGAAAAAGAAGGGTCAACACTGCAAATATTGACTCTTTGCATCAACTTCATGTAATTGTCAAGAAAAGCCTTTGACACTTATGAAATGTTTGTAATTATACTTCAGTATTCCATAGTAACATCTGACAAAAATATCTAAAGACACTGAAGCAGCAAACTTTGTGGAAATTAATATTTGTCATTCTCAAAACTTTTGGCCACAACTGTACAGCGACATGTTGTGATATGGCACAATACACTTTTGTGGATCAAATTCGACCCACGTAATCAATTAAGTAATGCCAGCCTACCATAAACACTTTTCCAATACGTACAGTTTCATTTACAACCATGAAAACCATAATAGAATGTAGTTCTATGATGAAACACGTCGACATGTAGCTACACCCATGGGCGTCATTTGGGTTCTTGCATTGGAATTATATTGAATTCTGCAGTAATTGAGTATTCCAGACACTCTTTCTATGAACCAGTTGCTATTAACGTTTTTTGGACAGAAATCCTGTGGCTAGGGTAGGATTCTAGGCTAGCCTGGGCTGTATCCTCTGTTCCAAGATCGTCAGGAACAGTTGGAGGTGGAGGGGTTGTGGAGGCACTATCCTGGCGGCGCTTGTGGAAGGGTGGGTAGACTCTGCATGCGGAGCTATTTGGAGCTCAGAAGCATCATCTCTGCTGGGCTTGGTGGCGGCCTCGGTGGTTTAACTTTTACTTGGTACTCATCCCGGATCCGGGAGCACCCTCATCAGTAAAAAAGCTGACTAGCATAGCCTAGCATAGCGCCACAAGTAAATACTAGCATCTAAATATCATGAAATCACAAGTCCAAGACACCAGATGAAAGATACACATCTTGTGAATCCAGCCATCATTTCTGATTTTTTAAATGTTTTACAGGGAAGACACAATATGTATTTCTATTAGCTAACCACGATAGCAAAAGAAACAACTTTTTTTTCCCACCATTTTTTCCCTGCATAGGTAGCTATCACAAATTCGACCAAATAAAGATATAAATAGTCACTAACCAAGAAACAACTTCATCAGATGACAGTCTGATAACATATTTATTGTATAGCATATGTTTTGTTCGAAAAATGTGCATATTTCAGGTATAAATCATAGTTTTACATTGCAGCCACCATCACAACTCTCACCAAAGCAACTAGAATAACTACAGAGCAACGTGAATTACCTAAATACTCATCATAAAACATTTATGAAAAATACACAGTGTACAGCAAATGAAAGACAAAGATCTTGTGAATCCAGCCAATATTTCAGATTTTTTAAGTGTTTTACAGCGAAAACACAATATAGCATTATATTAGCTTACTACAATAGCCAACCACACAACAGCATTGATTCAAGCCAACAGTAGCGATAATGAATAAACCAGCAAAAGATATAAAATTATTCACTAACCTTCTCAAACTTCTTCAGATGACAGTCCTATAACATCAAATTACACAATACATATATGGTTTGTTCGAAAATGTGCATATTTAGCGGCACAAATCGTGGTTATACAATATGAATAGTAGCCAAAATGCAAACAAAATGTCGGGAGAAATCTTGGGAGAGGCACCTAATCTAATCAATAACTAATCATAAACTTGACAAAAAAAATACAGGTTGGACAGCAAATGAAAGATACATTAGTTCTTAATGCAACCGCTGTGTTAGATTTTTAAAATTAACGTTACTACGACATACAGCGTACGTTAAAGCGAGACCGCACCGAAATTAATGGCGGAATAATAGTTTGACATTTTTCAACAGAACAACGAATTAACATCATAAATAGTTCTTACTATTTGATGAGCTTCCATCAGAATCTTGTGCAAGTTGTCCTTTGTCCAGAATAATCGTTGCTCGGTTGTAGATTGTCATCTTCAACTTTGGAATTAGCAGCAAACATTAGCCATGTGGCGAAGACGTGTCCAACTCAACATAACGCAGCACAAATAAAATACCGAAAATCGCAATATACTGATATAAACTGATATAACTCGGTTTAAAATAACTACATTATGATGTTTTTAACACCTATATCGAATAAAATCAGAGCCGGATATATCTAACGCCTATAACGAGAGCTTTTCAGAATGCAATCCTGAGGTCTGTCTTGCGTCATGACGAACGTTGAAAAGACTGCACACCCGGTTCCAAGAGCTTTTGTACGGCCTCAGATCTACCTAGACACCCCATTCCAATTCTCACTGCTTACTGACATCTAGGGGAAGGCATATGCAGTGCATGTCGACCCATAGATTACATGCAAATTAATAAACTGACCCTGGAACAGAGTGCCGATTTCAGATTTCTCACTTCCTGACAGGAAGTTTGCTGCAAAATGAGTTCTGTTTTACTCACAGATATAATTCAAACGGTTTTAGAAACTAGAGAGTGTTTTCTATCCAATAGTAATAATAATATGCATATTGTACGAGCAAGAATTGAGTACGAGGCAGTTTAATTTGGGAACGTTTTTTTACAAAGTCGAAATGGCGCCCCCCTATTGAGAAAAGGTTAATGCAGCTGCTCATTGCTCTCCTTCTCCTTTTGGCTTTGTTTGGAAACTTTGACGAAGCCCATTTCTGATATCCATCGTGGCAGTGGCAGATTATCTGGTTTGAGCTAGCTAAATAAGCTAAGCCTAATGACACTAACGCTTTTTACAGCTAGTTAAGAAGCTAAACTCTGTAGTGGTGGGGCATGAGGCAGAATTGAGTGAAGCTGCTTCAACGGTAAACTTGGCCCCACCCTTATAAATCAGGCGGAGGCGCATCACGTTAGTCACATAGCCTACCCCAGAGATGAGAAGCGTTTTTTCACGCTTTTTATGGAAACCCAAAGGAGTCATACCTAACCACCCCAGTGGCTTTCCACACCCCCCTACACACACTGCGGTGTGCTCTGTCCATTGTGCTGATACAGATTTAGCGCCAACAAGACACTCAGTCATTTGAACTTTTTTGCTATTTTTATATAGAGACATGAAACTAAAACTGAGGTGACACAAGTTTCAACTGAGGGGGCTTAGCCCCCTTTTGCCCCCTCGTGGAACCGGGCCGCTGTGTGTGTGTGCACAGGTGTGTGATTGTGTTTTTCCCCAATGTTATGTACACACCACCAAAAATGTGATATATTGTGTAATGACAAGGACAGTGTGCTGAGTTTTGTGGTGGATCATAGCTCTAAACAACAGTACTAATATCCACTGGAGTTTTGTTGACTACTTGTAGCAATTAACTTTTTCATAAACCCCAGTTTTCATTGTGGGGTTCTGATTGTGGCTGCCGCTGCCCCCAATACAGTACCGCCGAGGAAGTTAATGTGTGGCTGTTAAGTACGCTGCAATCAATCAGTGGACGTTTGTCTGTGCCTGTTCAATTACAGAATAATAATGTAAATCAGTGTGCGCTGGGGAAAGACTGAATGAAGCATTATACAACAAAGGCAGACTTGATGAGGCCACTCCAGTCATGGAGTAATAAGGGATCATTTCAGCAGGACAATAATCCATAGGGCACATATCCTGCCTTTCTACCCCACTTCTCATTTTGCTCTGCAACAAACCACAAGTCTTCTTGCACTGTATATCTCTCTACCCAGGTACTGTCTCTGTTAGAGATTTGCATAATGGAGAAACATCAGCACACACGTAACTGATCCTGAGGAACATAATGTATTTTTTTCCTCCATCGGCTAATAAGTGTGCATTTAGAGAGAAAGAAACTCTCCCGCTAATCACCTGTAAAAAAAAGAAAAACACAGAGAGAGAGAGTCCAGCCTGCTGCCTCTATGCAGTGTGAGGCATCGGCAGCTTCACTTCACCATGGCAACAGGCTTCCCATCCAACAGCTGCCTGTATCCAGGAGGGCAGAAAGCATCGCCCCAACCCAGCTCTTATCTTAGGCCAGGATATCAGTGATCCAGACCTCACAGATAGACCATCCTCAGAGAAACCCACAAAACCCCAAGGTCCTCCATTCTAACCCCCAAGAATTCCCTCTATTTACCTTATGTCAAGAGGTGGGGAACTTACAGTCAAGAGTCGTGAGTTGTGTCAAAAATGCACCCATATATCAGATACCTTGCCTTCATATTACAGAGATGCTGCCCAAGAGGTTGTGCTTGATAGGCTAGTTTTTTCTCTCATAGTACAATATGTTTTAAGGGCTTGGACTGGAACATTGTCTCCATATAGAAGACAGATTCAATAAATAGCTTACAGTGATGCTCTGTGCATGACTCTTTGTGTATGAAGTGTTGTGTAGCACTATGGATGCTATGGAGTACTACCATCAAACACAGACTTGTCTTTTAATACGTTGGCTTTATTCAATTAATGTAGAAGTGATAACTCTTCCCCACATTAATTTACCATAACTAAGAGAGCTATCTGATGAGAATCAGCAATAAACCCCTTATATCCCTTATAAACCAGTCCTATCAAAGCCTCTCTTTTTCCAGCCTTCAGCGGGACTGGTTTATAAGGGATGATATAAGTCTAGCTGGGCTTGGGAGAGTTCATTTGGATTTGCTGATTCTCATCAGATAGCTCTCTTAGTTATGGTAAATTAATGTGGGGAAGAGTTATCACTTCTACATTAATTGAATAAAGCCAACGTATTAAAAGACAAGTCTGTGTAGCAAACAGATGTTGTTGAAATTATGAGAGCTGAAGAACACAATAGTTTCCGTTAAATAGCAGAACACTGCAAGTCATTGAACTAATAAAAAATACATAACAGGAACTTTCCCTCATTAGCTAATTTAAAAGAAGAGAGTATAGCCGACTCTTAATGATCGGCTATGAAAAGCCAACTGACATTTATTCCTGATTATTATTTGACCATGCTTGTCATTTATGAACATTTTGAACATCTTGGCTCTCTCTAATTCTCTCCTTCTCTCTTTCTTTCTCTCTCTCGGAGGACCTGAGCCCTAGGACCATACATCAGGACTACCGGGCATGATGACTCCTTGCTGTCCCCAGTCCACCTGGCCTTGCTGCTGTTCCAGTTTCAACTGTTCTGCCTGCGGTTATGGAACCCCTACCTGTCCCAGACCTGCTGTTTTCAACTCTTAATGATCGGCTATGAAAAGCCAACTGACATTTATTCCTGATTATTATTTGACCATGCTGGTCATTTATGAACATTTTGAACATCTTGGCCATGTTCTGTTATAATCTCCACCCGGCACAGCCAGAAGAGGACTGGCCACCCCTCATAGCCTGGTTCCTCTCTAGGTTTCTTCCTAGGTTTTGGCCTTTCTAGGGAGTTTTTCCTAGCCACCGTGCTTCTACACCTGCATTGCTTGCTGTTTGGGGTTTTAGGCTGGGTTTCTGTACAGCACTTCGAGATATTAGCTGATGTATGAAGGGCTATATAAAATAAACTTGATTGATAAAATAAACTTGAGTAAGGGCACAATGAAATGATCAACCATATTTTCATTTGAAACTTTTATTTTCACATAAACACTTATAAACTACATATAAAATACATTTGTAAACATACAGAGAAGCTTTGGTGTGTGCAGTGAATATTCTACATTATGTAGTGTGTGTGTTCTGCATTCTGTGTTCCTATGCCATGTAACAAATATGTACAAGGAAGCATATCATGTATCCCTCAACCACACACCAATTACTTGCAATTACTTCCATATTCCCAGCCAGTGACGCGCATTGGTTTGTAGCTAGCCATTGTCATTCATGCCAGCCCCAGCCCTTGGGAGCTGACTTCTGACCCATACGCCAGGCCAGAAATAAACTCTTATCTTCCTTAGGCTTTCAGTCTAACACCCCACTTCACCACCCCTCAACACACACATCTGTCCTTACACTCATGCTTAGTGAACCAGGGTCTTCACTCCTCTCTCTCTCTTATTGATTCAGTGTCTGATTGGGTGGTGGCTCTGCTGGAGCGTGTTGTTTTTGGCCTGTTGAGCCGACTCACCCTCTACTCTGTCCACAGTGGCTGACCTCTCCTCCTGCCTCTCTACTCTCTCTATGGAGCCTTTGGACCAGCATCGCTGAGTCTCAGCCCTTAACCGCCTGTCTCACCACCGTGCTCTAGGGATAGCCATGTCAGGTCTCCCTAATACTATGTGGAAGCAGGTGTTATCTTTTTTTAGTCTGTTCACTCACCATGCACCCATCTGTCTGTGTGTATATTACAGTGGAACTCTATAAACTACATCACAAACAGGAATTTGTCTCCCAGTCAAGTTAAACAGAGATGTGGTTCTCTTAACCGCTGTGTTGCGTTAAATCTATACAGACTAGGCTACAACTAAAGCCCCTTGTGGACCTTTGTACACCTTGGGGCAGGTTTGCCAAAAGGAGGCCAATGACCATCATCTCCATTCTAGATAATGTTTGATTTTACTGAAACAAACTGTCAATCGATTTATAACACTTCAACTATATTTCTGATCATGCCCTGTTTGGACAACAGGACTCATCATATTGATGAGTGTTTGATAATGACAACAGGACTCATCATATTGATGAGTGTTTGATAATGACAACAGGACTCATCATATTGATGAGTGTTTGATAATGACAACAGGACTCATCATAGTGTTTGATAATGACATCCCACTTTGCAGGAATCCTCATAATTGTCGGGGAAATGTACCTATTTATCAGAAAAATGCAGCATGTGTTGTTATACTGTGTACTCAACAGGTACTTTTAACATCTCTCACAGCAGCCCACACAACATGTGCAACAAGGTCAGTCTATCTAAAACACTTTACATATCCTCGCAACAAGGTCAGTCCATCTAGAACACTTTACATATCCTCACACCTGGATAATGCATTAGATATGTGAGTTTGACACCACAGAAGTCATGTGGATTGATTTGAGTGTTTTATAATGACAGACATTTTACCCTTCACTCCTTCACTTTGCAGGAGACCCCACATTGGCGTAGAGGAAATTGATAGGAAATGTGTCACATCAAAGTGTTTTTTTATACAGAACAGTTGGATTGGAATTCATACAGCATGAGTGTGTTTGTATGCAGAGGGAGAAGAGTTGTGTATGATTGGTTTGACAGTCCTCTCTGGTGGGATGACTCTGCCCCCTTGTGGTACACTGAGAAGGAACTAGAAATGCAATTTGAATGACCATGAGTTCTCATTCTTTAACTGTCAATGTCATGAGTACCATCAGTGGTCTGGTGCATTTTTAAATTGAGAACTGGTACAGAAAACAACACGGGTGACTATATTTGCTATGGTATAATACAACTTATATTTTAGAATCCAGAACACACAGTAACATGTCCTTCTAGCCATGTTTTGACATTGCATTGATTATTATATAATCAGTCTAATCAGTTCTGACTGGAAAACACAGCAACAAGATATGGCAGACTTAATAAGCAAGATCAGTCAATTCAACAATACAATTTATAACAGCTTTATTACTCATCTAACAGCAATACTATTTCTGTCAGTAAACACTTTCACCACCAGGAAGCAGTATTCTACTACTGTAATAAGCAATGCAATTTAAGCAAGTGTATAACGTTGAAGACAAACGATGAACAAGATGAGAACGGATGAATACTTCTTACACTATTCTCAAATCCCAATGTACAATGATTTTCAGTTTTAAAATTCAATTGTATTTATTGTAATTTCTTTGATATTTTGCTTCCCAGTATAAAAAGTGATAACATATATTCTCTTTGGCCATGGCAGTCCAGGTTTGCTTTCTCTTCACTCAGTAAGAGAAAGGCCCTGATCCATCCTGTGTAGATGTGCCCTGACCAGGAAAGCCCTTTGCCCTACTGTAGTTCCAAGTCACATGTTCAGTAAAAAACCTCCTGACCTTCCCATGACTAGTCCTATGCTATGATTATGAGTCCAACCAGGATGAAGACCAACAGCAGTCTGCTCCTAGTCCTTGTCCCTGAAGAGATCCCTCTGGAGTAGTGCAGCTGTTTGTGAGAGCTGTAGGTTCTACTACTAGGTATCCACAAGGAGCAGTTGTAAGGCTCAGTCCCAGCCTGGGTAGGCAGGGTACTCCTTATATCAAACAGCCCCTCTTCATCCAGCTGGCTCTTTGTGCTGGCCGACTCTGTTATATTCTCAGAGCCCAGGAACCAGTGTACTGTGCCTTCTGGGTAAACTCCAAATAACTGGCACTCAACCTGAGACTCATTCTGGAACACTTTGTGCTCAGATGTCCTTAGGCACTCTGCAATGTTGAGGGAAAAATAGTATGAGTATTGAGTAGTTCTCAATTAACATTCACATAGCTGGAGTGCGTCTAACAATTTCATTGCCATATTTGTGTAATATTTGGTCTGACTTGCCTACATGTGTCATTGTTGCAATTGCTCTCATCCTACAACAGCATCATCATTAGTTGTATAGGAGCATTATTCCCATACAGTATACAGACCTTGCATTGTCACAGTGGTGTTGGCAGCTGTGATCGTTAGGTTGGAGCGCAGTTTGCAGGTGTAGTTACCCTGACTGGACGGCATCACCCGAGTCAGATTGAGTGTGAGGGTGTTGTTTGTGTTGTCACACCGGAAGCCAGGAAAGGAGAATACACCAGTGGCATTGACCACACACAGCTGTTTCATTTTCCTTACCCAGGAAAAGAGAATGATCTTGAGTGTGCTTGATGACATGATGTCACACTGCAGGGACATTCTGATCACACTGAGCCTTTACCTCAGTACTGGTTCTCAGCTCCACTTTACCTGTGAATGGATGGATAAAGAGGAAACTGTTATATCGCCAGGTATAGGAAGCTTTCCATGCTTACACACACTGTATTTACACTGACCAAAAATAAATCAAATGCAACACTTGAAAGGATTTTGCTGAGTTACAGTTCATATAAGGAAATCAGTCAATTTAAATAAATGCATTATGCCCTAATCTATGGATTTCACATGACTGGCAATACAGATATGTATCTGTCGGTCACAGATAACTTTAAAAAACAAAAGTAGGGGCGTGGATCAAAAAAAGTCAGTATCTGGTGTGACCACCATTTGGCTCATGCAGCCCAACATATCTCTTTAGCATAAAGTTAATCAAGCTGTTGTTTGTTGCCTGTGGAATGATGTCCCACTCCTCTTCAATGGCTGTGCGAAGTTGCTGGATATTGGCGGGAACACGCTGTCGTACACGTTCATCCAGAGCAGTGGTCACCAACCTTTTCTGAGTCAAGATCACTTTGGCAGTCAAAAAGCAATCTTCTGCTCAGATTATTATTTTTTACATTAGCCTCACACAAACAGTTGTAGGAATGAGGTTTGGGCAGTAGGCCTAACACATTATCACAGCATATTGGCTATATGATTGGCCTGCCAATATTGTTAATCAGACCATATTATATTTCGAACTCGAGCTTTGATAACAAAATAGATCAGTTGGTTTAGCACTTGTGAGGCACTGTGGAGCATGAATTGAAATAATTTGGTTTTTTATTTTACTGGACTGATGGTACCTAGGGCTATCGATACTTGGCTACTCATTCATTGCAGCTGCAGCCCGAGCGGAAGTACGGAGAAGCACGTTTTGTAATAGTGTTGAATAAAAACAGTGACAGTGCTGAATATAAACTTGAACATGAACTCACTCATAAAATCAGCAGCTCTTTGCTGTATTCGTTGACAGTCTCTCTGTGGTCATGGTTTTAAAAGTTATAAAATCTTACGTACGCTAGTAGCCTATTAAACTTAGCTGTGGCCAGGGTTATGGAAGCTCTGTAGCCACGGGTGATTTGAGCTATCCGATTGGGCAGCGCAGTAGGTGCACTCGATTTAGTCACAGATTTGCCGGTCCTGCGGGAAGGCAGAGTTTGTCTCATGGAAACACTTTGCTTACCCGGTGCGCTCAACACGATTTTAAAAAAGGAGCGCAAGCCTTTATCGTTCGTTGGCTTTTCTACAGAAATATTTGGTGATCGACTAGGAATGCCTTGAAGATCGACCAGTTGGTGACCACTGATCCAGAGCATCCCAAACATGCTCAATGGGTGACATGTCTGGTAAGTATGCAGGCCATGGAAGAACTGGGACATTTTCAGCTTCCAGGAATTGTGTGCAGATCCTTGTGACATGGGGCTGTGCATTATCATGCTGAAACATGAGGTGATAGCTGCGGATGAATGGCACGATAATGGGCCTCAGGATCTCGTCACGGTATCTCTGGGGATTGAAATTGCCATTGATTAAATACAATTGTGTTCATTGTCAGTAGCTTATGTTTGCCCATACCATAACCCCACCGCCACCATGAGGCACTCTGTTCACAACGTTGGCATCAGCAAACTGCTCGCCCAAACGACCACATTCACGCTGTCTGCTGTCTGCCCGATCAGCAGTTGAAACCGGGATTACTCCGTGGAGAGCCCACTTCTCCAGCGTGCCGGTGGTCATCGAAGGTGAGCATTTGCACACTGAAGTTGGTTACGACGCCAAACTGCAGTCAGTCAAGACCTTGGTGAGGACGACAAGCACGCAGATGAGCTTCCCTGACATGGTTTCTGACAGTTTGTGCAGAAATTCTTTGGTTGTTCAAACCCACAGTTTCATCATCTGTCCGCGTGGCTGGTCTCAGACGATCCCACAGGTGAAGAAGCCAGATGTGGAGGTCCTGGTCTGGCGTGTTTACACATGATCTGTGGTTGCGAGGCCAGTTGGACGTACTGCCAAGTTCTCTAAAACGTCATTGCACTCGATTTGGTAGAGAAATTAACATTCAATTATCTGGGAACAGCTATGGTGGACATTCCTGGAGTCAGCATGCCAATTGCACGCTCCCTCAAAACTTGAGACATCTGTGGCATTGTGGTGTGGCACAAAACTGCACATTTTAGAGTGGCATTTTATTGTCCCCAGCACAAGGTGCACCTGTGTAATGATCATGCTGTTTAATCAGCTTCTTGATATGACACACCTGTCAGGTGGATGGATTATCTTGGCAAAGGAGAAATGCTCACTAACAGGGATGTAAACTAATTTGTGCACAGATTTTGAGAGAAATAAGCTTTTTGTGCGTATGGAACATTTCTGGGATCTTTGATTTCGGCTCATGAAACATGGGATCAACACACATGTTGTGTTTATATTTTTGTTAAGTGCATATTGTGGCCATAGCCAGTTCAGCTAGGAAAGAAGGAGTTGTGAGAACTTGAAGAAAGTTTGTTTCTGTAGAAAGCAGATCATCTTTACTTAGGTCTTTTCAAGGTAATACTACAGATTCTATCTTTCACTTTATCAAGGTCCTAGCCAGACAGCATGGATCTTTTGAACCAAAAATGTTTTGTACTTTATAGTACTTTTATAGCAGAATCTTACCCAAAATTATTTGAAATATGGCTGTACTTTCTGTATTTGCTGGATGTGACACATCCTTACTAAAAGACAAAAGATTGTTCCCTCAAGCAGCTTTTTTGCCTGGTAAAAAACAGCCAAAATATGTTTTTGTGCACTGTCTCACAATCTTACTTTCACTGTTGACAACTGAAGAGAGCCAGATGGCTAAGACCCAGACAAAAATGACCTCTGTTTTTCTCTGTTGTTTCATCTGCATTTAAATTGACATTAGTTACTTTAGACGGCACAGTTCACAGCTCAAACACATGGCTATAAAGAGAGAGGATCCAATCCAAACCACAGTGTTGCTTTCTGATATGTAGTATAGCAGTACTACTCACCATCTTGTTAAAGCTCTTAAAATCACAGTCTTCTCTGTTTATGACTTCCTGCCTCTCTTTTCCTGTGAGTGGTTTACTCATACAGATTTAAAGCACTTGAACTAACCTCAAGCTGTGTTTAGGTCTTGCACATTTCTGAGCCAGAGAGTGTCTCACATCTCAATTGTACGATAACATGGATCATTCCTCTGGGTTTGTTTTCATGCCTAATGTCATGTAGTGTCAGGTTTGCACTAAAACATGTGCAGACTGGCCTTTTTGCTCTGGGTTGAGTGAGGAACTATGCTGATGGTTCGGGCAAATGCAAGCAGCTTCAGATTACTTTTCAGTTTCACTTTCGTCAGTCATCTGGAAAGGCCTCTAGTTATTTTTTTATAAACTCCATGTTTGATTTATTCCCTTATATGGAAATGATGTTCTATTTCTTGTTTATTTCAGTTAACAGGGACAATAATTAGTACTGCATTCCCTCCTTCTTATCAAACTAATCATGACATAAAGGGCATCTTATTGTAAAATGTTGCCCTTGAATTCCATACATTTCATACTTTTGTGTGTTTTATAACCTTGCTTCTATTATCTTCCATCTCTTGTATATTTCTTGAGACTTTCCTTTCGTCCAAGAATAACATCTGGAGTGATACTAGAACACCCACGTACCCAATCCTCAAACTTGCCTTTTATTTCCCCGTAAACATTTTCCTCAAATTCCCCTAGTATCCTCATATGGAATTATAGGATACTGAGTTTGGACCAGACAAAAACAATGTTAGTTGAAGTCTTGAAGGTCAAAGTTGCTTAACTCTCACTTATCCATCATTTCTTCTTGTCTCTGGCTTTTCTGTCACTATGCAATACACCCCCTCTCAGAGAAAAATAGACTCTATAGCATGTGTCCACCCACTTGTATTGAAAATAGATTGAAATGTAGTTCCTCTGACACATCTTGACAAACTAAGGGTATTTTAATTGTACTTGACTCACTGAAAGACATGCTGTTGTCAGAGGGAAGAGCGATTGAGTAACACTCTATTCCTACAGTTGAATTACATACTGTATCCCTCTCAGATTGAGAGTTTTACTGCTTCTGAAATCTCAAGTTTACCTTCACATTGAATTCTTTCACAGCTATTATTCACCTATCACACTTCCTTTTGTTTCATGAACCTCAACAATAAAAAATCTAAAAGAAAACCCAACCACTTTTATTGCCATGTTTATTTGATTTTTAAGCACTTTGCTGTTTAATAACACAGATATAATCAAATGTCTCCTGGGTCTTGCCAGAGAATGCATCAACCTCCAACAGTCATATAGGCTTTCAGCTGTAATTATAGACTATGTCAAATCCTCGCAGCATTACAATTGGACTGCTGGTGTATGAAAGGCAGAAAGTCAACTTCCACTTAGTGGCTACATTCAAATCTTTAACTTCATTGATAGCTGTCACGCCCTGACCTTAGAGATCCTTTTTATGTCTCTATTTGGTTTGGTCAGGGTGTGATTTGGGGTGGGTATTCTATGTTCTTTTGTTCTATTATTTGTATTTCTATGTTTTGGCCGGGTAGTGTTCTCAATCAGGGACAGCTGTCTATCGTTGTCTCTGATTGAGAACCATATTTAGGTAGCCCTTTTTCCCACCTGTCTTTGTGGGAGGTTGTCTTTGTTTGTTGGCACTTAGCCTTTAGCTTCACGGTTGTTTTGGATTGTTTGTTGTTTTTGTCGGTGTCATATAAATAAAGTAATATGTATGCTCACCACGCTGCACCTTGGTCCTCTTCATTCAACGGCCGTGACAATAGCAGCACAAATAAAAGTATTACCATTCAAAAGAAATGGGACAAAATCATCATGATGGCCCTTTAGTGATTTGGGAGGGAATTAGAACATGGCCTTCCTCATAAATGTCATTGACTGTGGTGGTGACTGTCAATGAGAATCCCTATGTGGAAGATAATCATTAATGTGCTCAGATTTCATAGTGATTATCACAGGTCAGGGTTGTGAAACACTGTCCTCTTTCCTACCTGTGCGAGGAGGGAACTAGGGCCTTAATCGTAATAAGGAAGGCTTGTAGAGCCTTGTCAGTGCCCTGAGGGAGATTCACATGGCCCACCCCTTAATTACTCACTCCCTGACTCATTCATCTGGGAGTTACTGTAACAGCTTTCTTCTGTGGACGAAGGATAGGACCAAAGCGCAGTGTGGTTAGTGTTCATCATGTTTAATAACGACAAACGTAAACACTACAAAATACAAAAACAACAAATGTGAAAAACCAAAACAGTCCTATCTGGTGCATAGACACAAAGACAGAAAACAACCACCCACAAAACCCAACACAAAAAAGGCTACCTAAATATGGTTCCCAATCAGAGACAATGACTAACACCTGCCTCTGATTGAGAACCATATCAGGCCAAACATAGAAACGGGAAAACTAGACACACAACATAGAATGCCCACTCAGCTCACATCCTGACCAACACTAAAACAAAGAAAACACAAAAGAACTATGGTCAGAACGTGACAGTTACACATGACACCTTGACCATGTGACATCACAGTGGTAGTAGTTATAAGTTGCCTTTGTCCAAATGAGTGAACATCAATATGGAGAAATATATACATTAAATTAAAAACTCAGTTATATGTAATTGCAACAGGAGTCTACCAGTGTCATAACTTGCCCAAGAATATACTACTATTGTCAAATAAAATTCTAGTACTGATGATTGTTAAGACCACAGCTACCTGGGCATATTTCCATACTTGCCAACTGGATACAGACGGGATATTATATACCATATCTGTCAACATCTGAATTAAGATAATGGGCAGTGGTTGCAGCATGTCTTGGATTTTGGAGTTTTTACACCACAGCAACCTTCTTTAACAAATGTATTTCGGCAGTGTCTGTACACAGCCAGCATATCTCATCTGCCTTTTTAGTTGTCTTGTGAAACAGACAATGTTTGTCAGTCAGGATACTGTGAAGTTGATTCTGAATTCTAGCTAAGATAACAGACAAACAGAATCTGTCCTAACCCTTGTGTTGTCTTAAGGGTCAAAAATGACCTGCCACTTTGTTTAACAGCAGAGAAAACCCCCTAAATTATATTTTTTCAACTTTAAATTTGATTACTTTTCCTAGACCCCAACATTAGAAAAAGGGAAACATCACCTTTGTTCATATTTCCATGAAAGTTGTACACCACCAGTGTACAAAGATTGTCTTAGGGTCATTTTTGACCCGGCAGATATAAAATAATTTACACACCACAAAAACCACAAAGACACACACACATACACACACATACACAATGAGAAATTGAGATGATATGTGCTACTGGTTGAACTCAGCCAGCAGCTCCTGAAGAGGAAGATCACCATGGTTGGCACAGTTACAAAGAACAAGCCTGAGCTCCCCCCTGAACTCCTCGCAACAAGGGGGAGACAGGCCTTCTCATCAAAGTTTTCCTTCACCCCCACCACCACTCTAGTTTCCTACCTCCCAAAGAGGAGGAAGAATGTGGTCCTCCTGAGCACACTGCACAAAACGTCTGAGATCAGTGACCGTGAGGACAGGAAGACAGCCATCATCCTGGACTACAACCACAACAAAGGAGGCGCGGACATCCTAGACAAGGTGATTGGAACTTAGAGCTGCAGGAGGATGACTGCCAGCTGGCCCCTGGTCATCTTCCATAACATCATTGATTTATCCTCAACAATGCCTTCATGATATGGAACAAGATCAACCCCACCTGGATGCCTGATAAGCTGAACAAGAGGAGGGTGTTCCTGGAGCAGCTGGGAAAGGCACTTGTAACACCACACCCCACACCCCACACCCCACACATTCAAAGAAGGGAGTGCCTTCCCCGCACAGCAGCCTCTGCAGCTCTTGTGAAAGCTGTTTAGGGGGCTGAATCTTGTCCTGATCCACCTGAGGCTGCAGCTGGGGCAGGCAAGAGGAGGAGATGTCAATTCTGCCCCCCAAAGAAGGACTGTAAAACAAATAGTATGTGCTGAACCTGTGAGAAATACATCTGCCAAGTCCATGCACACACACTTGCATACTGTCCTACATGTTCTAATTAGAGTTGATTGATTTATGTTCTTCACATTATTTTATTCTTATTTATTGTTGTTGTTTATACACCTTGTGGGTGGGGGCAATGGTTTCAAAAATGGGAGAAGACTAGTATTTTGTAGTTGAATTCATCATTGTACAGTATATAAGAATATATGGGGCGGCAGGTAGCCAGGTTAGAGCGTTGGGCCAGTGACCGAAAGGTCGCTAGATCGAATCCCCGAGCTGACAAGGTAAAAATCTGTAATTCTGCCCCTGAACAAGGCAGCTAACCCACTGTTCCTAGGCCGTAATTGTAAATAAGAATTTGTTCTTAACTGACTTGCCTAATTAAATAAAGGTTAAATAAAATAAATATCACTATGTTGACATAAAAGTTCAAGACTGTTATTGTTTCCTTTCAATAAAATGCATTCAAAACTACTTTCTGCACATTTCTGCTTTCTTAGGCTATACAAGTACTAAAAAATGTATGTTTACACCTATGCAATTTAGCAATTTAGCAATAATAATAATAATAAACCTCTACTTTAGTAAAGAAAACAATTATGACAGGTGTATTATAATAAAAAACGAGTGGTGTCCACTGATTAAATGCTGCCTTTCTGCATTGTGAAGAGGGAAAACCCACATATTCACAAAGTTTGTGATGAATGACAGGTTGTTTCTTCATGCAAAATAGATTTGGGGTTTAAAATTCAATTAAGGTGCTTTATTTTAGGGGTTTAGTGAAGGTGGGTCTTGTTTTACCCTTAGAACAAGGGGAGTATACAGCATGTTAAGACTACACTAGGGTTAAACAGCTTGGTCCTGGCACAGGCTCTATCACAGCATTAAAGACTCTCCTCACAAGGTGAAGCAAACTGACATCTCTAGACTGGTGAGAATCAATGCAACATAGCCACACCAGAGGAACCAGAACCAGGTGCAAATGAGGACAAGTGTGTATTGGTTGAATATTGAGGAATCTTACACTCTGAGTGTTTTTGGTGAGGAGGAGGGGAGAGGTTCAGATAGCGAGGTCACATTTCCATCCAGTCCTACACTCTCTTGAGAGACAAGTTGGTGTAAATAAAGAAGTTGCTTGTGTTAAAGTAGTGCTGTCAGATCTCAGACATCTCTGTTTTTCAATATATGTGACAGAGTACAGCACAGTGCTTCTTATTCAGTGTAGTCTATACAGACATCAGCACCGCATTCAGCAGGTATTCTTCTGGGGTATAAACCAGCCTGTTCCTCACAGGTGGAATACAAAGGAAAAAGAGGAAGGAAAGAGACTCCAAACCTTCAGAGCCATTTCCCTTTGATGTGTCGCTGTGCCGAGCAGTGTACAGATGTAGGATCTTAATTTGATCACTTTTTTGTTGCTGAGAATTTGTAAACTTGTAGTGTGTTTAAGTTTTAAAAATGTTTCTAAATTTCATATTTCCACTTTAAAATGTCAGACTTGATTTGCCCTAATGAACAATGTATCAACCCCTACAAAAATGTCCATATAATCCACATAACAATTCACATAACTGTTGCTGCAGGATTATTTTCCTTCTCTAGCTAACTGGCTCAAATTAAGATCCTACATCTGTACCTGAGTGGTGAACAAATCCCCATCCACCAGCCATAGTCCAAAGCATGACAGATGAAGCAGAAGCCTGGCTGATTGATCTGCATTTCCTTTATACAATGATTCCTATATAGCACAGTATAATATATTCTAGGAAGGCAGAAGTATGATACTTACAGTATGACTTAGGAATAACATAATCATTATGTTTTGGTCAGAAATGTATTGTAATGCCAATAACCATTGAGTAATTTGATCAACAACATAAAGAATAGTTATACCATATTGCATGCTAATATTTTTGGTGAAGCAAATCACAGCACCATCATATTATTATGGAATGAAGAAAAAACTTTTCCTCCTTGGTTTGAATTATGATTCATAACTATAGAATTGAGATCAAACTTGAAAATGAGGGTTGGCATTTTGAGTACACAGTTCAGTGAGTTTCTTCTCTCCCTGCCTGCAGGTATTATCGCTGATAGGTGAAAAGTGTTCCCGGGTCCCCTCTGGTCTAAGGGGAGGAAGAGCATTCCATCTCTGGAAACGGCTTTGTTCATCTCCCCCTCTTCGCCTGGAGCGACAATAAAGCAGCAAACACTGCTGAGGTGCAGAAAGATGCCCTTTTCTTATCAGTGGGGAGGCTTGACAAAAGAAACCCTCAGGCCAAACGTATATATATATATATATATATATACAGTTGAAGTCGGAAGTTTACATACACCTTAGCCAAATAGATTTAAACTCAGTTTTTCACATTTCCTGACATTTATTCCTAGTAAAAATTCCCTGTCTTAGGTCAGTTCGGACCACCACTTTATTTTAAGAATGTGAAATGTCAGAATAATAGTAGAGAGTGATTTATTTCTGCTTTTATTTCTTTCATCACATTCCCAGTGGGTCAGACATTTACATACACTCAATTAGTATTTGGTAGTATTGCCTTTAAATTGTTTAACTTGGGTCAAACGTTTCGGGTAGCCTTCCACAAGCTTCCCACAATAAGTTGGGTGAATTTTGGCCCATTCTTCATGACAGAGCTGGTGTAACTGGGTCAGGTTTGTAGGACTCCTTGCTCGCGCACGCTTTTTCAGCTCTGCCCACACATTTTCTATAGGATTGAGGCCAGGGCTTTGTGATGGCCACTCCAATACCTTGACTTTGTTGTCCTTAAGCCATTTTGCCACAACTTTGGATGTACAGTCGTGGCCAAAAGTTTTGAGGATGACACAAATATTAATTTTCACAGTCTGCTGCCTCAGTTTGTATGATGGCAATTTGCATATACTCCAGAATGTTATGAAGAGTGATCAGATGAATCGCAATTAATTGCAAAGTCCCTCTTTGCCATGCAAATGAACTGAATCCCCCCAAAAGATTTCCACTGCATTTCAGCCCTGCCACAAAAGGACCAGCTGACATCATGTCAGTGATTCTCTCGTTAACAGAGATACTGTTAACGAGAGATACTGAGGTGAGATACTGGGGTGCAAAGGAACAAGATAAATAAATACAGTATGGGGATGAGGTAGATTGGATGGGCTATTTACAGATGGTCTATGTACAGGTGCAGTGATCTGTGAGCTGCTCTAACAGCTGGTACACCTCCAATTGACTCAAATGATGTCAATTAGCCTATCAGAAGCTTCTAAAGCCATGACATCATTTTCTGGAATTTTCCAAGCTGTTTAAAGGCAGTCAACTTAGTGTATGTAAACTTCTGACCCACTGGAATTGTGATACAGTGAAATATAAGTGAAATTATCTGTCTGTAAACAATTGTTGGAATAATTACTTGTGTCATGCACAGAGTAGATGTCCTAACCCACTTGCCAAAACTATAGTTTGTTAACAAGACATTTGTGGAGTGGTTGAAAAACAAGTTTTAATTGGAGTTTTAATGACTCCAACCTAAGTGTATGTAAACTTCTGACTTCAACTGTATATGTCTCTCTCCCTCTCTCTTGGCCCTGATCTGTGCTATCCCAAGTGCCCCTCCTTTTCCACCTGAGGTAAATGTTTATTGGCATTGAATTAAGTGAGGTCTTTTTCCACTCTGTGCACAGCCAGGAGCAACAGTAGCATGGAGAATAAACCCTGACTTACCTGAACCATGATTTTTGTCTCCCTGTCTCTCTGTCTGTCTCTGTCTGTTCTTCCCTCTTTTAGAAGGCATCTGGATGACTCTTACTGCCCTCTTAAGTGTCAAGAGTTGGATGAAAAAGAGGATTACGTTTTCTGTATTACCTTATTGGATCCTCATGTCTCTAACATAGTGCTATGCCTTCTCCGCTGCTATCCTCTCTCCCAGTGGAGTCTATGAGAGGTGTGAGTTACAGACATCTGTCAGTTTGACATTCTGAGTTTCTTATTTTAATGGAGCTGATTCTCCATTGACTTTATACAGGTCTTTGGGGGAACAAAGGTGATCTCAATAGGTTTCCTATAACCATAAAGGACCATGAAACTATCGGTAGAGTTGAAAATGTGATGGAAACACATTGAACATTAGATTTTTATTTGGTACATGGAAAACTTTAACAAAAAAGTTAATGTTGTGTGCACTACGTCATCACACACTGATTTTTATCTGCACTAAGTCAGTTTGGTGGAAACACTGGCGGGAAAATGTGCATATTTTCTTTATGCACATTTTTTAATATTCACATTAACATCTGTCGTCAATTGGATGGAAGACTAGCTATTGTTAATGTAAAGTGAACGATTTATCTTTAGACTAGTCAGATATCCAATGACTGGATCTCTTGAAGATGTCAGCCAGTATGGGCCCTGACAGGAGGGAAATAAAGAAATGCTTCCTGTTAGAAACTGGGATTGGAGTCAGAGTCAATGTCAAAAATCTATATGGCATGCCGTGGGATTGGCAGTTAATTACAACGATGAAAGCAGAGTACAAGCAGGTTTTCTCCCTGACAACATGTTGTATTGATAGTAGATGACTGATACAAAAGGGGAGTCAAGGTTACTGTGCTGCTGTCTACACTGACCATGATGTTCGTTGAGCTGTTAGGGAGATGGAGACAATTAGATTTTCGAAACAATATTTACTTTTTGATTACCTCTCTTCGTATAGCAGGGGTATTACCCTGATATTGATATCCCGTTCAGAGCATAAAATGACCAATCTGGTATGGTAATTAGATTAAATACTAAATTGAATCCCATTATTTAAGTGTAGGCTTACCCTATGCAACTAACTAGCAAGTGGCCTGTTAGGTTGAAGATAATTAGGTTAAATAAAGAAGCAGCTAAAAGCTCCATCAAGCACATTTGGTATTTATAGCTTTAGACATTGTGAACATCCTACATCAACTGGGATAAGCAGCATGCCACTGGGCACAAACTGGCTGAATCAACATTCTTACTATGTCAATTACCAACGGGACATTGACAACTGTAATATCTTATGCTTCACAGAGACGTGGCTGAATGACGACACTATCAACATACAGCTGGCTGGATATACGCTGTACCGGCAGGATAGGACAGCGACGTCTGGTAAGATAAGGGGTGGCGGACTATGTATTTTTGTAAATAACAGCTGGTGCACAATATCTAAGGATGTCTCGAGCTATTGCTCGCCTGAGGTAGAGTATCTCA
Organism: Salvelinus namaycush; assembly: GCF_016432855.1. Classification (NCBI taxonomy): domain Eukaryota; kingdom Metazoa; phylum Chordata; class Actinopteri; order Salmoniformes; family Salmonidae; genus Salvelinus; species Salvelinus namaycush. The sequence continues at coordinate 76,560,930 of NC_052309.1, forward strand.
TGATAAACTGTAGACCACACTACCTACCTAGAGAGTATATCTGTATTTTTCATAGCTGTTTACATACCACCACAGTCAGAGGCTGGCACTAAGACAGCATTGAATGAGCTGTATTCCGCTCACCCAGAGGCGGCGCTCCTAGTGGCCGGGGACTTTAATGCAGGGAAACAAATCCGTTTTTCCAAATTTCTATCAGCATGTTAAATGTGCAACCAGAGGGGGAAAAAACTCTGGACCACCTTTACTCCACACACAGAGACGCATACAAAGCTCTCCCTTGCCCTCCATTTGGCAAATCTGACCATAACTCTATCCTCCTGATTCCTGCATACAAGCAAAAATTCAAGCAGGAAGCACCAGTGACAAGATAAATAAAAAAGTGGTCAGATGAAGCAGATGCTAACCTACAGGACTGTTTTGCAGACTAGAATATGTCACGGGATTCCGATGGCATTGAGGACTACACCACATCAGGCATTGGCTTCAACAATAAGTGCATGGATGATGTCGTCCCCACAGTGACCGTACGTACATACCTCAACCAGAAGCCATGGATTACAGGTAGCATCCGCACTGAGCTAAAGGCTAGAGCTGCCGCTTTCAAGGAGCAGGACTCTAACCCGGAAGCTTATAAGAAATCCCGCTATGCCCTCTGACGAACCATCAAACAGGCAAAGAATCAATACAGGACTAAGATCGAATTGTACTACACCGGCTCTGACGCTCGTCGGATGTAGCAGGGCTTGCAAACCATTACAGACTACAAAGGGAAGCACAGCCAAGAGCTGCCCAGTGACACAAGCCTCCCAGACGAGCTAAACTACTTCTATGCTCGCTTCGAGGCAAATAACACTGAAATGCATGAGAGCACCAGCTGTTCCGGAAGACTGTGATCACGCTCTCCTCAGCCAATGTAAGTAAGACCTTTAAACAGGTCAATGTTCACAAGGCCGCAGGGCCAGACGGAATACCAGGACGTGTACTGCGGGCATGCGCTGACCAACTGGCAAGTGTCTTCACTGACATTTTCAACCTCTCCCTGTTTGAGTCTGTAATACCAACATGTTTTAAGCAGACCACCATAGTGCCTGTGCCCAAGAACACTACGGTAACCTGCCTAAACGACTACCGACCCGTGGCACTCACGTCTGTAGCCATGAAGTGCTTCGAAAGACTGGTCATGGCTCACATCAACACCGTTATCCCAGAATAGACCTAGACCCCTCCAATTTGCATACCGGCCCAACAGATCCACAGATGATGCAATTTCTATTGCACTCCACACTGCCCTTTCCCACCTGGACAAAAGGAACACCTATGTGAGAATGCTATTCATTGACTACAGCTCAGCGTTCAACACCACAGTGCTCTCAAAGCTCATCAATAAGCTAAGAACCCTGGGACTAAACACCTCCCTCTGCAACTGGATCCTGGACTTCCTAACGGGCCACCGCCCAGGTGGTGAGGGCAGGTAACAACACATCGGCCACGCTGATCCTCAACACGGGGGTCCCTCAGGGGTGCGTGCTCAGTCCCCTCCTGTACTCCCTGTTCACTCATGACTGCAGGGCCAGGCACAACTCCAACACCATCATTAAGTTTGCCGTTGACACAACAGTGGTAGGCCTGATCACCGACAACAACGAGACAGCCTATAGGGAGGAGGTCAGAGACCTGGCCATGTGGTGCCAGGACAACAACCTCTCCCTCAACGTGATCAAGACAAAGGAGATGATTGTGGACTACAGGAAAAAGAGGACCTAGCATGCCCCCATTCTCATTGATGGGGCTGCAGGGGAGCAGGTTGAGAGCTTCAAGTTCCTTGGTGTCCACATCACCAACAAACCAACATGGTCCAAGCACACCAAGACAGTCGTGAAGAGGGCACAACAAAACCTTTTCCCCCTCAGGAGACTGAAAAGATTTGGCATGGGTCTTCAGATCCTCAAATGGTTCTACAGCTGTACCATCGAGAGCATCCTGACTGGTTGCATCACTGCCTGGTATGGCAATTGCTCGGCCTCCGACCGCAAGGCACAACAGAGGGTAGTGCGAACATGCCAGTACATCACTGGGGCCAAGTTTCCTGCCATCCAGGACCTCTATACCAGGCGGTGTCAGAGGAAGGCCCTAAAAATTATCAAAGACTTCAGCCACACTAGTCATAGACTGTTCTCTCTGCTACTACACGGCAAGCGGTACCAGAGCGCCAAGTCTAGGTCCAATAGGCTTCTAAACAGCTTCTACCCCCAAGCCATAAGACTCCTGAACACCTCATCAAATGGCTACCCAGTCTATTTGCATTGCCCCCCCCCCTTTTACACCGCTGCTACTCTCTGTTATCATCTATGCATAGTCACTTTAATAACTCTACCTACTGCACATGTACAAATTACCTCAACTAACCGGTGCCCCCGCACATTGACTCTGTACCAGTACCCCCCTGTATATAGTCTCGCTATTTATTGCTGCTCTTTAATTGCTATGTGGAAAATACGTTGGATTAAAAAAAAATCTACGTAAACTGTTTTGAGGGTGAAATTTCAACCACCGGATTATGTTATCATGGTAACCAAATTTAAACAAACATACCATGTATAAAATATATTGAATTTGTACCTGGGCAGGTAGGCACCTCCTGCTGGAGAATGAATGTATCTACAGCTACCTTTTGGTCTACCATCCAAGGTTATACCCAAGCCCAGCTATGATATGTTTCACAGACTATTACCAATGTGCTATCGTGAGAATGATTGTTGAGAGATCTCTACTTACAAACTGAATAGATTCACTGTTGCTATTGAAGTTATTCCACAGGGAAGGTTTAACAGAGAAAATGAAATGTGATCATACTTTATCAATCACCAAGGATGTTATTTACGCCTATATAGATTTGCAAAGTCATCAACAACAATTGTTTGAATTCAACCCAGAATTCAACTAAAAATAGACAATACAATAGGCCTATGGTTTCAAGCTCTGGTTGATTTGAAATGTAATGATAGTGATATTGAATTGTGTTTTGTTTTGTTGTCAATGCAACCAAATATCACCATTTGAAGGAGATGTATCTTCTGCTTGGAAAGTTCCGTCTCTGCCATTGGCTTTAATTCCAGTTTGTCTACAAATAAAAAATGTATCTTTTCAACCAAAAGTCAGAGTTAAAGAATATGACTAAATCAAATTAATCTTGACATAAAATACATTTAAAGTTTAATTTAATTTAGTCCTATTCTATAACTTTTATTGTTGGTTGAGATGGAGATGTGAATCCAACATATCAATGATTATTTTGTAGACAAAGTGGAATTAAATAACTTTAGAAATACAATGAATAGCATATGAACTAATTGAAGTTAAAACCTTGGGGATCTAAGCTGACATATGGAATTGTTTTAAGATGGTCATACCATGGATCATTTTAGCTATTTAATTTAGAATTTTAAAACCCATTTAGGTTAAAAAAAATATGAATTTGGCCTTCACTACTACAGCCCATAGAAACGCATTGAATAAATGGCAAAAATGACAGTCAAACAGTAAACCATAAAGAATAAGGTTTTGAAGTGTCTGTCCTACGTGTATATCTAGGTGATATAAGAAAGCTCAGGAAATGTATATATTTTTACACATATTTAACCCCTTTTTTTGTGGTAGGCCCAAAACTACCTCCATACTTCCATTCATGTTTTTAACCGGTACCGGTTACCTTCAGACGAGTCCCGTGACACTTGTGGAGGTCATAGAGCAAAACCGAGAACACCATCCTGTTCGTGGGAATCTCCCCTTTCCACAGTGGGGGTCACATTCGTTTGTAGCCCAAGTGGTTTGGACGCTACAAACAGAAGTTGGCACATCGACGGTATCGACTTTGTAGAGAAAAACGAAGACTACCATCGTGAGAGTCTCATCTTTCCATATTAGTTTGTAGGCCAAACCGTTCGGACGCTACAGACGTTTTCGCGAGAAGACCAATTTATGGAATGTTTCACGGTCTGACAAACACCGCTGTAGCTTGGCCACCTTCCACTGTAGAAGGCCGCCATAGGCAGATGCAATGGATTAAGACGCAGCCCATGCAATGTATTTACGGATTTTATTATGTTACTTAGATGGACGCACCTGTGCGTCAATAAACTCTAGGGGGTTAACAAATGATATGTTGGATTCATGTCTCCAACTCAACCAAAAATAAAAAGTGACAAGAATGGGATTAAGCCAGTGGCTCAGATGGAACTTTCCAAGCAGTAGATAAATCTACTGTAAATGTTGATATTTGGGTGAATTGTCAACCAAATACAATTCAATATTACTTTCGTATTTGTTACGTTCCCCAGTTTCTGTGTTGTAGTTTGTATTTAAGTGTGTGTTTCAGGAGATGGCTTCCTGAATTCTCCCCAAGCAGCTGATTGGTCGGCCCCGAATTGATGATTGGAGAGCTGACCCCGCCCCCTCGTCAGGACGCAGCTGTCTTCAATTAGATTCCTTCTGAAGCTATATATTCTGTTGCTCAGAGGAGAGAATGCAGAGAAAGATTGATTGTATATCCTGAGCGGGATCATTGCAGAGCGGGATCATTGCAGAGCGGGATCATTGCAGAGCGGGATCATTGCAGAGCGGGATCATTGCAGAGCGGGATCATTGCAGAGCGGGATCATTGCAGAGCGGGATCATTGCAGAGGGTTATATCATATGCTGGTTGTGTTCTCAGAGAGAGATCATTGCTGAGAGTGAGACAGACAGTTGGTATGTACTGTGTTAGTTGTTGATGGGAGCAGCTTTGGTATGTTTTGTGTGAGTTTGTTGCTCAGTCAGAGCCTATTTGATGTCCTGTGTTTCTCAGTGTGTTTGTGAAATTGTTTATAATATTCTGTTTCATTTGTTCCCAGGGGGGAAGGGGAAGGCACCTAGGGAGTGCTTAGGCAAGAGGCCCGCGGGCATACATATACCCGTAGTATATTCACTGTCTAGGCACACCAGGTAAGACCTGGGTGGACTACCCCCTGTATTTTGGTCAGTGCACCAGGCAGTGCTAAGTTAGGTAAGTAGTGGGTAGGCAGGTAAGGGTAGGAGAGGGGGCTTTGACATTTACTTTCTTTGCTTTGGTTCTGTCCAGCCCCTTTTCCCCATATTACTGTGTGATGGAATAAATTCCTTGTAAATGGTACCACTCTCTCTGCCTTTGTCATCCTTACTCGCACCTACAGTCCATACCTCTTTCACTTCACGGGGAGTTGAGTTGTAGCAGGGTGTTGTGTTCCCTCTTCTTAGTGGTGTGCGTAACAGTATTACAGTAAATAGCATTAGCCTAAAGTTATCTTAGAAACTAATGTAACATTCAACCTTAAAATTAGTTACACATCCATGGCCACATTTTGAATTTACTGTAACTATACATTTCTTATGTAATCATATCAAGCGTGCATGTTCAAGATAGCATGCATAGGTCATCACAGGTCTGGAGATCTTCACAATTGCTCTAATCTGTGCAGAATCTCAACCGGCATTGATCACTTGCACCATGTACTTTTAATGTAATCTCAACTGCAATCCAGGGCCTGGTTTCCCGATAGCGATGGAATTTAGTCTTACGAGTGTTTAAACTATACATATTTCTTACAATGGCCGAAGATGTACACTGAACAAAAATATGGGGTTGAGGTCAGGGCTCTGTGCAGGCCAGTCAAGTTCTTCCACAACGATCTCGATAAACAATTTCTGTATGGACCACGCTTTGTGCACGTGGGCATTGTCATGCTGAAACAGGAAAGGGCCTTCCCTGAACTGTTGCCACAAAGTTGGAAGCACAGAATTGTCTAGAATGCCATTGTATCCTGTTGAGTTGAGATTTCCCTTCACTGGAACTAACGGGCCTAGCCCGAACCATTAACAGCCCCAGACCATTATTTATCCTCCACCAAACTTTACATTTGGCACTATGCATTGGGGCAGGTAGGGTTCCCAGATTTGTTCATCGGACTGCCAGATGGTGAAGCGTGATTCATCGCTCCAGAGTCCAATGGCAGTGAGCTTGGCTTTGCGCATGGTGATCTTAGGCTTGTGTGCGGCTGCTTGGTCATAGAAACCCATTTCATGAATCTCCTGACAGGTATTTTTCTTCCAAGCTGTCTGTCAGTTGAATTAGCTTCAGCCTGTCCCAGGGTGTTTATACCATATGCAAATGTCTGACTGCCACTTCTGTTGTCATTGCACCTAGAACATCATAGTTCCTTGTCACGCTCTGTTACTCTCAACTCTCCCACTGAGGAAATGTAATTGTCTGAGATATCAAGTCAGGGGGTGTAATTTGACTTTAAAAGTATAGAATCACCAGGAAATGGAAAAACCCTGAGGATTGCACTTGAGAACCAGAGAGATGATTTGTCGGCCCATTTCAGAAGTGGTTTTGTAATTTCAATCAATTGGTTTTAGTGTAGGTCACAAAGAAAGTTAAGTTGAATAGCTTTTGAGACAAGTGGAAATATGTAAGTGTTTGGAAAATTTATATTGATGATGTCTCATACTATACCAAACATTTATCTGAGAATTATTCACAGCGGAGGGGTGAAATGAATTACACTACAGTGAAACAACAAACCTTGTCAAAAAGACCCAGCCTTTCTCAATATAAAATTCTACTCCTAATAAGGCTGAGTCTGTTGAGGTTTGGTTCCCTCTTGTGTCACAGTGGTTAGTCACAGCTTTTGTTTCCCTATAGGAAGGGATGCCCTGCAGCTCTCCAATCTTGCTCCCCTCTTCTCCCAGGTGTCTGGCAGAAGAGCTGTGGGGGAAAATGCTGGACGGAGGCCAGATAATGTGTATCTAGGCCGCTCACCACTAAACTGTGCTTTATTCCATTCTGATCAGAGCTAGAAAGTCTCAGTGAAAGAGAGCTATTGATTTTTCATCTTTGTTAATGACAGTGAAACTAAGGAGTTTCATGATACATGATCGGGGACTGTGAAACAACACAAACATAGGGGTATCTTTTCTAGTTAACACAGTCACAGCTCAATATAAAGTAATCACTTTTAAGAGTTCTATTGCCCTCCCAGAGGGGTTTATCCTCTGTGAACTCGCATGAAAAGCAGACTGAGATAAAACTACAGAGTAGTGAGTGACAGCAGCAGATAGAACAAAGAGAGTTAGCTAGGGTTCTATTGTTTCTACTATATGGTTTGTGCTGAGCGCTGTGACTGAGCACACCAGGTCCTGAAGGTTGTGCAGTACTAACATATTATGCCTTAAAGCCCATGCGCACATGCACACGCAAACACACCACACACGCAAACACACCACACACACACACACACACACACACACACACACACACACTATCTTGTCCTGACATATCTTGCTACAAATGTCAGTCTGCTCTGCAATGAGTTTCCTTCCTGTCCAAACAAATAATGTGAAGGTCATCAAAAAGAAAGGAGGACCAAGGCACTGCTCATGTAATTAATTAAAATGCCTTTATTGTATGGCATGTTCAATGAAAACAAAGATGAAAAACTCTGACATGTTTTGGCTGCATGGCCTTTGTCAGGGAGTACAAAAATCTGATAATGCAATGTCCTCTTTTGAACAGCTTTTTCCAATAAACCCTGATTTGAAGAGGGAGTGGTTACAGAATTCATGGGACAACACCTAGTAAGCAATACCATACACATTAAAAAGTGAAGTACTGTAGATATGTTATCAACATGCAAATCACAGCTAGAAGCATCAGAACCTCTAGAAAAGTAGTTCTAACCTTGAATATGACTGGGCAAAGTGGTAAGAATAGGAGAGACATCTAATTTATAGTACACTAGATCACAGCAAACAGCAAACTAGATAGACCGCAGTCTAAACATAGCCGAGGGAAATAGAGCAATATGTCCACTAGATGACAGCAAAGGGACCTCCTACGACCCTAAGGAAAGGTGAGAAATCCATATCTTCATTTAAACCAGGGCACTTAATGGCCTGTAGTTGTAAATCCAAATACTTTCCCTTTGGTTTAGCTGTTTAAGACGGTCCCATTTTCGAATTGATGCCGGAACATGATCAATACCCGTAGCTGGTAGGGAGGCATGGTTGCCATGGTGTAAGGACTTGTAGTGCCTTGCCATGGGGTAGTCTTCACTGCCTACCCGTATGGTGCACTTGTGTTCCGCTAAGCGGTTTTGAAGGCGTCTCTTTGTCCATCCAATGTAGAACACCTTGTAATGAACATTAAAATCTGTAGATGACATGAGTAGTATTGCAGTTAATGAAATGCTTGACTTGATACTCCGTTTTAGAAGCTGTGTCAACAAAATACTTTTTCTGTGCAATATTTCTGCGATGGTTGCACTGGTTGCATTTAAAAGAGCTGCTGGGTTTGTGGTCTAGCCAAGTCTTTTGAGAGTCACCAGGAAGATATTCAGCTGTAGTCTTTTTCCTGATTCTGCGGACTCTTTGGAATTGGCCATATGGAATGTTCTCTTTTAGCCTTTTGGGGTGGTAGCTGTCTCCCCTCAGAATTGTATTCCCATCGGTAGACTTCCTTAAGATTGATGTGTGCAAACAACGTTTGTCATTTTTACTGATGTCAAGGTCGCGAAAATGAATGTTATCCTTCTGTCTACCTTAACCTACTATTGTGTACCTTAGCAGCTTCTGTCTACCAAAACCTACTATTGTGTACCTTAGCAGCTTCTGTCTACCAAAACCTACTATTGTGTACCTTAGCAGCTTCTGTCTATCAAAACCTACTATTGTGTACCGTAGCAGCTTCTGTCAATCAAAACCTACTATTGTGTACCTTAGCAGCTTCTGTCTATCAAAACCTACTATTGTGTACCTTAGCAGCTTCTGTCTACCAAAACCTAATATTGTGTACCTTAGCAGCTTCTGTCAATCAAAACCTACTATTGTGTACCTTAGCAGCTTCTGTCTACCAAAACCTAATATTGTGTACCTTAGCAGCTTCTGTCTACCAAAACCTACTATTGTGTACCTTAGCAGCTTCTGTCTACCAAAACCTTCTACAAAATAATGTGAAGGGTTGAACTTGTCATCTTAAATGAATGTGAGCTGACTGTCAATGCCTTTGAAGCCAGAGCTTGGGTATAATGCCATTCTCCACACCATGACCGTACCAGGCCTGCCAGAGAGCCCTGTCGTGTCAGTCTGATTCAAGGCTCATAGGGCTGCATGAAAATGGTTGCCATAGCAGCAGGGATGTAGATTGCTCTCTGTCATAGTAGGGATGGCCCTGGGTGACCTCAAGAATGGCTGCCTCCTCTCTGTCTTTCTGTCTCTTCTCTGTGATTTATTGCCTTAACCCAATGACAAACTCCTCTCTCTCTCCTCTCTGACCAGTCCTGCAGGAGCACAAGTGGTCAGGCTGGTCACAGACATGTTGATTTTCATGGGTGTCTGAATGAAATCTAGGGATTGTGACAATCGGTTTCATCTATCTCTCCTCCAGTTTTCAGGTCTCATATCATTAGTTATCGTATTTTATATAAAACATTTTCACTAGGTTACAAAAAGCCAGAGGGAGGATACAGGATACATTGTGGAAAGGTGAGATCGTTCAACTTTGTGAGTAACTTCTGCCCATAGTTACCTAGCTATATATTAGAATAGTAGAGTAGATTCTTAGCAATTGGATTCATAAAATGGGCCAAAGCAGGCTAGTCTAACAGGTGCAAACTCTTCACTGATGCAAACGCGTCAGGTCCAAGTCCTACCAGTCACACTGCAGCGGTTGATAAGAGACTTGGTTTGAGTGTCCTCACATTCAGACTATTGAGTGCTGCTGTTGATAAACTCAGCAAAAAAATAAATGTCCTCTCACTGTCAACTGCGTTTATTACAATGAAGATCTGTGAATTTATTTGAATTTTTACGAATTATCTTTGAAAGACAGGGTCCTGAAAAAGGGAGGTTTCTTTTTTTTTGCTGAGTTTATGTCTGCTCAGCTGCTGACGGCAAAGGGAACTGGCCATGGTGCTGAAAGTAAAAAAGTAGTCCACAGCGTCAACGGATGTGAAAAAAGCTGGTATGTAAGGTTAAAGTAAATTATACTATCCAAAGACTAAACATGTATTTTTTTTTAATAGCTTGTGTGCTTTTAAATGAAAACTGTAGGAACTAGGCTATCTATGATGTTTGCTTTCTATTCTAGAGACTAATTCACTGCTATTTTGATTTAGGCTTCTGTGCAGGGCTGACTGGGACATTTTTAGTCCTTTGTCATTTGTCCTGCAATACTGAAACTTTTGATTGTATGTATCACTCGTTAGATGGCGCTGCACTGAAAACAATTCTAGGCTACTTGCACAATCTGGAAATACACCGCCAGAAAGCGAATGGAGCCTAGCACACGTTGTGTGCTCACTGGTGAGCAATGGACTTTTACGCTCGATAACTCTGCAACCTTTTTCCCAACTTGAAACACATACACGTTTACCATGTTAACAAGGAGGAGTGAACAATATTACTTGTGTTTTTCCAACAGAACGGCTTGGACTCCGGAGTCAGGGTTAATTTACGGACTAATTTAAACTCAGCGGAAGCAAACTATTGTATGCAGCTGGGTAAGCGGAGTGTATTCCTGCCGAACTTTACTAAACCAAGCACGTGCAGAATTGGTTATCCGATTCCGAAGTCGATGTATCGATATTTTTAAAGCTCTATTCATTCATAATTACTATGTTTATGTTTGCGCTTAGGACACTTTGTGAAATATACACAATGTTGGGGGCTCTTTGCGTTTTCTCCTTCTCCGGAAAATGAGTGCTGTGAACACAGACTATTCAACTATGGTGAGAAGATGTCTTCTGACGTTCAAACCATTCAGGTAAGCATTTACATGTAGGCTACTGTTCTCGTGGTCTCGATGTACAGGCAGTGTTCTCTCTCTGTGTAGCCTAAGTCTCAAATTGAGTTGAAAAAAAATGAGTTAACCTTATGAAAATGGGAACGTCATGAGTAGACTACAACAAACTCACAGTGGTCAGGTTGCCTTGACAGGAGTACACACCTGTGATGTCATAGAGGTGTGAAAATGGATCTGTCATGTCAGAAACATGTTATGACAACCTCATAAAAGCAAGGAGTAGGCTAACGGCATAACGGATCAAGGTGCATTGCAGATAGTGCACAACAAGACTGAATATGAACTACATATTACTACAGTAGTTTGCATGTATTTCCCCCTGTACACAGAATGACATGCATGTACCTATACAGAAAGCCTATGCACTTGACACTTAAGTCAATATGGATCACTGCATTGTTTGAGCTCTTGGGCATACTCTGATCGCTATGGTAAACCTGAACTCTGCCAGCACTCTAAAAGCAGTTAGGCTTGTGCCTAGTGTCTACTGTGAATGAATTCATTGGTGTGTAGAATGTGTTCAGTGGCATGCAAACACACAAAGGAGCAGATCAGCAGCGTACAGTAGGTGATATCAACTAGTTATGTGTATTTCTGCTCACATTGGTTTTAGCTTTCATGAGCGCAATACTCAGCTCTTCACCATTAGCCCAAATATTGGACAGTGATGGAGTATGACATCGCTCTTAGGCAGTAAGAATATAATATTACCTCTGAATTAAATGAAGCTCTCTTTTAAAGAGTTACCCTTACAGCACAGGATCAAAAGAAAGAAAGCAATATCATAACCCGTGTTAAATGAGCAGCAAGTGATGTGAGCTGTGGTGTGTAATATGTAAATCTAGCTCTCCATCCAGCAGCTTTCCTCTGGAGGAATGGACAGGAAGGGTTTCAAATATTTCAACATTTGCATGAGCATTTCTCAGTGGATCACTTTTCTCACGCAAGGATGTCATCTACAGTTTGAAAGGCATCTGTTATGAGCATTCATTTCCACCCACCATTCTGAACATTTGAAAATGTCTACAGTGATTGTGGTTGCAGTCACAAATATACAACTGTAATCCTTAATGTTATAATTTTTCAGTTGACTTTTCATGCATTGTGTAGTACACAAGACCCATGTACCATATGTAATATGCCATTTACCTTTGTCCACAACCAGATCCCCAGCATTGCCGTAGGTAGATTAGTTAAGAATGATGATTGATAATTCATCCATCTCTAGTCTTGACAATTGGATTCTCTGCACTCTGTTAAATGGCAAGAAATGCAGTGATAGGATTAAAACACTAAGTGAAACCTAAGTGGACTCGAAAAAATAAAGTTAAAGCATTTGTTTTCATGATGCTGTCAGCTCCCGTTTGCCGAGCTATGTGAGGTGCACCTGACTACCCCCATGAAAATAATTGCAATGCGTTAGACCAATGGCCATTGAATTCAAACTTGTCATCTTTAAGTTTCTTTGTTATTTTGCATCATCTTCTTGTGCCCCATTCCTTTTGTACTGTACAGCTCTTTTGCTTTCATTCTGACAGTTGACTCCCCCCTCTTCTCTTCTCCCCTGCCTTAACTCCCTAATTTTTCTCTTATTGTTCCCCCTGAGTTGTAACCCTGAGTCTTGCTCTCTGTCTCCTGGCTGCCCTGGTCCCTGTCCCTGCAGGATCTTTGTGGCGGGGATCGGCTTCTTCAGCCTGTGCTTCCTAATGACCTCCCTGGGGGGGCAGTTCTCGGCCAAGCGACCCGGAGACACTCCCTTCACCATGCGGGCCGAAGGTAAGCTCCAGAATACAGACATTACAGCGTCTCTCTCTCGGTAAAGCCTGGCAGCCTCTGACTACATACGTTCTCTGCACACAATAAACACGGAAGAACACGCTCAGTGCAGCAGAAGCCCTTGATTGCAGGCAGCCGGCTGACAGACCTCATCAGTCTGCTGCTCACCAGGTGGGGGTTAGGGGGCCTGGGGAGATGGTGATGTGGGTCTTGTTACCCTCCCCTCACCTCCCTGTAGTCTTGCTAAGATGTCACCCCCTCCAAGTCTTTAGTATTCACCCTGGTCAGTGTTCCGTGCTCTGGGAAAGCAGGCTCTTAAATTTCGGAGCACGTTATCTGTGTTTGTGCTATGTGCCCCTGCATTTATATCACAGTGCACAGATCATTTAGAAGTGTCAATGTTAGCTTGGGCGCTGTTGCCTCTCAGCTTTATTACAGCCTGGCACTCTGACACTGTCTCATCCTCATAGGGCAATGTGGGCATTATCAGGTAACATAACCACCCAACAGAACAATAGAAAGTCAAGAGAACTCAGAATTATTCCTGTTGTTTTACAGATTATTTGCTTTATGGTTTGTTCAGCAGTGATGCATGCTTGTAGACTAAAATGCTGCTGCAGTGCAGTGATAATACAGTACAGTAGGAATCTCTAGTGACAGTTTGTTTGTCTGTGTGAAAGACTGATCTAAAGCAGAATCCCTCTCTGTCCTCCAAACTGTGGATAAAATCCATAAGTGATGGATAATCTTCATACAATGTAATCCGCCGTGCTGCACGCCAACCCCAGCAGAGATAGGGAGAGGGACGTGGGCAGGCAGGCAGAGGAAGGCTGGAACGCTGCCTGATAAATTAACCACTCACAGGCTGCAGTCTAGGGAAGGCATTTGGCCCTCAGCTCATTAAACACTGCCTGTTACCCAACCAGGGAAAGCCTTGCTAAGTAAACTCTGAGCCTGTGTGTGTGTAATGAATGGGCAGGATACAGGTCAGTGTTCATTGGAGCAGCACCAGGATAGTAGACACCAAGTCAGCTACTTCTGGCCCCAGGTGTGACACAGAGAGCCTGTTGACTGTTAATCTGCTTTAGTGATGAGGATCTTTAAGTGCACCCGCACACACACACAATTTGTGTTTTGCAAGAGGGAGGAAAAAGGCTAGGGGCCAAGTAAATGGGGGATATTTTTACGTATTAGACCAACTGAGCATAGAAATATATCCCAGATTGACTGTGATGGTAATAAGCCTTTTAGTAGAGCTCATGAACGGACCCGTAGTTGATAGAGGAGGAGTTTAGATGTGCAGTCGTGGCCAAAAGTTTTGAGAATGACACAAATATTAATTTCCACAAAGTTTGCTGCTTCAGTGTCTTTAGATATTTTTGTCAGATGTTACTATGGAATACTGAAGTATAATTACAAGCATTTCATAAGTGTCAAAGGCTTTTCTTGACAATTACATGAAGTTGATGCAAAGAGTCAATATTTGCAGTGTTGACCCTTCTTTTTCAAGACCTCTGCAATCCGTCCTGGCATGCTGTCAATTAACTTCTGGGCCACATCCTGACTGATGGCAGCCCATTCTTGCATAATCAATGCTTGGAGTTTGTCAGAATTTGTGGTTTTTTTTGTTTGTCCACCCGCCTCTTGAGGATTGACCACAAGTTCTCAATGGGATTACGGTCTGGGGAGTTTTCTGGCCATGGACCCAAAATATTGATGTTTTGTTCCCCGAGCCACTTAGGTATCACTTTTGCCTTATGGCAAGGTGCTCCATCATGCTGGAAAAGGCATTGTTCGTCACCAAACTGTTCTTGGATGGTTGGGAGAAGTTGCTCTCGGAGGATGTTTTGGTACCATTCTTTATTCATGGCTGTGTTCTTAGGCAAAATTGTGAGTGAGCCCACTCCCTTGGCTGAAAAGTAACCCCACACATGAATGGTCTCAGGATGCTTTACTGTTGACATGACACAGGACTGATGGTAGTGCTCACATTGTTTTCTCCAGGCAAGCTTTTTTCTGGATGCCTCAAACAATCGGAAAGGGGATTCCTCAGAGAAAATGACTTTACCCCAGTCCTCAGCAGTCCAATCCCTGTACCTTTTTGCAGAATATCAGTCTGTCCCTAATGTTTTTTCTGGAGAGAAGTGGCTTCTTTGCTGCCCTTCTTGACACCAGGTCATCCTCCAAAAGTCTTTGCCTCACTGTGCGTGCAGATGCACTCACACCTGCCTCCTGCCATTCCTGAGCAAGCTCTGTACTGGTGGTGCCCTGCTCCCGCAGCTGAATCAACTTTAGTAGACGGTCCTGGCACTTGCTGGACTTTCTTGTGCGCCCTGAAGCCTTCTTCACAACAATTGAACAGCTCTCCTTGATGTTCTTGATGATCCTATAAATGGTTGATTTAGGTGCAATCTTACTGGCAGCAATATCCTTGCCTGTGAGGCCCTTTTTGTGCAAAGCCATGATGACGGCACGTGTTTCCTTGCAGGTAACCATGATTGACAGAGGAAGAACAATGATTCCAAGCACCACCCTCCTTTTGAAGCTTCCAGTCTGTTATTCGAACTCAATCAGCATGACAGAGTGATCTCCAGCCTTGTCCTTGTCAACACTCACACCTGGGTTAACGAGAGAATCACTGACATGATGTCAGATGGTCCTTTTGTGGCAGGGCTGAAATGCAGTGGAAATGTTTTTTGGGGGGGATTCAGTTCATTTGCATGGCAAAGAGGGACTTTGCAATTAATATACAAATTGCCATCCTACAAACTGAGGCAGCAGACTTTGTGAAAATTAATATTTGTGTCATTCTCAAAACTTTTGGCCACGACTGTAGATGGAAGGGAGAGGAAGTATAAAAATGAGGAAAACCAACAGACTGGTTTCTAACGTAGGGAAGAGAAGGTTGCTTGATGAAAGGCGTTCCCCAGTGAACAGTTCACTCTCCCTCAGCAGTTTGTTTTTATAATGGAACTCACTTACAATGCAACCACAAGATAAAGCCTCAACAAAACTGTGTTAGGACAGTCTACTGTTTTCTGTTCATTATAGACAATACAGTCATTAGAGGCAGCCTGAGCCTATCATAACATGTTGTCCATAATGTTCTTTCAGAGAAGTCTAAATTACATTTGAGTAGATACGGTATACTACTATACAATAAATGATGCTGCTGTAGGCTAGTGGGAGGACTACAAATCAATGAATCGTTTGTAGATTCTGCCCAGATCCTGTCTGTATAGTATCCAGCTTTGCAAGCTTTGATGCTATTTACATTGGATGATCTGTTTGTCTAGGCCTTTATTGGCTTGTTGTGTGGACAGGGAGAGAATTAGCAGGCATACAGGCTCTGTTGTAGGATTCTCCCTGGTCGGATTAGTGACCACACTGGGGATATACACAATGTTATACAGAATTGATAGCCAACAATGAAATAGAATAGATTCCTAAGGTTTCATACAGACCGTGTTTGAATCTTGCATTTCAGTTACCTCCACTTATTGATATGTATCAATTCAGACCTGTCTGAGTCAACATCAATACTAAATCAATATATTGTAGCCTATTCTCAGTGACTGCTGTTGCTCAATTCTTATTGATAGTACGATATTGTACTATTTGCTTTTTCTGTCCCGTTGCTTTACCTGGCTACACCCAGTAGGCCACTGAAATAATGTGTCTGTACAAACGTTTACCCCATTATTGGTGCAGGTTAACATTTTTGGGGGTGAGTCTTGTCCGTGACGCAGAACTGAGTGACATCCACTAGATGTGCCAGCTGCAAAGTCAAAATGAGTTATATTGTAAAAATAAATGATTTTTTTTTTAGGTTAGTGTTAGGCATTAGGTTTAGCAGTGTGGTTGGGGTTGTATGACTTTGTGGCTGGGCCAGCTAGTGACCACTGAGCAGAGCTGCCTCCAGCACATGAGTCATCCCAATAAATGTTAACCTGCATTATGCAGGTGGTCTTTCATGGAACGTGAAACTAATGATGTGGTGGTGGACTATTTCCTGGAAAGGACGAAGGCGTGAAAGAGGGAAATGTTAGAGAGGATCAATCTTAAAGGCTGCAGAGGTGTTCCAGGGGCTTCTAATAATGTCTTTGAAGCCCTCCCTCACGGAGACCCCTTTTTCCATAGGGCTATTAACGTGGCTCTGCCTGGCTGTTGGGTAGATGAAGAAAGGGTAAAGTTCATGAGCTCCAAGATTTTCCCTTGGCAGGCTGATGCTGTTTAAATGGTTGATATACAGTAGTTTGGATGTAAACATATTTTGTCTATCCCCCTGTACTGCTGAGAGATGAGAGGCAGAAGTTCCATTGTGCTGTTCTACAGACTCAATCTGAGTAGCTATTCTATCAGACTAGCTATACACACTCAAACAGAGCTAGGTACAGTACTGTAGCATCCTTTAAGGAACCACCCATTATGAAGCTTCTGTGTGTCTATTCACTCAGCCACTCAGTTAATCCACTGTAACAGTGCACACAGTGTGTTTGTGTACTAGGCCTAAGGTGCTCTCTCAGCAAAATGCCACTGATGGATGTTGGTACACATCTAATTAACAGGAGGAGTCTGGCGCTAATATGGGGCCAGGGAAGTAGACTGGCTCACACACGTATTAGGCCCGGAGGCCAAGTGAGGGGTAATAACTCATGAACTCTCACCGCATATGTTGTTTTCCCCTACATCTTGTAACACATAGTAGGTCACGTATTGCGTCAGAAAACATAGTGGTTGGGCAGGAGCCACTAAGGTGAGGATGAAACAGAGAGAGCTGATTAACTATTTTGCAAGATGTACACAAGAGTGAAATGACATCTAATTTGACCTCTATTCAATGTCATGGCTATCTTGTCACAATGTGTTCACATGTTCATTGAAATGTTAATAATGCAGTTAAATCCAAAGATTTAATCCAAAAATGCAAAGACTTCCACTGCAGCTATGTTCAGTGACGCGTTCATGACAACGATAGACCATGTATTGTGTAGCTCAGCAGTCATCACTACCTAAAGTAGAGCAATTAATTGAATTCTCAAAGTGAAGACATGGCTTTTTACTGTACAGGTCTCTAAAAAAAACAAATTGCCTCAGTGAAAGACAAATGGCACGCTTGAAACAGAGGGTGGTCTTCTCAGAAGTGGTTTTGAAAAAAAGGGAAGAATTGGCCTTTGTTGCAGCATGCATGTATAGTCCCCACGGACAGAGAGACACTGCAGGAGGTCCAGCATGCTGTACTGAGGTGAGCTGCTGTGACTAAAGAAGACATGAGCTTCCATCAGGGTGGCCAGACAAAGAGACAGATGCTTTTCTGTTGGATTTTGAAAAGCTCACGACAGCCATGTTGTACAGATCTTTCTCACTCTATTTTCCATGATAGGCAGTGACATTTTGCTGAAGAAAAATACCATGGTTCGACGGGTAGGGCGGCTGCACAAATGTTTTGGATTCTTAGCAGATCTGATGGCATCCACCAGGGTAAGAAGGCATGGGGTTCTGCAGAGAAGAGAGGAGAGGGGAGAAACCTCAAAGATTCCTCATCTTGAGCAGCTGAAAAGATTTACAGTCATCTTGATTCTGTGTTGATTGATAAAACCTTCATCCAGTGAAAACACTGTCACAGTCATGAAGGGATTTTCCTTGCGTTCTCACAAACATTATTTCTAGAAGCGAAACTAATATGTAAAATTACAGTGCAAACCTTTTTAGAGTTGTATAACTAACTGGAAGTCAATCTGGATAAGAGCGCCTGCTAAATGACTAAAATGTCAAATTTAAATGTTATGAATTAGTTCTCTGGAGTGTTCAAGTATACAAAGAACACCTTCCTAATATTGAGTTGCATCCCTTTTGCCCTCTGAACAGCCTCAATTTGTCAGGGCATGGACTCTACAAGGTGTTGAAATCATTCCACAGGGATGCTGGCCAATGTTGACTCCAATGCTTCCCACGGTTGTGTCAAGTTGGCTGGATGTCCTTTGGGTGGTGGACCATTCTTGGTACACACAGGGGAAACTGTTAAGCGTGTGAACCCAGCAGCGTTGCAGTTCTTGACACACTCAAACCAGTGCGCCTGGCACCTACTACCATACCCCGTTCAAAGGCACTTAAATCTTTTGTTTTGCCCATTCACCCTCTGAATGGCAACATGAATGCCTAATGCTGAACACAGTAGTCAGTATGTATTGTTTGAAGGAGTGTGTGTGTGTGTGAGAACTGGATGTGTGTGTACATTAAATTGAATCAGAAGCCTATCAGCGGTCTTTGTGCAGAGTCCCTGACTCAGCGGTTCCCCTCTTTGTGTTGTTGGTGGGGTCCGATTTCTTATTTACCCTGAAAATACAGAGCCACACGTTCTATCAGAACATAAGAATGGTGGTTGTGGGAGGTCAAATGTGAACTGAATGCTGAATGTAAACATTGTTAGTATCTACATAAAAGCTCCCCATCTAGTTCCACCTTATGTCTGCCATTCATACCAATGAAGAAGACTGGCCTTCAACTTGCTTGTGGTTCTCCTAAAATGTGTTTTGGGTTTGTTTGTGTCTGTGTATATTGTCTGTAGGGTTAATAGGAGGAAGAGGCAGGTTTTTAATTGAAGCCGTGGAGAAGCATAGACAGATATATTAGTGCAGATAGTTTCCTCTTTCTGGGCTGTCAGGTGAAATGAGGAGAGAGAGGATAAGTGACAGAGGTTGTCGGCTCTAATAGGTTCTGGTTCTGTCAGCTCCCCCATGGCTGCCGGGTACACTAGAGCAACTCAATCTCAATCAGTCTTCCTGTTAATGAATATTCGTATGAGAGGTGAGAGCAGCAGGGCTAGGGGGAGTGTGAATCTACCAATCTAGCAGGTGAGAGGGGAGAGGGGGGAGGGACTGACACCCCAAGGGTCCTCAACCAGGAAAACTACACACACACACACACACACACACACACACACACACACACACACACACACACACAGTACTCTCGAGTTATATGTACCAACATTTCTCAGTTGTACACAATCTTGTACAAAACCCTATGAAAAACTGAAGGCTAATTGTCAATAGGGATATGCATAAATGTAATGTTTTATGTGGAAACCACCAACAATTCAATACAGTATGGTATGTGCAGGGTCAGGTATGTGTGTCTGTCTGTGCATGTTATAGCCAAGACATTGAATAGATTTTATCAATATTTGTCTCTTTTTTGCTACTGTAGGTAGCATTAGTTGGCTGTACCTGTGCTAAAACCTATATTTTTCATCTTATAGCTTGTTCTCCATCTTCTTTTTAAATAGTGAGCCAACTTGCCTTCAGCACTTTTTATTTCCCTGACTGATCAAAACTCATTTTCTCATGCTTTCTTTTGTCTCTCTGCAGCAGACCAGAGGAGGCTGGTGGGAGGAGCTATAGGAGGACAGGCTCATTTTAAAGACTAGGATGTAATTATTGGAATGGTATCAAGCACATAAAACATATGGAAACCACATGTTGGACCCTGTTCCCTTTGTTCCATCCCAGCCATTACAATGAGCCCGCCCTCCTGAAGCTACTCCCACCAGCCTCCTCTGCAGCAGACATATAATGGGCATTATGTTTGGAACATCAAATCGCAATAAAATCGCAAGTATCAAATCACAATTGTGGTGGTTATTTCTTTATTATCAAATGAGGAGTGACAAACTTATCACACAAGTCAGAGTTATACTTAGTCTTTATTCACTTATTAATAAGGAGAGCAAGTCACACACACACAAGTGAATGATGTGAGTGTTCTGCAATAACGATGGCTGGTCGACGAACCACCCCTAGATGATTTGTTGAGAGCCCCGACACAAAGGATACAACTATCTTCTATAGTAAAGATACTCCCCCTTAGTCTACATGACAAAATATGTGTGGAATGGGTCACAAGGTTAGGATTCGTATGAAATAAATTAATAATTCACAGCAGACAGGATCTGCTGTAAAGACTGTTCTCATTGTGTGGAAACCAGGGTCTTGCCCCCAAAACAAGGTTCCCCTCATCATTATCCATACCAGAGCCATCTCTCCCTGGTACCTTCCAGTCAGACCAGAGCAATCTCCCTCACATGAGTGGAATGTGGCTTGTTAGGTTTATCACCTAAGGCATCGTAAATCAACTGTCAGCACTAAGCCCCAGAGGCCCACTCTCAGTTCACAGACACAGTAGAGTTCTAAGAACTCTATAAAACTGCATAAAACAACCATTTGATGCAATAACAGTGTTATAACATAATCTTGTAATTTTGCTCTCACACAGTACATATACTGTAGAATCGTAAGAATTGCAATATATCGTATCGGCACATAAGTATGGTGATAATATCATACCATGAAGTCCCTGGCAATTCCCAACCCTAAACTATAGCACTTTCTTTATCTCATCCTACTCTCTCTCTCCTCAGCAGCAGTCCTTTTTCCTCTACTCCCCCCTCACCTGGCATCTCATCACACACACACACACCAGACACACACACACACTTAGCCATCTAGTACACATACTTGGCAGGTATTGATTTCCTCTCACGATTTAGTCATGAATTTACTTAATCAGTCCAAACATATACCCGCTGTTTAAATAACAAATGAGGTATTTTCACAAGGCTAATAAAAACATCATCGGGATGTTGGAGTGAGTGTGTCTGCAGGATTAGCGCAGTGTGATGAGACACAATACAGAGCCATCCCTCTGTGATGCTGCTGGAGTGTCAGCCCAAATCCACACCCACCACAGGAGGCTGAGGAAAGGATGCCCACAGACAGCCACAGTAGCAAAGGCAACACAGAGTTTGACATTAGGCAAGCATGGCTTGGCAAACACAAGCATTAAACTGTATCATGTTTGTGTGTCTGAAGCCTTACTGGATTACAGCGTACTGTATGCACACACAGGGTATGGATGATGCTTTGCTGTTGTCTACTCCACAATGGTGGCCATGTTTTTCTATCTTTTGCCAATTTTCCATTGATTTGTTTAAATTGACTAGATTTCATGATCCATGCCACAAACATTTTGATGAGCATTACTGCCCAAAAACTAGGAGGATGACTGCTCATGATTGTTATGTTAGCTCGCAATGACGCATAGCATGTCTCATGCTATTGTAGTTTCCTGCAGTCAAATGACCAAATCGCCCTCTAGTGGCTTCATAAGTGGAATGTTATTAATATTTGTCATAATTCCATAATTAATCAACATTATAAACAATTATTTTGTTGTTGCTATATTTCAGTCTTCTGTGATGTATATAAAGTGTAATATTGGGATGCAAACTCAAAATGGAATACATCTCAACTCTACATCTGACATGGTACATGCAGGTGTCTTCTTTTTTTAAGCCCATAACCATGTGTGTGAGGTGTATACTTTTGTTTCAAAGTAGATTTGTTTAAGACTACCAAGAAACACTCTGCGTGACCCTGATTTAGCCCACTACAGTAAAAGGTTAATATTATTTTCAGAAAGAAGAAGTACATAGGCTCTTACAGTGCTTCGCAGAGAGGGACATGTTCTTTTCTGAAAAGGTCTGGATGAAACACAAAATAATAACTTATGTGGGAGTGCCCTTTGGCAAGGCTTTCATCTATCTGAACACTTGTATTTCAATCTAAATTACATGCGGCTCAGATTCAGAACTAACAGTCTCCAGGCAGTAAGCGCTCTCAGCTAAATTAATCTTAGCTGGAGTGATCAATAAACCAAGTTGGAATTTGATTAGTACTATGACATTATATTGCCAACCAGGACAATATTCACTTCACACCATTGAGTCATACATGCCTTATTAACCCTCTAGGAGCCCCTCTGGTTCCTGAACGTATTATCTGTCCTCACCTCAGAGGCTCTGATGACGGGCTGCAGGAAACCGTTGTAGTTCAGACGCCAGACTCTCAGGACCTATAACGTTAATATGTGTCCCTACTAAAAGTCAATGAGAGAGCAGACAATTAGTAACTGTTCATGCAAAGCTGCTCGGAAAAGTACTACACTGATCTAATTAATTCTTCCTATGAACAGATGTTTTTCATCCTAGCTGGCAAGAAACATTACACAGTGTTGTGAGAAAAAGTGGTGAATGTAAGCTAATTCTTTTTTCTGTTTCTAACAACCCGTAGTACAGCGAGCCATAAAAAAAATTAAATAAAGTGAAAGCCCGTTTGCTGTCCATCTATGTGACCAGTCCCATTTGGGGCGAGCTAGTTCAAAACGGGGGTGGAGGCACAGTGACTGTGAAATGAGACTAGCCGACCAGTGCTCCGCTCTCAGCTTGCTACGGTATGGCTATCTAATTAGAATTTGTTCATAAAATCGATTGTGTTGTGGCACTTATGAAATGGAGTCGTTAAAGGAGATTAGTTCTTGTTAAATGGGCCCTTTATTAACCAGTAGATGAGGAATGACATGGCAACGGCCCACATTAGCACACAGATACTATCAGCAAACTGGCTGCTGAAACCACTAACAGCGCAGGACTTGGTGAAAACACATTAGCCTGTTCACCTCCAGGGGATAGGCTAGTCGCTGGAGCAATAAATAGAGGTAGTTGATGAACAATAGATTGCGAACATATATAAAATCATTCAAAAATGTACTGTGTGGGAGGGGTGTTTGTTTCCATAATGATGATTTATGGGCGAAACGTGTGAGAAATGTCGTTATTGTGAAGCTACGTTCCACCTAGACTCAAAGCCCAGCGGCAGTGTTTAGACTCAATGCAGCAGGGAGAGCCTCCCTGGAACTTGGCACCTGCTTTATAGCCTCTACTCTGATTGAGAGACCGTCTCTGTAAGCCTCATGCTGCCCTGTTGAATAAATGCATCAATAGAATTACTCTTGATATTGAAAACTATGAATGACTTCTATATAGATAATTTTTTGCTATTGTTGAATTATTTCAATCCCTAGCATTACTGTAGGGCGAGAATATGCTGTCTTTCAGCATTCTATAACAGTTATTACCAGGAAATTAAAGGAGATGTTCTTTGAAGTGTTTCTGTACATTACAGATCTCCCTCCCTCTCCTTTGAGTCCTGTTGTTGCCAAACTGGTCCAGTCTGGGGATTTCATTTAAATGGATGTGCATTCTATGTATGTGCAGTTGAAGTCGGAAGTTTACATACACTTAGGCTGGAGTCATAAATACTAGTTTTTCAACCACTCCACACATTTCTTGTTAACAAACTATAGTTTTGGCAAGTCGTTTAGGACATCTACTTTGTGCATGACAAGTAATTTTTTCAACAATTGTTTACAGACAGATTATTTCACTAATAATTCACTGTATCACAATTCCAGTGGGTCAGACGTTTTTCATACACTAAGTTGACTGTTCCTTGAAACAGCTTGGAAAATTCCAGAAAATGATGTCATGGCTTTAGAAGCTTCTGATAGGTTAATTGATATCATTTGAGTCAATTGGAGGTGTAGCTGTGGATGTATTTCAAGGCCTACCTTCAAACTCAGTGCCTCTTTGCTTGACATCATGGGAAAATCAAAAGAACTCAGACAAAATTGTAGACCTCCACTAGTCTGGTTCATCCTTGGGAGCAATTTCCAAACGCCTGAAGGTACCACGTTCATCTGTACAAACAATAGTATGCAATTATAACACCATGGGACCACGCAGCCGTCATACCGCTCAGGAAGGAGACGCGTTCTGTCTCCTAGAGATGAACATATTTTGGTGCGAAAAGTGCAAATCAATCCCAGAACAACAGCAAAGGACCTTGTGAAGATGCTGGAGGAAACAGGTACAAAAGTATCTATATCCACAGTAAAACGAGTCCTATATCGACATAATCTGAAAGGCCACTCAGCAAGGAAGAAGACACTGCTCCAAAACCGCCATTAAAAGCCAGACCACGGTTTGCAACTGCACATGGGGACAAAGATCGTACTTTTTGGAAAAATGTCCTCTGGTCTGATGAAACAAAAATAGAACTGTTTGGCCATAATGACCATCGTTATGTTTGGAGGAAAAAGTGGGAGGCTTGCAAGCCAAAGAACACCATCCCAGCCGTGAAGCACGGGGGTGGCAGCATCATGTTGTGGGGGTGCTTTGCTGCAGGAGGGACTGGTGTACTTCACAAAATAGATGGCATCATGAGGCAGGAAAATTATGTGGATATATTGAAGCAACATCTCAAGACATCAGTCAGGAAGTTAAAGCTTGGTTGCAAATGGGTCTTCCAAATGGGCAATGACCCCAAGCATACTTCCAAAGTTGTGGCAAAATGGCTTAAGGACAACAAAGTCAAGGTATTTGAGTGGCCATCACATGAGGCCTGACCTCAATCCTATATAAAATGTGTGGGCAGAACTGAAAAAGCGTGTGCGAGCAAGGAGGCCTACAAACCTGACTCAGTTACACCAGCTCTGTCAGGAGGAATGGGCCAAAATTCACCCAACTTATTGTGGGAAGCTTGTGGAAGGCTACCCGAAATGTTTGACCCAAGTTAAACAATTTTAAAGCAATGCTACCAAATACTAATTGAGTGTATGTAAACTTCTGACCCACTGGGAATGTGATGAAAGAAATGAAAGCTGAAAAAAATCATTCTCTCTATTATTCTGAAATGTCACATTCTTAAAATAAAGTGGTGATCCTAACTGACCTAAGACAGGGAATTTTTACTAGGATTAAATGTCAGGAATTGTGAAAAACTGAGTTTAAATGTATTTGGCTAAGGTGTATGTAAACCTCCGACTTCAACTGTATAAACAGCCCCTGCTGTCAGGCTTCTCTTCATTCACTAAGGCTATCTACCATGTTTTATTTATTATCTCTAGACAGGTATGGAAGATGTAACCATGACAGGATGAAAGGAAGACATTTTAGACAAAGGCGTGTCTGTATATTTACACACGTCACACGGGCACACTTGTACACACACACACACACACCACACACCTGTAGATCTCCAGTGCAGGAAGATCAATTCCATTCTAATCAGTTTCCCCCCCACCCCCCCCTGATTTAAGTACTTACTCCTGAGTTTGTTTTGTTGTGTGGTTTAATTTATGGTCAGTTTTGTTTTTTCTGACGAAGGTGACTTTCTCTTAGACGGTGACAAATGAAGTCTGACAGTGAAAGCAAGTGAGTCTGCACACAATGCATTTTTAAGAGCCTAATACGCTTGATGAATGACCACATAAAGGTTCAGCTCTATTTCATTCACATCACAATCACAACATTTTGGGGCTGTTGTCGGTCAGTGTCAGTGTTCTCAACGACTCAGACTGTCAGACATAGGTAAGGATAAGGCCATTATTTAGTTTTGTATCTAGACTTTTGGTACAATGACCTAAAAGGAACAGTCCTCTTTTAACAGCTTGTTAACCAGAAGCTGTACTATTCTCATTTAACTGCAGAGCTGGTTATATTGATTCAACATTCTGTTTGACTTGGTTGTGCTCTTTAGTTAATAAAATCTCCATTGTGGAGTTAGAGCAGAGTAATTAGGTAAACATAAGGGAGAGCATGGCTGTGACATGTGAGTGTGGTGTGGTGGAGAACTGAGTTGACCCTGGTCTAATAGCTACGGGCTCTTTCATTGACCAGGTGAGGGCTAACAGCATCATTCTGGTTCCCTTGCTCTCTCTGGGTCATGGGTAATTGGAGCCGAGAGAGAAGGGGAAAAACAAAAATGTCAGCCTAATTTGTTACCTTCCTGTTTGTCCCTGTGTTCTCTGCCTCAGTAATGAAGGTCAAATGAAGTTGTTTTTATTTATTTTTAATCCCAGCCTCCGTCCCCGCAGGAGGCCTTTTGGTAGGCCGTCAACGTAATTAAGAATTTGTTCTTACTGACTTGCCTAGTTAAATAAATAAAATAGAGAAACTCCTGGATGTTGTGTTGTTTGGTCAAGGTGCACCGAAAATACCACAGGGCCTGGCTGAGATATTCATGGAACATCTGTCTGCAATACATTGCATTCATAATGCAATCTTGAGTGAATCTGTATTGTGACGCAGCCTTTGAAAACGCATTAAGTTTCATTTTAATTTTTTTTAAATTTCACCTTTATTTAACCAGGTAGGCTAGTTGAGAACAAGTTCTCATTTACATCTCCGACCTTGCCAAGATAAAGCAAAGCAGTTCGACACATACAACAACACAGTTACACATGGAATAAACAAACGTACAGGCAATAATACAGTAGAAAAAGTCTATATACAGTGTGTGCAAATGAGGTAGGATAAGGGAGGTAAGGCAATAAATAGGCCATACTTGCGAAGTAATTACAATATAGCAATTAAACACTGGAGTGATAGATGTGCAAAAGATGAATGTGCAAGTAGAGATACTGGGGTGCAAAGGAGCAAAATAAATAAATACAGAATGGGGATGAGGTAGTTGGATGGGCTATTTACAGATGGGCTATATACAGGTGCAGTGATTTGTGAGCTGCTCTGACAGCTGGTGCTTAAAGTTAGAGGGAGATATGAGTCTCCAGCTTCAGTGATTTTTGCAGTTCGTTCCAGTCATTGGCAGCAGAGAACTGGAAGGAAAGGCGGCCAAAGTAGGAATTGGCTTTGGGGGTGACCAGTGAAATATACCTGCTGGAGCACGTGCTACGCGTGGGTGCTGCTATGGTGACCAGTGAGCTGAGATAAGGCGGGGCTTCACATAGCAAAGACTTGTAGATGACCTGGAGCCAGTTGGTTTGGCGACGAGTATGAAGCGAGGGCCAGCCAACGAGAGCATACAGGTCGCAGTGGTGGGTAGTATATGGGGCTTTGGTGACAAAACGGATGGCACTGTGATAGACTGCATCCAATTTGTTGAGTAGAGTGTTGGAGGCTATTTTGTAAATGAAATTGCCGAAGTTGAGGATCGGTAGGATAGTCAGTTTTACGAGGGTATGTTTGGCAGCATGAGTGAAGGTGTCACGCCCTGACCTTAGAGAGCCTTTTTTTTGTCTCTATTTGGTTTGGTCAGGGTGTGATTTGGGGTGGGCATTCAATGTTTTTGTTTTCTATGATTTTGTATTTCTATGTTTTGGCCGGGTATGGTTCTCAATCAGGGACAGCTGTCTATCGTTGTCTCTTATTGGGAACCATACTTAGGTATCCCTTTTCCCTCCTTTCAGTGTGGGAAGTTAACTTTGTTTGTGGCACATAGCCCCTAAGCTTCACGGTTGGTTTTGTATTGTTTATTGTTTTTGTCGGTGTCATTTTCTTAATAAAAGGAATATGTACGCTCACCACAATGCACTTTAGTCCACTTCATTCGACGGCCGTGACAGAAGGATGCTTTGTTGCGAAATAGGAAGCCGATTCTAGATTTAATTTAATTTTCATATTGGAGAATGGAATGGCCGTGGGAGTGGGGAAAGCAGGAAGATTGTTCCCTAGGTTTTGTGTTGTACTTAGCCCAGGGATTGATTGTTTAGTTAGATTAACTCATTTTGGATGATGCTGATATGCTGACAGTATGGATCAGAGAGGCAATGGTGCTTGTACTTCCAACATGTATGATTTTAACTGGCAGTTCTCTTTGTCAATATAGCAGTTAACCACACAACAGATCTCTATCTGTCACCTATCTCTCTGTCTGTCTGTCTGTCTGTCTGTCTGTCTGTCTCTGTGTGTGTGTGTGTGTGTGTGTGTGTGTGTGTGTGTGTGTGTGTGTGTGTGTGTGTGTGTGTGTGTGTGTGTGTAAAGTAATGTAGTTTACGAACATTCAATCAGTAAGTCTGGACTGAATGGATTGTCACTTTTCATTCATCTAGTAAACTCATATAATTCACATCACTATCTCACTCATCAGCATAGCCCAGGGCAACTCCAGTCCTCGGGGGCCTGATTGGTGTCACACTTTTGCCCCAGCCCCAGCTAACTGACTCCAATAATCATCCAATCATGATCTTCAGTTAAAAATGCA
The DNA here is from genome assembly GCF_016432855.1 of Salvelinus namaycush. Lineage (NCBI taxonomy): Eukaryota > Metazoa > Chordata > Actinopteri > Salmoniformes > Salmonidae > Salvelinus > Salvelinus namaycush. The sequence continues at coordinate 76,589,478 of NC_052309.1, forward strand.
ATTAGTTTAAATCAGGTGTGTTTGCTAGGGATGGGGGGAAAACTGTGACACCAAACAGGCCCCCGAGGACTGGATAGCCAGTATTTATAGGGTAGTGCCTATAACATTATCTCATCAGTATAGCCGGTATTTATAGGGCAGTGCCTATAACATTACCTCATCAGTATAGCCGGTATTTATAGGGCAGTGCCTATAACATTACCTCATCAGTATAGCCTGTATTTATAGGGTAGTGCCTATAACATTTCCTCATCAGTATAGCCGGTATTTATAGGGCAGTGCCTATAACATTACCTCATCAGTATAGCCGGTATTTATAGGGTAGTGCCTATAACATTACCTCATCAGTATAGCCGGTATTTATAGGGTAGTGCCTATAACATTTCCTCATCAGTATAGCCGGTATTTATAGGGCAGTGCCTATAACATTTCCTCATCAGTATAGCCGGTATTTATAGGGCAGTGCCTATAACATTTCCTCATCAGTATAGCCGGTATTTATAGGGCAGTGCCTATAACATTACCTCATCAGTATAGCCGGTATTTATAGGGCAGTGCCTATAACATTTCCTCATCAGTATAGCCGGTATTTATAGGGCAGTGCCTATAACATTTCCTCATCAGTATAGCCGGTATTTATAGGGCAGTGCCTATAACATTTCCTCATCAGTATAGCCGGTATTTATAGGGTAGTGCCTATAACATTTCCTCATCAGTATAGCCGGTATTTATAGGGTAGTGCCTATAACATTTCCTCATCAGTATAGCCGGTATTTATAGGGTAGTGCCTATAACATTTCCTCATCAGTATAGCCGGTATTTATAGGGCAGTGCCTATAACATTTCCTCATCAGTATAGCCGGTATTTATAGGGTAGTGCCTATAACATTTCCTCATCAGTATAGCCGGTATTTATAGGGTGGTGTCATAATTTTACCTCATCAGCATAGCGTCAGGTCTCTCCTCCTCCTTTACTATTAGCAAGCGTGTGGAATGTCATTCACCTATTAACTTCACCCTATGATCATGGCAGACTAAGGCAATTCCACCACGGTTGCTGATTAACCTATGGACTCACTCGTGCAATAATTACTTTAATCTCTTTCAACCAGTAGACCCCTTTCTGTGTTTGCAAACGTTGCCGCACGAGGGCGATGTGCGCAAGTTGTTTGCAAAACACGGGGTTCTTATAGAATGCCAGCAAAAAAAAGCCTCTATTTACATGTTGCTTATGAGTGCATTTCACACTACTTTTGGATTATAATTGGATTTTAAGGCTTGTATGAATGTCCTGTTTATTATAATGTTTGTGTCATCATCGCAAATCAACTGCATTATACTTAGAAAACACTTCAACCTTAACCAGTACAATTGGTTAGCTTTTGCTACAGACTATATCAATGAGCGTTAACATTCTAGCTAACAACTGCTGCATCCAAAATAGTTATTTTGCAGAAATCACAACCAAATATAATCTTAGCGACTGTTCAAGCAAGAATCAAAACATCATTGTAAGCATATGAGAACCCCAAAATGTTTTTTTTGTTTGGAAGTAATAAAAGGCTATGTTGAATAGGCGCAGATGGCGATGGCTCTCTTACTGCAGCCAAGCGTCTCGTGCGTCTGTGCGTGAAGTCAGTGTGTCGTGTACTGGAAAAGGGTCTATGGGCATGAATCTCAAACCTTGCGTCTCCCACTTGCTGTTTTGCAGCAAGTCTTCCAACGACCTCCCCACCACCACCAACTGAAGGCCCGTCATCGGATCCCCGTTCTCCCAGTGGGTGGGGGGGTTTGATGCCAGCTGCCCAGCATAGGGCAACCTGTCATCAGCATCTGGCTCTGAGGAACATTCCTCTGAAACGAGGCCTACTACCCCAACTATCCAACCCAAAAAGATTCAATAAAATTCCATATTGTATTCTGTCTCTGTTGTCATTCAGTTACGCCTGTACTCGATTTAACTGTATTTTGCTCTTCAGGGATGAATTGAAGGCAGTCAATTCAGGAAGTGGTTTTAATTTAAAAAATAAAAAACATTGAAACATTTTTGAAAAAAGTAGCTTCTAGTCCTCAGTTTGAGAAGTCATTAAAAATAGATGCAGTTTTTCCACATTTTGAATTGTTATTTAAGTTTACTTCCTGAATTGACAACCTTCAAATTGAATTGAACCCAGCCCTTGTGCTCTTATAATCTGACCTACTGTATGTGTCTGTGTGTTGGCAGTGCTGGGAGGTCCAGAGTCTCGCGGGGTGCTGAGGAAGATCAGTGATATGCTGGAGGTCATCATGAAGAGGATGGACACTTTGTCCAAACTGGGCAACACCACCACAGACTCCCACAGACTAGATGAGCTCAGCTCAGCACTGGACAGGTAGGGTTCTGGGGTTTGGTAGCAGGCCTGCCATTACATAATGTATGGTGTATGCATGTATTTGTCTGCATATAAACAAATAATTGGAGGATATTTAAACTAGACGTTGTCTCGTTAGTCTCAACGTTTTCCTATCTATTTGCCCTGTTATTGGGTGGACATGGACAGTCAGACAGGGATGCTGCGCTACCAGACATGCAGAGGCTAACAACCTGGAGTTTGCTCTTCTGTCTCCATGGCAACGGACCTCTCTCATACAGGGGGTTGAGAGGCTCCCTCCTGCCGAGGTTTGCCCATGTCTGACACTCTGACCATCCCTTCTGGACATCCCTGCTCCTACACTCACTGTCTCACACCAGGAAAATATTCCCGGCTCAAACTATGCCTGAGAGTTGAGCTAACTGCCAGGATGCAGAGTTGTGGATGTTTGATATGGATTCTAACCACCAGAGTAGACAGTATTGTTAGAACATAAATAACTCCCACTATTCACATTCTTTGAGAGGTACTATAGAAATGATGAGGATTTTCTTCCTAAATGTTGCCGGAAAGAGGCCATTCATTGCTGTTTAAGTCAGCCTAACTGTAAGCGATTATGAAAAAGGGGGAGCATCTCTAGGCCTCTGGTAATAAAGTCTAGTCTGCTTGGTGACCTGCTCAGAATTCAGCCAAGGTGCAGTTTAACAGATACAAACAAAGAACCCAGAGCCATTCAGAGTCCACTGTTCGGTCTTTAAAAAGGAATCAGCCGTCTCGCTCTCTTTAATGCAGTATGTGGTTCTCCAGGGCCAGACACCCATTGTAAATGTATTAGTAGTGTTCTATAGAGGGAGGACAGGATTATCTGTCTGGCCAAAGGAATGTTTCCTATACTGATCAGTCTGTGCTGCAGTCTGGTGCTGTGTAAAGGACAGCTCTGTTTGTGTCTGGCTCTCATCTGTTCTGACATGCTGCCTCATAGGAGGGAATAGGAAGTGATGGCTAACACTTGCCCGTAGGGCAGTACATGGTCAAGTGATATTAGAGGGGGATTATACGCAAAGTAATGCAGCATTTTAGACACACATACCACACCTATGCTCATACACTTATTCCAAAAGCACTGGTCTAGACCATTGCCCATTTCTTCCAAAACAAAACCTCCCAACCATTCATTTAAATGCATATGTTAGATAAAGCTGTACAGTTTGAACAAAAGCAAAAGGCCAGTGTTGAACACTGTACAGTGAGCGTCTCATTGATATGACAGGGCTGTTAGACCCCAGGTATTGATTTGGCTCTGGTTGATACTCCCTGATAAACAGTGTCTTCAGCTCTGCAGAGTCCATCTATAGTACAGTAGTACTCTTTAAGACCAGCATCAATCCTATTGGAGGGTCCTCAGCTTCCCTGACCAGGTCACAGCAGCCTTGGGAAGACCCAGTATAGAAGTAACAGATAGAGGCTGAATGGACTGGTGATAATTCTGTCTGGGAGGCCTTGCTTAACCTTGGCTATGCCCGTGAGAACATTTAGTCCTCTGTTCTCTACAGCACACACAGGAGCACTGTTCTTTTATACTGTGGAGCCCAGGTGGCTGACTGACTGCGTTGAGATTATACACAATCATCATGGCTCAATAAAGACAGCTGGAAATCTCTGTGCCTCTTTGGACCTTTATGCTACATCAGCGAGGGCTGAGATTTCTGTCTTTATCGGAAGGGAGCCAAAGCAAGTTCAAAATGTTCACACTGCCATAATGCTTCAGCTTGGAGTTCCCTGGGCACCTTCCAGTTTTCACTGCTAGTGCCTGAGATAGCCCTGAACTCACAGCTATCTCCCGCTTTCTATTGCTGTCTCCTTTTCTCTTTCTTTCTCACTTTTTTTTTTTCTGATTGTTTTGCCAACACTAACATGGCAACAACAAGCCATGGCAGTCAGCTGCCATAAAAGGCATTTGCTAACAACCTAATTGCGCTCTGTTCTCAGTCTCCCAGGGACCTGCTTTAATATGCTGAGTCACTTTTTCACCTCAACAAATAAATTGTGTCAGAGTTTAAAAGCTTTTTTATTTCACGCTCCAACCAAGTTCCACACAATTAGCATTTCCTCTACTTGTTGAAGCTCAATTAGCAGGTAGCCTAGTGGTTAGAGCGTTGGACTAGTAACCGAAAGGTTGCAAGATCGAATCCCCGAGCTGACAAGGTAAAACTCTGTCGTTCTGCCCCTGAACAAGGCAGTTAATCCACTGTTTCTAGGCCATCATTGAAAATAAGAATTTGTTCTTAACTGACTTGCCTAGTTAAATAAAGGTCAAATAAAAAAGATATTTTGGGAGGAAACGGTAAGCGTATACTGTAGGAGGGTGGACTTAGATGAAAGAAGGAGCCTTCTATGTTTCTTTTTCTAGATGTTTCCAGGGAGTTTAAGGATTGAGATAAAGGATAAAGATTGAATGTGCATTCCCACTGGGCACAGACATCAATTCAACATCTATTCCACGTTGGTTCAACATAATTTCATTGAAATGACTAGAAAAAAACAATTCATTCAACCAGTGTGTGCCCGGTGGGTTGTCATGGGGAAAGAGATGGCAGAAATGACATGCCTAACACTTAATTCACCTGTGCCAGCATGTGCCCTATTGATGGTCATTCCCCTGTGTGTGTGTGTGTGTTGGCAGGATCCAGCCAATTGGTCTGGTGGAGAGGATCCAGGCTATCGCCCAGAACATGTCTGACATGGCTGTGAGGGTGGAGCAGATCCTACAGCGCAGCATGGCCACCAACAGAGGTACAAGAGACACACACACATCTGACCATTCTTCACATTTGAAAGGTAGTTGTATATGTCTGCCACACTGTAAGACCCTATTGAACATGACAGGCAGCATTTATGACAGTACTTCAGATGATGAGTCTCCATTCATGTCTTTGTAAAGAGAGCTATGCTGCAGGAAGGCTCTATCTCCCTGTCTCAGCATAATTATAAATAACGCTACATGATGTTCAGTGTATGCTGATGAATTCCCCTCTAGTTAAGAAGATCTGAGACTGTCAGCTTTCTTCTATTAGCTGTCCTCTGCTCAGTTCATTGTGCTCCTGTTCTGTTTGAGCAAGAGATACAGTAGGCTACTTACATGCAAAGCGAGACTAACTCCACTAGCCGACACATTAGAAAGCCAATTATAGACGTTGCATATTGTCATTATTTGCCTTGTCATTGAGTAAAGCAGACATGTCCTATTCTGTAGAGACTGTTTTTGCTACCAGAACCTAATCCTCTGGCTAATTTAGTGACACTGCTAGTTTTAGCGCTCCACACTGTGACTGCTGTAGTTATAATGGTAATCAAACAGAATGGCTGCTAATCCTTTGTCTGTGATTGCGCTCACCCAGGCTTGGCGGCACGCTGGTAGAGGAACAGCTTCCGCTCTCTTTAATTAGGCTAATTGGAGCTGGCTGCCGACAAGAAGGAGGGAGGGAGGGAGGCCGGGGAGAGAGGGAACAAAGGAGTGAGACTGGGGAGAGAGGGAATGAAGGAGTGAGACTGGGGAGAGAGGGAACAAAGGAGTGAGACTGGGGAGAGAGGGAACGACGGAGTGAGACTGGGGAGAGAGGGAACGAAGGAGTGAGACTGGGGAGAGAGGGAACGAAGGAGTGAGACTGGGGAGAGAGGGAACGAAGGAGTGAGACTAGGGAGAGAGGGAACAAAGGAGTGAGACTGGGGAGAGAGGGAACGAAGGAGTGAGACTGGGGAGAGAGGGAACGAAGGAGTGAGACTGGGGAGAGAGGGAACGAAGGAGTGAGACTGGGGAGAGAGGGAACGAAAGAGTGAGACTGGGGAGAGAGGGAACGAAGGAGTGAGACTAGGGAGAGAGGGAACAAAGGAGTGAGACTGGGGAGAGAGGGAACGAAGGAGTGAGACTGGGGAGAGAGGGAACGAAGGAGTGAGACTGGGGAGAGAGGGAACGAAGGAGTGAGACTGGGGAGAGCGGGAACGAAGGAGTGAGACTGGGGAGAGAGGGAACGAAAGAGTGAGACTGGGGAGAGAGGGAACGGAGGAGTGAGACTGGGGAGAGAGGGAACGGAGGAGTGAGACTGGGGAGAGAGGGAACGGAGGAGTGAGACTGGGGAGAGAGGGAACGGAGGAGTGAGACTGGGGAGAGAGGGAACGGAGGAGTGAGACTGGGGAGAGAGGGAACGGAGGAGTGAGACTGGGGAGAGAGGGAACGAAGGAGTGAGACTGGGGAGAGAGGGAACGTGGGGGAGAGAGGGGATTTTATTAATCAAGCCCACGCAGTGTTGTCTATCCACGGTCCTCAGTAGGCATCAGAGATCAGCAAGGGAAGCCAGGCTTTCAGAAGTGGCTATTAACTAACACAACAGTCTGTCTAATGCTCTGTTCTATCCCCATGGCCAGTAGAGTTAACTAACCCAACAGTCTGTCTAATGCTCTGTTCTATCCCCATGACAAGGAGAGTTCTGCTCTAATACAAGAGACTAGTGCTAAAGCCAAGATATGCTCCCTTTTAGGTATGACCTGTTGAAAAGCTTGTCTGGTTTCTGCCTCAAATGCTCCATATTATCCTCATAGGGCTGAATAGCAAAGTTATGAGCTGGTATTTTAAGGATTCTGCCCATAGGGAGGTGTTTGTTAATACATGTGTTTTTGTCCCACAGTTAAGGATGGCGCAACAGGACAGTGTGAGGTGCCCAAAGACCCTCACTACCCAGACTGCCCCAGCAAGGTGGATGTAAGTCCTCATGTCATGCAATTTCACAGGGGTTTTCCTGATCCCACAGTCCCTATGTCCTTTTGCTCTTGGACTGTTTATTACCCTGCAACTCCAGCTTTACGATCAGCTTCAATCAACCCTGCCTTGTTTCACAAGGATCAATGTCTAGTGCTGTGTTCAGATCAATGAAAGGACCTTGACCAAGTCCAAGTCAGATTTCATGGGTTCCTTAGCTATAATACATTCATTTCTACACTGACATTTGACCTCCTTTGACCTCCTTTGATCCATAGAGATACTGTATATATTTATTATTACTTGAGTCTGCCTTGACCTTTTCCCTCAGTGGATGCGTGCCCGCTGGACCTCAGACCCCTGCTATGCCTTCTATGGGGTGGACGGCTCCGACTGCTCCTTCCTCATCTACCTGAGTGAGGTGGAGTGGTTCTGCCCCCCTCTGACCTGGAGGAACCAGACCACCACACCCACGCACAAACCTTTCCCCAAGAGACAGGTGGGATAGCTGGGTTGGCATGGGCTGTTTACAGGGCTGCTACAGTGTGTGTGTGTGTGTACAGAGTTTGTGTCTATGATACTAGTCTTTGTATTTCATCTCCACTCTAATGTTCCTGTATTCGACTGCCACACAGTCTCCTGGGAGGGGAGTGTGGATATACAGTCACTCACAGACAGTCTATTCTCCCTCTGCCTTGAATCATGGCTGTTGCTGTTTTTCTTGTGAGAGCAGCATTCCAGTTATTTATGGGTCCACCAGGGCCAGGTGTTCTAGTTACAGCCCTCTTGCTGCTCCCCGGAGCGCTGTACACTACACACCAATGGGTCGGCTGCTCATTTGAATTATCTGTGCAGCTTAATCATGGATTCTAATTACCTGCCTGGATCCAGCTGGACTAATCCTGTGACTTCTCTCAGGTGTTCCTCTGCGTTCACAGAAGCACCTACAAGTTGCTTTCCAAACAATAATTAACTTGTAGTGCGAAAGTAATGCCTCTCATATTGATTTTGTATGTGTGCATAAGCAAGAGCATGTGTGTGGAAGGAAAGAGGGACTGTGTGTCCCCACTGTGTGTGAGAGAGAGACAGAGAGGTTTGTGTGACTGTCTATGTGTGCCATTTATAAGTCCTCTGTGCTCCCTTATGCAGTTACAACATTGATTAGCACTTGGCTGCTCGGATTGCGCTGTGATCCAGCGATTAAAAAGGTCTGGGAAACATGCGGAGTGAAATGAAGGCAGCCTGTTTATGAGCATGAGGCAGGAGTCCCTCAGGCAACACTATCTGAGAGCCCTGCCTCCAGGGGGAATGGGTATGACATGGAGAGCTGTACTCATATAACACCCATCTCCACTCAACTCCAAGTAGGGCTGCTGGATATTGGTGGTTACCATGTGGCTGTTTTGTACAGGCTTGGGGAGGTGTTTAATGTATTAAGTGTTTAATGTATTGGACTAATACATAGCTTTTTCTAGGTGCTCAAAGCGATTAACATAGTAAGGGGAGAAAAAAAATGTAGATGTTTCTTTTCCTGTCCTCCAGGCGGCATTCCGGTCAGACATCGGGGCCCTCCTGGAGCAGGTGGGAACGGGGAAGGAGTCTCTGAGTTTCATGAAGAGAAGGATGCGCAGGCTGGCTGCACAGTGGGCCTTGGCTGCACGCAGGCTACATGACAGTCTGAGGAGTCAATGGAGGGAGCAGAAGAGGGTGAGTGTGCGGTGACTGTGGAGGGAGAGAGAGTTTCTGTGTCTCTGCTATGAGTCAAAAGGTTGACAGTTCACTCATATCTCTTCCCATGACAGTGCAGGCCAGTAATATGCTGTACAGGTAGGTGCCCATTTTGGTTTGCTATATTTGATTCCTGAAAAAATAGGCAGAGACACAACTGACAACAAGATGGAAGGTTGACAAAAGATGGATCAAGACGAGGTGGCCTTCATGAACATTACAGTGGTGACATTTTTCTCCACTAGCGATTATGGACCCATTTGCTGTGAGTGGTGTTACTGTGAATGGCAGAGAGAAGTAGATTTGTAAGGAGGAGACTGACCAGCCGTTATCAGGAGAGCAGGCCTGGGATGTATTGTCTTTAGTGCTCTTTAACCAGCCTAACATTTATAGGGACATTTTCAAAGAATGGTGGAGGAGCCTGAATACAGGAACACTGCTTTACCATCACTGATGAAATGACAATGACTGTAGAATCTCCCCAAGCCTGCCCTTTGTGTTGAAAACCTATTCGTAATGTCATAAACGGTTATAAATCAACCTCAGAATAATATTGGCATGTGTGTTTACATGCCTGTGCTTGTCTGCAGTGCACTAGATGGATTAAACAGTAGCTGTGCTTGTCTGCAGTGCACTAGATGGATTAAACAGTAGCTGTGCTTGTCTGCAGTGCACTAGATGGATTAAACAGTAGCTGTGCTTGTCTGCAGTGCACTAGATGGATTAAACAGTACCTGTGCTTGTCTGCAGTGCACTAGATGGATTAAACAGTAGCTGTGCTTGTCTGCAGTGCACTAGATGGATTAAACAGTAGCTGTGCTTGTCTGCAGTGCACTAGATGGATTAAACAGTAGCTGTGCTTGTCTGCAGTGCACTAGATGGATTAAACAGTACCTGTGCTTGTCTGCAGTGCACTAGATGGATTAAACAGTAGCTGTGCTTGTCTGCAGTGCACTAGATGGATTAAACAGTACCTGTGCTTGTCTGCAGTGCACTAGATGGATTAAACAGTAGCTGTGCTGATTTTACTTTCACAGTGACGTGAATAACATTAGATTGACGAGCTAACCACCTCCGTCACCGGCTTCATAAGGAATTGCATCGGCGATGTTGTCCCCATAGTGAAGGGTCGCTGCTTCCCCAAACAAAAGCCCTGGATTAACACTGAGGTTGGCGCTAAGATAAAGGATAGGGGACAAAGGATACCAAACACAGGGCTATCGCAGACAACCCTGAGGCTACGGCTGAGGAAAGGAACAAGTACAAGAAGTCCCGCTACGCAAAATATCAAAAGGACAATAAGGTATAAGATGGAATAATACTATACAGGCTCCGACACCCGGGGCTACAGTCCATTACGGATTACAAAGGAAGACGTGCTCTGTCCAACGATGCCTCTCTTCCAGACGAACTCAATGCATTTTATGCACGCTTCCACCGTAACAACACCGTTTCATGCGTGAGGGCCCCCACCAACCCAGACAACTGGGTTATCTCGCTCTCCGAGGCCAACGTGAGTAAGATCTTTAATCAGGTCAACACTCTCAAGGACGTGGGGCCAGACAGTATTCAAGGGCATGTTCTCAGAGCATGCACAGATCAGCTGGCAGGCAAATTCACTATCATCGTTCCTGTTCCCAAGAACTCTAAGGCTTCAAGCAATAATGACTACCGCCCTGAAGTGCTTTGAAAGGCTAGTTATGGCACACATCAACTCCATCATCCCAGACACCCTAGACCCATCCCAATTTGCATACCGCCCCAACAGATCCAAAGACAACTTAATCTCAATTGCACTCCACACTGCCCTCACCCACCTAGATAAGATGAATACCTATGTGAGAATGCTGTTCACTGACTACAGCTCAGCGTTCAACATTGTCCACTAAAAGTTTGTCACCAAGCTAAGGACCCTGGGACTGAACACCTCCCACTGCAACTGGATCCTGGAGTTCCTGACAGGCCGCCCCCCAGGTGTTGAGGGTCAGCAAGGCAGAGGTAATGTTACCTACCCTCAACACCTGGGGGCGGCCCCACACGGGTGTGTGCTTAGTCCCCTCCTGTACTACCTGTTCACTCACGACTGCGTGGCCATGCACGACTCCAACACCATCAAGTTTGCTGACGACACAACGTTGGTAGGCCTGATCACTGGCGACGATGAGATGGCCTACAGGGAGGAGGTCAGTGACCTGGCAGTGTGGTGCCGGGACAACAATCTCTCCCTCAACGACAGCAAGACCAAGGAGCTGATCAACACATCGATGGGGCTGCAGTGGAGCGGGTCGAGAGCTTCAGGTTCCTCTGTGTCCAACTCACTAAGGACTTTAAAATGGTCCATTCACACATGCACAGTTGTGAAGAAGGCGCAACATTGCCTCTTCCACCTTTTTATTTACATATTTTTATTGAATCTTTATTTAACTAGGCAAGTCAATTAAGAACAAATTCTTATTTACAATGACGGATTACCAAGAGGCAAAAGGCCTCCTGCGGGGACAAAACACACATCACGACAAGAGAGACACCACAACACTACATAAAGAGAGACCTAAGACAACACAACATGGCAGCAACACAATATGACAACACAACATGGTAAACACAACATGGTAACAACACAACAACACAACATGGTTGACAACACAACATGGTTGACAACACAACATGGTGACAACACAACATGACAACACAACATGGTAACAACCCAGCAGGGCCGGCAGGTAGCCTAGTGGTTAGAGCGTTGGGCCAGTACCCAAAAGGTTGCTGGACAGAATCCCCAAGCTGACAAGGTAAAAATATGTTGTTCTGCTCCTGAACAAGGCAGTTTAACCCACTGTTCCCCGGTAGACTGTCATCTAAATAAGAATTTGTTCTTAACTGACTTGCCAAGTTAAATAAAGGTTAAAAAAAACATAACACAACATAGCAACAACATTGCAGCAGCACAACATAGTAGCAGCACAAACTTTGTTAGGCATAGAGGACAAAGCAGCCACGAGTGTCAGTAAGAGTGTCCATGATTGAGTCTTTGAAAGTAGAGATTGAGATAAAACTGTCCAGTTTAAGTGTTTGTTGCAGCTCTTTCCAGTCGCTAGCTTCAGCGAACTGAAAAGAGGAGTGACCCAGGGATGAGTGTCCTTTGGGGACCTTTAACAGAATGTGACTGGCAGTACGGGTGTTGTATGTGGAGGATTAGGGTTGCAGTTGTTATCTCAGATAGGGGGAGTGAGGCCTAACAGGGTTTTAGAAATAATCTTCAACCAGTGGGTCTTGCGCCGGGTATACAGAAGATGGCCAGTTTACAGAGGAGTATAGAGTGCAGTGATGTGTCCTATAAGGAGCATTGGTGGCAAATCTGATGGCCAAAGAACATCTAGCTGCTCGAGAGCACCCTTGCCTGCCAATCTATAAATGACATCTCTGTAATCTATCATGGGTAGCATGGTCATCTGAATCAGGTTTAGTTTGGCAGCTGGGGTGAAAGAGGAGCGATTATGATAGAGGAAACCAAGTCTAGATTTGAGAGAAGGGAGAGAGAAGAGAAGGGCTGAGAGAAGGGAGGAGGTTGAAAAGGTTTGGCATGGGCCCTCATGACAGATACTCAAAAAGTTCTACAGCTGCACCATTGAGAGCATCTTGACTAGCTGCATCAGAGGTAAGGTGGTATTGAAACAGCACCGCCCTCTATGCCATGGCGCTACAGAGGGTGATTCGGATAGCCCAGTACATCACTGGGGCCCAGCTCCCTGCCATACAGAACCTCTATATCAGGCAGTATGAAAAGAAGGCTCGGAATATCATTGAAGACTCCAGCCACCCAAGCCATGGACTGTTCTCTCTGCTTCTGCACGGCAAGCGGTACCGGGGCATCAAGACTGACACCTATGCACACTCACAGGACTCTACACATTCATGCATACTGACACTCCAACACACACACAACATGCACACACACTCACATGCAATCATAATTTGCGCTGGTGCTACTCTGTCGATCATCCTGATGTCTAGTCATCTTACCTCTATATCACTCCAGTATCCCTGCACATCGGAAATATGGTATTGGAACTGACCCTTTATCAACTGTGTTCTTCCTATTTCTATTTCTCATGGGTTTCTGTTCTACCTTGTTATTTTTAGTGCTACATTGATATTGATTACTACATTGTTGGATTTGGAGCTGCAGAAAGGCATTTCACTGTACTTGTGCACATGGCGTTAAAAACTTGAAGCTTGAATTATTCACAAAACTAAGGCTGGGAAAGGTATAGATTGACTGCAGTATTCTTTGAGTTTACCACTCCGAGCATTCTCTTTGTGCAAACCCCACTCCTTTAATCCTTCTCTAGTTAAAAAGAGGCTCATAACTTCAAAAGCCTGAGTGAACATGAGACGCAGTGATTGATAGGTGTTTGCTTTGCTTTGGGAAAGCAGGCCCGTCTGGTCTTTGGCCAAGAGATGCTTTCAGAACGTATATAAATAGGATTCTTCTTTTCATCAGTCTCTCTTTAGAGAACTATTAGCTTGGATAAGCCAGCACCAGCATTGTCAACACACAGCATCCTTCCCAAGCCTGTTCCTTGATCAGCCTCCAAAAAGAAGAGTCTCTTTGTTCTTTTTTAACGGTGTGTTCAACAGTAATAGTTACTGTCCATTAACTGGCCCCTCTGGGCTTGGCTGCAGCGGCTCTGACAGAACAGTGTTTAGAAAACAGACGAGGAGGAACTGCTGTGCTGCTGTGAAAACGCAGATGAGAGAACGATAATCTGCTGATGGAAATAGACTCATTGAAGGGAGACTTCACGGAGGAGTGGAACTAGACAGCAGCCGTCTACCCCACCTGTCTCTCTTCTCTCTGTCTGCAACCTTGATTTTTCTGTCTTTTTTTCTCTACATTGCACTAAACTGTACTTTCATAAAGGCAAAATTGCTGTAGACAACTTTTTAAATTTCCAATTCCTTTTGTAGTCATTTGAAAAAGAATTATTTAATGTAGTTATGGTGATGTGACAAGTATTGTGTGGCTGGCATGAGTACCCTGGCACTGCAGTGACATGAGGATTCACTGGCATCGTAGATGCAGGGGGCCTGTTGAGGTACGTCTGCCTGGTCATGGCGAGGCATTTGTGATGACATATGTTGCGTCCACTCTTAACGAAAGCAGAGCAATAAATCGCAATTGATTGTCATCGATTTCCCTCTTTGTGTTGTGTGCACTGTGCAGTCATCTTGTCCTCTAGCAATTTCCCTGCATTGTGCAATATTCAATGGGTCTGTGTTGGCTGCCTTCACTGTGTCCTTCTTTTTCTCCCGTCTTTAGTGAGAATGGTAAAACTCGTTCGGAGCACGAACCCCAAAGTGGTTAGCTACTTTACTCTTTAGAAGTAAGATGAGAAAGTTTTGAGAGTCAAAAGTAACTGGGGAAGAATTAAAGGCTGCCATCTGTTGAGAACTCACACAGTCTGATTTCATTACACAGTTAACAGGCTGGAAGTCCCATCCTCTCCCATCAGCAATTAAAACAGCCTTGTACCATTAGGCATATTAATTATCTTCAGCAGGTCAATCACTATTCAGATTCAGAAATTGTTTAATGGCTTGCATTACTATTCTTCCTGCCTTTTAGCATAAATATTCAGTTTGTTGCAATTCATCTCTCTTATCTCCATTCATCTCTATTCCAAGACCAGTGGTTTGGGGTGATCTGAGATGTACAGACATGAATGAAGCTAATAGAGATAGCTATGGATAAGAACCATGGATCAGTCCTATTAGTTGGGAGCTCATCAGAATGAGACTGGAAACGGTTCAATCCTATGGTTCCAACCCCTCAACCCTCTGTTTTTTCCTCAGATCCTGGTGCACGTAGGCTTCCTGACGGAGGAGTCAGGGGACGTGTTCAGCCCCAAGGTCCTGAAGGGAGGTCCTCTGGGGGAGATGGTCCAGTGGGCCGACATCCTCACAGCCCTGCACGTCCTGGGACACAACCTCAAGATCTCTGTCTCGCTCAAGGAGCTGCAGGGGTGAGTCAGATGATGTCATGTTCTATCTGTCTATATCTATATGTAAGGATGGGACCTATCACAGTATTCAGACTGAGTCTAGTTGTTCAGAACTTCTTCCTCTGGCTCAGAGTATATAAAGTCACGCATGAGAGAGGACTTTTTCAGCACCATGGATAGCTCCAGGGAGAACCGTACTGTGGCCATTCTAACTGTTCTGTCAATTCTTAATCCCCTCATGAATGCTCTAGTCCTGTGACATATATTCATTGAGAGTCATGTGACTTGTTGTGACATCATGATATTTTTCCCACTTTGAGATGTTTTTTGCACACACATTTGGATGAACAAACAAGCTTATTTCTCTGGCACTCATGTCATACATATCTTATAAACACATCTCTATTTATACCGTCTTACCTTTTTAGGTGATGTGTAACCATGTATAAGGCAGCCCGTCTCAGGGTTCATTCCCACACAGTGTGTTTGGTCACATTTGGTCTCACCCTGATAAGCCTCCTGTCTCCCTGTGGACTGGAGTTCCAGCCAGACAGACAGCGTTTATGTGTTCCTCTCCCAGCTCACTGACCCCAGACAGACAGCGTTTATGTGTTCCTCTCCCAGCTCACTGACCACAGACAGACAGCGTTTGTGTTCCTCTCCCAGCTCACTGAGCACAGACAGACAGCGTTTATGTGTTCCTCTCCCAGCTCACTGACCACAGACAGACAGCGTTTATGTGTTCCTCTCCCAGCTCACTGACCCCAGACAGACAGCGTTTATGTGTTCCTCTCCCAGCTCACTGACCCCAGACAGACAGCGTTTATGTTCCTCTCCCAGCTCACTGACCCCAGACAGACAGCGTTTATGTGTTCTTCTCCCAGCTCACTGACCCCAGACAGACAGCGTTTATGTGTTCTTCTCCCAGCTCACTGATCCCAGACTGATAGCAGTGGCTGGCTGGGCCACAGAGCAACATCCGGTCTAACCAAGGCTTTATTTATCCATCTGAAAAGATAACGCTATTGATTTTCAAATCGGCCAGGTGTGACTGCTGGAGTTAAGAGAGCAGATGGTTCAATCTGGGAGTAAATGCCATAAACGTCTTGGAGGACCCAGTCCCTGCCTCTCCTTTTATCTTTTACCCTTTCCCAGTTTCACCCAGCCTGGTCAAAATTGCAGTGTTTAAGTCGGACTGGAGATATTGGATATTGTCGATTCCTGCCAGTGCAGACGTGAGGCTGAGAGAAATTGGACAGGCAGCAGCATATGGTGTGGCTTCTGTTATTGAACACATATTCCTCACTGTGGGGAAGCGTCAGAGTTAGAGCTGCACTGAAGACTTAGAGCTTCCCTGTGATCTCAAATTGGAGTTTTGAAGAAAGCGGCTTTGATAAGGGTAGACTGGAGATCAGTGAGAGCGGATGGGATTCTGCCTCTTCTGCCCACGCTATTATTTACCTCACTAATTTGTGTCATGGAGTATTGAATTACTGCATTCAGTCACCACAGGGAATGTGTCTTGTGAATGTTGATGAAACCGCATGAGACTGACGGTAATTGTCAATCAGAAACAAATTGGAGCTGTGCTAAAGCCAAGTTAGGCTCTGTTTCCACAGGTTGAAATGCTCTGTGTGTGTGTGTGTGTGTGTGTGTGTGTGTGTGTGTTCTAGTGTGTTTGTTTATTGGTATATGTGAATGTGAGGGTCTACTGTAAGGCCCATGCAGCTCTCTATTTGTCAGGAAATGGAATGTGCAGCCTTAGAGAAAATATAATAGAAGGTTGAAATTGGAGCCTATTGGATTTATCAGACAGACCATTTCCCCCTTTTTCTCACATAGAAAAGAGACGCAGTACATTTCCCACTCTTTTTATGATCCCATCTTCTCAAATTGGCCAATAAAAGAGATGCTGAATGTCCAATAAATTCCTTTCCAGGACCATTAATGAATAGGAAAATCGGACATTTCTCTCCATCTCTACCTCCCTCTCTCTCTCTCTCTCTCACTATTAAGTTGACAGATTGCTATATGGGTTGCGTTCCCACAGATTCCCCCGGGGTTGTATCTATTTAGATTTCATCCTCCTATCTCCCCCACTCAGCCTGGGAAACATGTCATCCTAATATCCCATGGTCTGCAGCGGCTGTTACGAGAGGACGATGGTTGATATTGTTGTTTTGCAGATCATGGGTTGCTTGGTTTCATCCAAACCACCAGGTACTGTAGCTACTACCACTCGAAGTTAGATATAGATTAGTAGTAGCTACAGTACCTGGTGGTTTGGATGAAGCCAAGCAGTTTGCTTGAGTGGTTGTAATTATTTCTCATTTGTCACTTCCTCTGCCAGCTTTATGGACTAGTCCTCTGGCTCTCTTTTTTTCATACAATCTTTTTTAATTCAGACGTCTCGCTACTTTAGCTGAGAGTCTTTTTTCTCGGTATAAGCTTCTGGCTCACGTCGCTTGCAGATGCTTAACTAAGCTGCTTTGGTATATTTTTAGTGATATTTCTGGACAGAGAGGAGGACGCTCCTCTGCATGCAGCCAGATTCATCAAGTCTGCCTTCGCACAGAAAAACAGCTTGAAAATACATTCTCCAAGGACTGTTTCATCTGTAAATGTCCATGATTAATGTAAGCCCATTTTTCTGTTGCGGTTGGTCAAGTTGTGGTAGTAGTTGGGGACGGTGCAGTGTGTTTTTCTATGTTACAGTGTAAGTCACTCTGGATAAGAGCTTCTGCTAAATGACTAACATTTAAAAAATGGAAACATCCCATTATTGGTCACCCTCTTCCTCTGCTGTGTTGCCTTGATGGGCAGATGAGTCACTAGGCTGAGAGTGGGGATGGGAGGAAGTGAAGAGGCTCCAGTCTCTGTCAAGGGAGGTGAGGTTAATTGAAGGGAGAGCCTCAGTGGTTGTAACATCATATTTGTCGGGAACAACATCACATGTGCTAAAAGGTGCACGGCGGCAGTTAGCCAGGCAGTGCAGACAGCTGTCACTTCCTCTAGGGGATCTCCCCCCTGTTCCTCCCAATGCGACGTGAGTAATTAGCCAGCACCAGAGTATGGCTTATCAACACCTGGGGAGGAGAAAGGGAGAGGAGGGAGGGAGGGGATAACAGCCTGACAAAGCTGGCTGGCTGGCTCTGCAGTGACGACAGGGCCAGGAGAATACTGAGAAGCCCCCCTGTTACAGCAGCTCTGTCTCTCCACCCACACAGACTCTGTCCTCCACCCTCTGAGACCAGTAGGAGAGAGAGAGAGGGAAAGGGAGGGGGTGATTCCACAATATGAGGAACATACATCATTTGAACCACCTTCAGCACGAGTCCAATCAGAAGCATGATAGAGCCGTGCAATAAATGACGAGTGGGTTCAAACTGATCTGGAATCAGAGATAGCATCGATAAGAGCACAGCCACTATGTGTATGGGAAGGAGGCACTAAGAAACATAACTCTCCCTGTCGGTTTACCCCTATCAAATCACCCTTTGAGGCTGATTAGGCTTCCAGAATGGGGGCTGCTGTTTGTGCCTGCAAGTGCTACTGCGCTCTCTCACCCTCCAGCCTTTCCAACGATGTGCTTTTGTTTCTCGGCTTTGAAAAGCCAAACTAAAGCAGCCCTGTTAAAAATAGACTGCTGTGTGCTTACAATATGTTGCAATGCGTAGCACTTTTACAGAATCAGAGTTGAGGGCAGATTTTTATCACTTGCAGTGATCAAAGCATTTGGGTCACGGCACGATAACATGATAGAATCATGTGACATGATTTAGCTGCAGCGAGAGCGATTCAACTTCATCCAAGAGTCGTAGCGTGATGCCTAAATGAGATTGAGAGCAAAGGACTACATGGTGTGTTTTTGAGTGTTGCATGTCAGTTTTCATCCAGTTTGAATCCCTACAGTAAGCAACATATGGATGCAAGATATTGCAATCGCTGCTAGTTTTCTCTACTATGTGCTGTATTGTAAACTCAGCAAAAAAAGAAACGTCCCTTTTTCAGGATAATTTGTATAAATCCAAATAACTTCACAGATCTTAATTGTAAACGGTTTAAACACTGTTTCCCATGCTTGTTCAATGAACCATAAACAATTAATCAATATGCACCTGTGGAACGGTCGTTAAGACACTAACAGCTTACAGACGGTAGGCAATTAAGGTCACAGTTATGAAAACTTAGGACACTAAAGAGGCCTTTCTACTGACTCTGGAAAACACCAAAAGAAAGGTGTCCAGGGTCCCTGCTCATCTGTGTGAACGTGCCTTAGGCATGCTGCAAGGAGGCATTACACCGAGGCCTGTACCCTGGAGCGGGATCGATTTGGAGGTGGAGGGTCCGTCATGGTTTGGGGTGGTGTGTCACAGCATCATCGGACTGAGCTTGTTGTCATTGCAGGCAATCTCAACGCTGTGCGTTACAGGGAAGACATCCTCCTTCCTCATGTGGTACCCTTCCTGCAGGCCCATTCTGACATGACCCTCCAGCATGACAATGCCACCAGCCATACTGCTCATTCTGTGTGTGATTTCCTACAAGCAGGAATGTCAGTGTTCTACCATGGCCAGCAAAGAGCCCAGATCTCAATCACATTGAGCACGTCTGGGATCGGGGGGTGAGGGCTAGGGCCATTCCCCCCCAGAAATGTCCGGGAACTTGCAGGTCCCTTGGTGGAAGAGTGGGGTAACATCTCACAGCAAGAACTGGCAAATCTGGTACAGTCCATGAGGTGGAGATGCACTGCAGTACTTAATGCAGCTGGTGGCCACACCAAATACTGACAGTTACTTTTGATTTTTACCCCCACTTTGTTCAGGTACACCTTATTCAATTTCTGGTAGTCACATGTCTGTGGAACTTGTTCAGTTTATGTCTGTTGTTGAGTCTTGTTAGGGTCATAAAAATATTTACACATGTTAAGTTTGCTGAAAATGAACGCAGTTGACAGTGAGAGGACGTTTCTTTTTTTGCGGAGTTTACATTGTAACATTGCTCTTTGATTTGTTCCACTTGAACATTGTGACATTTAATTGGACACACCCTGTATTTTGAAAAATAGGACCAAATATGAACAGCCGTTGTATACTGTATATATCCTGCAGTAGACATGGAGCAGAAGAGCCCAAACACAGTTCACAGTAGTGTCTGCTAGCTCCACTCAATCTTCTCCACATTGAGGTTTTGACTCACAGGGCTGACTGTACAGAGCCAAAAAGTGGGCGGTCGACATTCAACACTAACAATAAGCAATCAGTGAATAAAAGTGCGGAAATAGCATAACAAGTGGGTGTTCCACATTAAGAGGAAGCTGTGCTTTTGTTGTTGACGGAGGCAGCGTCTCAGTCTCTTATGCCCAACTCTCTCAACTGGCTCATTACTATGCCTGGCTCTGCTCTGCCAAGCAGGTCTCCACGCTGCCACTACCCTCTCTCTGTCTGTTTCTTTTCTTCCACACTGAGCCCTCTGCACCCCATGGCCCCACCCCGGCCTCCTTCCTGTGAATGTGGCACGGCATCTGCCACGGCCAATTCTCCTCACCGTCTGACTTCCTCCTCTCTGTGAGATAGACTTCTGCTCAGCTACAGTATAAGGTTCTCTCTCTGATATCTGGCAGCACGGTGCAGGTGGCCAGTCCACTCAGTGGGATACACCAAGATGGCCTGGTGCATGTAGCTGGTTCTTTTCTCATGGGGTGCCAGTCCATCCTCCCCTCTTCTTCCGCTCCTTCTCTCTCCCTCCCTCCTCCTTTCTTCACCTACTCTCTCCCACTCCTGCCGAACTCACATCAGGACAGTCCGCCCCAGATGTCTTTCCTCTAGTGTGTGCGTCAGACTCGGTGTGTGTGTGTTTGTTCGAGTGCACGTGCGTGCATGTGTTGCTTTTTTTTCAACTGCTGCTCAATTTCAGCTCCATAACTGCACATGTAATCCCCCTGTTCTCTCCAAGTTTGCAGGGATTTGCATATATCCAATTAAAGCCTTGAACACAGCAGATTTAGTGTATTTGTGTGCAATACTGCCTCATGGAGTCACATAATGCACTTTGCAATTATTATACATTTGTTCTCACATTATCACACCACATCTTTTATCTGATCTATCCCTTAAATCATTGTTTTATATGTTCTAATAAATACAGTACCTCCGTTCTATTGACGAACGTACAATCGCTGGAGAACAAACTGGTTGAGTTCCGTTCGAGACTATACTATCAACGGGACCTGAAGAACTGTAATATTCTGTCTTTCTCTGAGTTGTGGCTGAACTAGGACATGGACAATATACATCTAGCTGTTTTTTCTAGGCATCGGCAGGACAGAACGGCAGTGTTGGGTAAGCTCAAAGGGGGAGGCGCGTGTCTCTTCGTTAACAACAGTTGGCGATCTGTAATATTAAGGATTCTGCTCGCATGAGTAAGAATACCTCATGATAAGCTGTAAACTCTATTTAGCAAGAGTTTTCACCTATATTTTTCGTAGCTGTCTATTTACCACATCAAACCAATGCTGGCATTAACCACACTTAATGGTATAGGGCCATAAGCAAACAAGAAAATGCTCATCCAGAAACGGTGCTCCTAGTGGCAAGTGATTTTAATGCAGGAAAACTGAAATCCCTCTTACCTAATTTCTACCAGCATGTCACTTGTGTAACTAGAGGCAAAACAATTCTAGATCACCTTTACTCCACACACAGAAACACATACAAAGCTGTCCCTCACCCCCCATTTGGCTAATCTGACCATAACTCAATCCTCCTGATTCATGCTTTAAATAAAAACTCAAACAGGAAGCACCAGTGATGCGCTCAATACGGAAGCAGCCGCTTCACCGACCACTAAACTACAGGACTGTTTTGCACAGACAGGAATATGTTCCGGGATTTATCCGATGGCATTGAGAAGTTTACCACATCAGTCACCGGCTTCATTAATAAGTGCACAATGACGTCCCCACAGTGACCGTATGTACGTAGGTACATATCCCAACCAGAAGAGGGATTAAAGGCAACATGTGCTAAAAGCTAGAGCTGCCGCTTTCAAGGAGCGGGACACTAATCCGGACGCTTATGAGAAATCCCGCTACGCCCTCCGATGAACCATCAAACAGGAAATGCGTCAATACAACAGATCGAATAGGCTCTGATGCTTGTCGGATGTGGCAGGACTTGCAAACTATAACGGAGTACAAAGTGAAACCCAGCCACGAGCTGCTCTGTGACATGAGCCTACCAGACGAGCTAAATGCCTTCTATGCTTGCTTCGAGGCAAACAACACTGAACCATGCATGAGAGCACCAGCTGTACCGGACGACTGTGTGATCACTCTCTCCGTAGCCAATGTGAGTAAGACCTTTATCTATTTAACTATCTGCATTGAACCTTGACTTATCACATATGCTTCTGCTACTGTTTATCTGTTTTTTATTCCTAGTTCTATTTAAATATCTACTTCAATTACCTCGTACCCCTGCACATCGACTCGGTACTGGTACTGTGTATATAGCCAAGTTGTCACTCATTGTGTATTTATTATTACTTTTATTGTTACGTGATTTACTTTTCTATTATTTCACTATTTTCTTTCTCTCTGCGTTGTTGGGAAGGTAAGCATTTCACTGTTGTCCACACCTGTTGTTTACGAAGCATGTGATATTCAAGGTTATAAATGCCACTTTTCAGTGGTTTAGATGAGTTCCACCTGTCTGAACTGCTGCAAGGTGTCATGGGTGTGTTAGATAGACATCCGAACGAGCTCAGCCTTTTAATTCTTAAACTGGGAACATTTTCACGCTGTACGGAATTTTACAACATGACGTCACAATCGGAACGATTGGGAACTTTTTCACGCAGGGAAGATTTGTACATGACACAAGGCACTATACACAGGTGAAGCCACAGTATTTAGAACAGTGTGTTGCTGTCAGATACACTACATGTGTCATAATAGAAAATAGAATAGAAAGCTGTATATTATTAAATCTACTGTTGCCCCCGGGGAAGGTAGGTATGCCACTGCTTGAGCCATGGTGAGGTTAAATTACTTCTCTAGCTTTTCAAGGTGAAAGAATGTCTCGCAGCTCCTTCACTTCCCTTGTGGGGGTGTATTAGATTGACCATGCTGACTTTGCTACAGTGTATCTGTCCTTAATAAAATACAGAGCAAATCCCTCTATACACACACACACACACACACACACACACACACACACACACACACACACACACACACACACACACACACACACACACACACACACACACACACACACACACACACACACAGAGAAGGGTGAGGCATGCCAATGGCATTTTGGGAGTGAAAGTTTGCCACAGTAGACCACAGTGGGGGCAAATCACCCCATTTAGGAGCAGTCATGCTTGAAATTAAGCCTGACGTGTTCATTTCCAATAGTAAAACATGACACTACCCGACAAAAATGCAAACTGTCCAAGTTGAGTTATTTGAATGCCAGACACAGGGTATGATTTTACTGTAGGTCTTTGGGTTACTATACAGGCCCACACTGCAATCAGATTCATTTCAGTCAGGTGAAGTGTACAAGGCTTGTGTTTGGGTGCTGTTTGGATGCACACACAGGCATACCTCCATACAAGTGGCTTGACTAGTGCTATGTATTCTTGAGTGAGGTGCAGGCAAAGAGAATTGAATCCACTCTTGAGTGAAGACCCCTTTTGTTTTTGTAAGCCTTTATACAATTGACTGATGAAGCTCTAGTCTAAAGCAGTGACGGCTGACAAAGACTCTCTGCTCATTATCAAATCTACTGCAGAGGAACATTCTACCGTGCCTGTTTCCACCCGTTTGCAATTCCGACTAAATCAGTTGAGCAAACAAAAGCAAAATCGATAGCTTTTATTTGCAGGTGTGTGTGTGTGTGTGTGTGTGTGTGTTGACTGTTTGTGTCTCTTTACTCACACTGTTTATACAATAGCAGTCTAAGCCTTTCTGCTGTTATCGCAAAGCCCCGCTAGAACAGCTGTGAGCATGAACACATTCAGAAGACCACACAGCAAAGCATCTAAATCAACCACACAAACACTGTCATCCTTCATCTACATAGATCTATACAACTTAGCCTGGAAATTGTGCAATCAGGTTCATATGTTATCAACAAGATTTTGTCTACAGAATGCACATTATTGACAAACATGTTGTGCTGTATTGACCAGATCTGGGTAAAATTCAACTATTCAACAAACTCAACTAGTTTGATAGTATAAAAATAAGTTACATTGAATTTTGAGGTGGATAACATCTCATCTTTTAGCTACCATTATCTCTACCTCTGCTTATACCATGTCATTTAGAGAACTGCTCTCCCTGTCTCCACCTGCAATTACATTTCCTCTCCCACAGAGGCTGTCCATCTCCCTTTAAAAAGGCAATGTGTTGACAATATTCCCGTCTACTGTGCAATCACAAAAAAATCTTATAATTTAGAGGCAGACATAATTTAGCTGAAAACCATTTGATTGCAGGGGACATTTTGTGTCTGACAGCCTCCTGAAACTTGGGCTCTAGCAAAGGGAAGCAATTACTCTGGCTGCTGACTAGTGCAATCTCACTGCATCTGAAGAGCACTCCAACATTGGAAACCTAGCCACTCTAAAGTGGAATCCGGAGGAATTAATCAAGACCTGCAATTAACATGTTTACCTTGTATCCTGGACTAATGTCAGTGTGTGTGGTGCTTGATTTGAGGCTCCTAAGCTGAATAGCAAAACTTAGACTGTTTCACAGTCAGTCAGAGAACACGAAGACTCTGTCATTGTTTTCCCCCAGCTATTTCTGGAAATTGTAACGAGTGGCCAATTTCCTGGACTCCAATTCTTGGTGTTACGGTCATTAGCATAAGTGGTAGCTGCAGAACTGTGTGCATTTCTGACAGCCAGAGTGATAAAAGTCTGGATAGGAGGCAGATAGCTGTCATTTTCATTCCAATACCTCACTACCTCTTCCACAGGGTGTCATTTGGAAGCTTCTCCCTACTCAGCCATGCATTACGGACAGCAATGAGATGGTAAATCAAGTGTTTAGATATCCTTATACATACTGCCTGCCTATCCGTTATCTCTCTGAGGTGATTGTGGGTCACTGATATGGCTTAATAATCAACAACATCAATGGTTATTGAGAGAGTCACTCATATGAGAGAGTCAGGTAATATTGTTGTGACAGACATCAGAATATGTGAATAACAGGCAGGGTCCACCCTCTGTTTTGAAACATTTATTTAAAATCCCTTTGGCCATTTTACAAAGACTGCAGGTGTTTTTCCGAGCCAGGTGGCTGGTGTAGAGAAGGTTTTACAAAGGGAAATAAATTAAAATGTGTTTGTTTGCATTTTGGCAAGCAAATGATTCTTTTCATGATAATACAGTTTTTAGTGTGGAAAGTCTAAAAAGCTTAGGCCTCTTGAGATGAGCTGAGATGCATTGCTTGTTTTATTGCTCACGGCAACACATACACCTTTTCTTTCATTTCTCTACTAATTGCACATAGAGCGAGTGGCAAAGCAGTGGCTGAATTAGGAACATTCTCTGACCCATTTCTGCACCTCCACCTATCAGACTTCTGGTATCATTCCCCTTACACCAGACACATTTAGTTGATGTGACTAGAGCTGGGAGCTCTGACGGCTGGGGCTCCCCATCTCTCTCTCACACACACCACTTGGGAGATGGCACACAACATTTATGGAAACTTCCAGGCCATTTCAGAGCATTAGAATTACCCCCCTTAAGGCATTTCAGCTTTTTACAGCAACAGAGTATGTCCCCTGCTTTTTACAGCAGCATAGTATGTCCGCTGCTTTTTACAGGAGCAGAGTATGTCCGCTGCTTTGTACAGCAGCATAGTATGTCCGCTGCTTTGTACAGCAGCATAGTATGTCCGCTGCTTTTTATAGGAGCAGAGTATGTCCGCTGCTTTTTATAGGAGCATAGTATGTCCGCTGCTTTTTATAGGATCAGAGTATGTCCGCTGCTTTTTACAGGAGCAGAGTATGTCCGCTGCTTTTTACAGCAGCATAGTATGTCCGCTGCGTTTTACAGGAGCATAGTATGTCCGCTGCTTTTTACAGGAGCAGAGTATGTCCGCCGCTTTTTACAGGAGCAGAGTATGTCCGCCGCTTTTTACAGGAGCAGAGTATGTCCGCCGCTTTTTACAGGAGCAGAGTATGTCCGCCGCTTTTTACAGGAGCAGAGTATGTCCGCCGCTTTTTACAGGAGCAGAGTATGTCCGCCGCTTTTTACAGGAGCAGAGTATGTCCGCCGCTTTTTACAGGAGCAGAGTATGTCCGCCGCTTTTTACAGGAGCAGAGTATGTCCGCCGCTTTTTACAGGAGCAGAGTATGTCTGCCGCTTTTTACAGGAGCAGAGTATGTCCGCCGCTTTTTACAGGAGCAGAGTATGTCCGCCGCTTTTTACAGGAGCAGAGCATGTCCGCCGCTTTTTACAGGAGCAGAGCATGTCCGCCGCTTTTTACAGGAGCAGAGCATGTCCGCCGCTTTTTACAGGAGCAGAGCATGTCCGCTGCTTTTTACAGGAGCAGAGCATGTCCGCTGCTTTTTACAGGAGCAGAGCATGTCCGCTGCTTTTTACAGGAGCAGAGCATGTCCGCTGCTTTTTACAGGAGCAGAGCATGTCCGCTGCTTTTTACAGCAGCATAGCATGTCCGCTGCTTTTTACAGCAGCATAGCATGTCCGCTGCTTTTTACAGGAGCAGAGCATGTCCGCTGCTTTTTACAGCAGCATAGCATGTCCGCTGCTTTTTACAGCAGCATAGCATGTCCGCTGCTTTTTACAGCAGCATAGCATGTCCGCTGCTTTTTACAGCAGCATAGCATGTCCGCTGCTTTTTACAGCAGCATAGCATGTCCGCTGATTTTTACAGCAGCATAGCATGTCCGCTGCTTTTTACAGGAGCAGAGTATGGCCGCTGCTTGTTACAGGAGCAGAGTATGGCCGCTGCTTGTTACAGGAGAAGAGTATGGCCGCTGCTTGTTACAGGAGCAGAGTATGGCCGCTGCTTGTTACAGGAGCAGAGTATGGCCGCTGCTTGTTACAGGAGCAGAGTATGGCCGCTGCTTGTTACAGGAGCAGAGTATGGCCGCTGCTTGTTACAGGAGCAGAGTATGGCCGCTGCTTTTTACAGGAGCAGAGTATGGCCGCTGCTTTTTACAGCAGCATAGTATGTCCGCTGCTTTTTACAGCAGCGTAGTATGTCCGCTGCTTTTTACAGCAGCGTAGTATGACCGCTGCTTTTTACAGCAGCGTAGTATGACCGCTGCTTTTTACAGCAGCGTAGTATGACCGCTGCTTTTTACAGCAGCGTAGTATGACCGCTGCTTTTTACAGCAGCGTAGTATGACCGCTGCTTTTTACAGCAGCGTAGTATGTCCGTTGCTTTTTACAGCAGCGTAGTATGTCCGCTGCTTTTTACAGCAGCGTAGTATGTCCGCTGCTTTTTACAGCAGCGTAGTATGTCCGCTGCTTTTTACAGGAGCAGAGTATGTCCGCTGCTTTTTACAGGAGCAGAGTATGTCCGCTGCTTTTTACAGGAGCAGAGTATGTCCGCTGCTTTTTACAGGAGCAGAGTATGTCCGCTGCTTTTTACAGGAGCAGAGTATGTCCGCTGCTTTTTACAGGAGCAGAGTATGTCCGCTGCTTTTTACAGGAGCAGAGTATGTCCGCTGCTTTTTACAGGAGCAGAGTATGTCCGCTGCTTTTTACAGCAGCATAGTATGTCCGCTGCTTTTTACAGCAGCGTAGTATGACCGCTGCTTTTTACAGCAGCGTAGTATGACCGCTGCTTTTTACAGCAGCGTAGTATGACCGCTGCTTTTTACAGCAGCGTAGTATGACCGCTGCTTTTTACAGCAGCGTAGTATGACCGCTGCTTTTTACAGCAGCGTAGTATGACCGCTGCTTTTTACAGCAGCGTAGTATGACCGCTGCTTTTTACAGCAGCGTAGTATGTCCGTTGCTTTTTACAGCAGCGTAGTATGTCCGCTGCTTTTTACAGCAGCGTAGTATGTCCGCTGCTTTTTACAGCAGCGTAGTATGTCCGCTGCTTTTTACAGGAGCAGAGTATGTCCGCTGCTTTTTACAGGAGCAGAGTATGTCCGCTGCTTTTTACAGGAGCAGAGTATGTCCGCTGCTTTTTACAGGAGCAGAGTATGTCCGCTGCTTTTTACAGGAGCAGAGTATGTCCGCTGCTTTTTACAGGAGCAGAGTATGTCCGCTGCTTTTTACAGGAGCAGAGTATGTCCGCTGCTTTTTACAGGAGCAGAGTATGTCCGCTGCTTTTTACAGGAGCAGAGTATGTCCGCTGCTTTTTACAGGAGCAGAGTATGTCCGCTGCTTTTTACAGGAGCAGAGTATGTCCGCTGCTTTTTACAGGAGCAGAGTATGTCCGCTGCTTTTTACAGCAGCAGAGTATGTCCGCTGCTTTTTACAGCAGCAGAGTATGCCCGCTGCTTTTTACAGCAGCAGAGTATGCCCGCTGCTTTTTACAGCAGCAGAGTATGCCCGCTGCTTTTTACAGCAGCAGAGTATGCCCGCTGCTTTTTACAGCAGCAGAGTATGCCCGCTGCTTTTTACAGCAGCAGAGTATGCCCGCTGCTTTTTACAGCAGCAGAGTATGCCCGCTGCTTTTTACTGTGTCTTGTTCCCTTCATTGTGTGGATATACATTCTTACTTACATTATAGGGAACTGGACAATGTGTAGTATTTATTTTCCAAGTCTGTTGTTATTCTCCGTGTCGATTGTTAATATACATTCCTCTCATATTGACAGTGGATATACAGTACCAGTCAAAAGTTTGGGCACACCTACTCATTCAAGGGTTTTTCTTTATTTTTTTACTATTTTCTACATTGTAGAATAAATGTGAAGACATCAAACCTATGAAATAACACATGCCATGAGTGTGCAAAGCTGTCATCAAGGCCAAGGGTGGCTACTTTGAAGAATCTCAAATATAAAATATATTTTGATTTGTTTAACAATTTTTTTGGTTACTACATGATTCCATATGTGTTATTTCATAGTTGTGATGTCTTCACTATTATACTACAATGGAGAAAATAGTAAAAATAAAGAAAAACCCTTGAATGAGTAGGTGTGTCCAAACCTTTGACTGGTACTGTATGTACAGTGATGAAGTTGTGTTGTGACGTGTTTGCTGTGTCTAAGCCCGGCTTCTGTGTGTGCCATGTGTGTGCAGGTTTCTTGGGGTCCCCCCTGGAAGAGGAAGCTGCCCCCTGACAGGACCTCTGCCCTTTGACCTCATCTACACGGACTACCATGGCCTGCAGCAAATGAGGCAGCACATGGGTCTCTCTCTGAGGAAGCACAAGTCAGTGGGTTTTTATATGCAGTCAAATATATTGGCACCCTTGCACTTTACAATACAGTGCAATGGAGCAGAATGTTCTGATTTCTCTTTTCAAAACTGGTTGAATGGCAAGTTTTACCCTGTAGGCACCTGCAACTTACCACAGGTGAGATAGATTACACAAAAACGAGAATCACTCGCCTCCAACAAAATGAATTAGAATATTTTATAATTTAGTCCAGGCCATTTTTTTTTTTTACTTGAAGAGAAAAATCTCAATTTCAGTTTAGATTTTTTTCTTTCTTGGTCCTGTGCAGTTATAAATCAAAGAAATACATGTGTGAACACCACAAGTTTTTTAAGTGTCTACTTATTTTAGAAGAAATAGTGAATCGTGCAAGGGTGCCAAAATATTTGACCACAACTGTATGTGTGTTTGTGGGTGTGTGCTTACTGTGTGTAGGCATGGAATGTACTATGCACCATATCAGGATATGGATTTCTCTCTTCCCTTCTGGAGGAGGAACAGACCTGTCCAGGATGTGAGTTAAACTGTCTGTGTGTTTCTTTGTTGCTGACATTTCTGTTGTGCTGGTTAATCATTGACCTATTGGCCTGCTGCCCTTATTGGCTGGTATTTGGTCAGCTGGTTGGTCCCCTGTGAGTCACCATACCGCTTCCAGGGGGAATCTGCATGAGAGCAGCCCACACAGCGATCAATTGGGTAAATAATGAGTCCCAGATTGACTGATAGAAATGCTAAGTAACACAGTGGAGAAATGGCATCGCTTAAATCCCCTGAATTCTCTGTATATATTTTGAACTTTGCAATGTACAGGAATTTGCCCGAGGCCCGCAAAGTGTCGACTAAGCAAATAAAACATGTAATTATTGGTCCTAGTTATTGCAGGACAATTTTAAGTGATAGGATTGTGAAAATGATAATGTTTCCATTTCTTGGTTGGAGAGAAACTAATATGTCTGGGGTGTGATAAATCTGTTCTGTTATATTACATTATACTGTGGAGTAGTGTTCCAGTCTGTTTTGTCCCTAGCTGCATATTCAATTTCCTGTTCCACACCTCCATTTAGCTCATTATACACATGCATGCACTCAAACATCAGCACACTTGCATGTGCACCCTAAAGTTCGGGGGGGGTGCTACCCCACTGCTTATAACTAACTATAAGTTAAAGGTAGACTTTAATATGTCATAGATGCAGAAAGAATACAGCATAGTGGTCAATTTCCACGACAACTAAGAGCTTTGAAGCGTGAGTCTCAACTTCTCCTCTTTTTTTGTCCTGTGGCTACCACATTACAAAACTGGGAAGCGAACCTGTGCACATGCACAGATGCTTTGTGTGACTGTGTGAAAGCGAAGTCGTGCATCTCGCTCATCGCAATATCTGCGATGCTGCTCGTGGCAACATAATTTCACTCAGTCTACCTTTAACTATCTAAGATGAGCCAAATACATTTTCTCCAGCTCAGGGCTCCATCTATGCATTTGGTTTGCTATCTTCGTAGCTAAGTGGCTAGCCCACAAGATCAAACATCGTGGTTACAGCAGAGACAATCAATCCCCTCCTGGATCAAATGTACGTTTGGAAAAAAATTGCCCCGTTGTGTGCACTGCCTGTAATACAGTATACCCCGGTAGGGTACAGGAACGGTATGAAGGTGTGCAAATCTGGGTACCGCCCTACCCTATCTCGCGCCCACACACACAAACACACTAATGTTATTATAGAGACCACATGAGATTGGTGGCACCTTAACTGGGGAGGACGGGCTCGTGGTAATGACTGGAGCGGAATGAGTGGAATGGTATCAAATACATCAAACACATGGAATGGCATCATACACCTGCTAACCATCTGCTCCTTTTCCCGGCCATTATTATGAGCCGTTCTCCCCTCAGCAGCCTTCTGTGACAGAGACATGCAAACACAGCACAATATTTGTAGTGCGCACACTATTGTTTGCGATCACACAATGAAGCTCACTCAAGGTCACTTGATTAGCCGATGTGTATCAACTGTCCCAGTCTGGCAGGCTAATATTTTAATTTCCTCTGCAGGCCCCCAGACTGCTTAGAGATGCAGGACTGAGAAATCAACCAGATCTGATAAGATCCCTTGATTCCTTCAGTCTGGATATGCAGAGCTGATGAAGCTGGGAGATAAAACAATGCTCCATGCTCGACTCACCCTCTCAGTATTCTTCCATTCCCTATCCTTCCTCTTCCTTTCCCATTCCTTCCTCTTCCTTTCCCTATCCTTCCTCTTCCTTTCCCTATCCTTCCTCTTCCTTTCCCTATCCTTCCTCTTCCATTCCCTATCCTTCCTCTTCCTTTCCCTATCCTTCCTCTTCCATTCCCTATCCTCCCTCTTCCTTTCCCTATCCTTCCTCTTCCATTCCCTATCCTTCCTCTTCCATTCCCTATCCTTCCTCTTCCTTTCCCTATCCTTCCTCTTCCTATCCATATCCTTCCTCTTCCATTCCCTATCCTTCCTCTTCCTTTCCCTATCCTTCCTCTTCCTTTCCCTATCCTTCCTCTTCCTTTCCCTATCCTTCCTCTTCCTTTCCCTATCCTTCCTCTTCCTATCCTTCCTCTTCCTATCCTTCCTCTTCCTATCCTTCCTCTTCCTTTCCCTATCCTTCCTCTTCCTTTCCCTATCCTTCCTCTTCCTTTCCCTATCCTTCCTCTTCCTATCCTTCCTCTTCCTTTCCCTATCCTTCCTCTTCCTTTCCCTATCCTCCCTCTTCCTTTCCCTATCCTTCCTCTTCCTTTCCCTATCCTCCCTCTTCCTTTCCCTATCCTCCCTCTTCCTTTCCCTATCCTTCCTCTTCCTTTCCCTATCCTTCCTCTTCCTTTCCCTATCCTTCCTCTTCCTTTCCATATCCTTCCTCTTCCTTTCCCTATCCTTCCTCTTCCTTTCCCTATCCTTCCTCTTCCTTTCCCTATCCTCCCTCTTCCTTTCCCTATCCTTCCTCTTCCTTTCCCTATCCTCCCTCTTCCTTTCCCTATCCTCCCTCTTCCTTTCCCTATCCTCCCTCTTCCTTTCCCTATCCTCCCTCTTCCTTTCCCTATCCTCCCTCTTCCTTTCCCTATCCTTCCTCTTCCTTTCCCTATCCTTCCTCTTCCTTTCCCTATCCTTCCTCTTCCTTTCCCTATCCTTCCTCTTCCTTTCCCTATCCTTCCTCTTCCTTTCCCTATCCTTCCTCTTCCTTTCCCTATCCTTCCTCTTCCATTCCCTATCCTCCCTCTTCCTTTCCCTATCCTCCCTCTTCCTTTCCCTATCCTCCCTCTTCCTTTCCCTATCCTTCCTCTTCCTTTCCCTATCCTTCCTCTTCCTTTCCCTATCCTTCCTCTTCCTTTCCCTATCCTCCCTCTTCCTTTCCCTATCCTCCCTCTTCCTTTCCCTATCCTTCCTCTTCCTTTCCCTATCCTTCCTCTTCCTTTCCCTATCCTTACTCTTCCTTTCCCTATCCTTACTCTTCCTTTCCCTATCCTTACTCTTCCTTTCCCTATCCTTACTCTTCCTTTCCCTATCCTTACTCTTCCTTTCCCTATCCTTACTCTTCCTTTCCCTATCCTTCCTCAACCTTTCCCATTCCGTCCTCTTCCTTTCCCATTCCGTCCTCTTCCTTTCCCATTCCGTCCTCTTCCTTTCCCATTCCGTCCTCTTCCTTTCCCATTCCGTCCTCTTCCTTTTCCTATCCTTCCTCTTCCTTTTCCTATCCTTCCTCTTCCTTTCCTTGTCCTTTCTTTCCCTATCCTTCCTCTTCCTTTTCCTATCCTTCCTCTTCCTTTCCCTATCCTTCCTCTTCCTTTCCCATTCCGTCCTCTTCCTTTCCCTATCCTCCCTCTTCCTTTCCCTATCCTCCCTCTTCCATTCCCTATCCTCCCTCTTCCTTTCCCTATCCTCCCTCTTCCTTTCCCTATCCTCCCTCTTCCTTTCCCTATCCTCCCTCTTCCTTTCCCTATCCTCCCTCTTCCTTTCCCTATCCTTCCTCTTCCTTTCCCTATCCTCCCTCTTCCTTTCCCTATCCTCCCTCTTCCTTTCCCTATCCTCCCTCTTCCTTTCCCTATCCTCCCTCTTCCTTTCCCTATCCTCCCTCTTCCTTTCCCTATCCTTACTCTTCCTTTCCCTATCCTTACTCTTCCTTTCCCTATCCTTACTCTTCCTTTCCCTATCCTTACTCTTCCTTTCCCTATCCTTACTCTTCCTTTCCCTATCCTTACTCTTCCTTTCCCTATCCTTACTCTTCCTTTCCCTATCCTTACTCTTCCTTTCCCTATCCTTCCTCTTACTTTCCCTATCCTTCCTCAACCTTTCCCATTCCGTCCTCTTCCTTTCCCATTCTGTCCTCTTCCTTTCCCATTCCGTCCTCTTCCTTTCCCATTCCGTCCTCTTCCTTTCCCATTCCGTCCTCTTCCTTTCCCTATCCTTCCTCTTCCTTTCCCTATCCTTCCTCTTCCTTTCCCTATCCTTCCTCTTCCTTTCCCTATCCTTCCTCTTCCTTTCCCTATCCTTCCTCTTACTTTCCCTATCCTTCCTCAACCTTTCCCTATCCTTCCTCTTCCTTTCCCATTCCGTCCTCTTCCTTTCCCATTCCGTCCTCTTCCTTTCCCATTCCGTCCTCTTCCTTTCCCATTCCGTCCTCTTCCTTTCCCATTCCGTCCTCTTCCTTTTCCTATCCTTCCTCTTCCTTTTCCTATCCTTCCTTTTCCTATCCTTCCTCTTCCTTTCCTTGTCCATTCTTTCCCTATCCTTCCTCTTCCCTTTCCTATCCTTCCTCTTCCTTTCCTTGTCCTTTCTTTCCCTATCCTTCCTCTTCCTTTTCCTATCCTTCCTCTTCCTTTCCTTGTCCTTTCTTTCCCTATCCTTCCTATTTTCTTCCTTTTCATCTAATCTAAAGTAGCGAAGCGCATGCCCCACCCATCTGAGGATCTGTTTTTTCCAGCCATCTATTTCCTGTGTTTGAGGGGTGCAAAATCCACTTGTCACTTAAATCTCCGTAGACTGATTGCTTTTTGTGACTCTTCATACTCTTGCTTGCACCTGTCATTTTTCCCCCGCTAATGTTACGACAACGGAAATGTTTGTAAAGACCTGTCAAACACACCCCCGGTAATGGTTGAAATGGGCTCAATGGGATACAGTGGCTGTTAGTTGAATCGAGAAGAACACTAAAGCGTCGTCTGGAATTGAACGTATCGTCTCGACACTTACATCACAAGAAAGAGAAGATAACTTTATTTTGATAGGTGTACAATTTTTTTGTGGAATTGAATAAAGTAATAATTTAATACAGTTGAAATGTTTACAAACTACATGTGCTGAAATGAAAGCAATTTCCGAAAATGAACTCGGATTATAGTGATATTATGTCTGATCTCGCAAACAATGTAAAGTATGTTTAGATAGGTGTAATCGTGTTGATACCCTTTTATCCGAGGGTATCGTGCTATTGACACACTTGCTGAATAATGCAAGAGAATGTGACAACAACCGTTATTAATGAGACAGTCTAGACAGCGCAGGTAGGGTAGACAGAGAAGGTGAGTGCAGGTAGGGTAGACAGAGCAGGTGAGTGCAGGTAGGGTAGACAGAGCAGGTGAGTGCAGGTAGGGTAGACAGAGAAGGTGAGTGCAGGTAGGGTAGACAGAGCAGGTGAGTGCAGGTAGGGTAGACAGAGCAGGTGAGTGCAGGTAGGGTAGACAGAGCAGGTGAGTGCAGGTAGGGTAGACAGAGCAGGTGAGTGCAGGTAGGGTAGACAGAGCAGGTGAGTGCAGGTAGGGTAGACAGAGCAAGTGAGTGCAGGTAGGGTAGACAGAGCAAGTGAGTGCAGGTAGGGTGGACAGAGCAAGTGAGTGCAGGTCGGGTGGACAGAGCAAGTGAGTGCAGGTAGGGTGGACAGAGCAAGTGAGTGCAGGTAGGGTGGACAGAGCAAGTGAGTGCAGGTAGGGTGGACAGAGCAAGTGAGTGCAGGTAGGGTGGACAGAGCAAGTGAGTGCAGGTAGGGTGGACAGAGCAAGTGAGTGCAGGTAGGGTGGACAGAGCAAGTGAGTGCAGGTCGGGTAGACAAAGCAGGTGTTTGGTGGTTGCAGCCCTGTTCCTCACCTTTATGTTAATGTATTCATACACTGAAGAAAAATATAAACACAACATGTAAAGTGTTGGTCCAATGTTTCATGAGCTGAAATTAAAGATCCCATACATTTTCCATATGCACAAAAAGCTTATTTCTCTGAAATGTTTTGCACAAATTTGTTTAAATCCCTGTTAGCATTTTTCCTTTGCAAATATACTCCATCCACCTGACAGCTATGGTATATCAAGAAGCTGATTAAATATCATGATCATTACACAGGTGCACCCTGTGCTAGGGACAATAAAAGGCCACTCTAAAAGGTGCAGTTTTGTAACACAACACAATGCCATAGGTGTCTCAAGTTGTGAGGGACCGTGCAATGACTGCAGGAATATCCACCAGAGCTGTTGCCAGATACATTTTTATGTTATCTACCATAAGCCGCCTCCAAAGTCATTTTTGAGAATTTGGCAGTACGCCCAATCGGCCTCACAACCGCAGACCACGTGTATGGCGTTATGAGGGCGAGCGGTTTGCTGATCTTAACATTGTGAACAGAGTGCCCCATGGTGGCGGTGGGGTTATGGTATGGGCAGGCATAAGCTACGGACAAAGAACACAGTTACATTTTATCGATAGTAATTTGAATGGACAGAGATACCGTGACGAGATCCTGAGGCCCATTGTCATGCCATTCATCCACCTCTCATGTTTCAGCATGATGATGCACAGCCCCATGTTACAAGGATCTTTACACATTTCCTGGAAAATGTCCCAGGTCTTCCATGGCCTGCATACTCACCAGACATGTCACCCATTGAGCATGTTTGGGATGCTCTGGATCAATATCTACAACAGCGTGTTCCAGTTCCCGCCAATATCCAGCAACTTCCCCCAGCCGTTGAAGAGGAGTGGGACAACATTCCACAGGCCACAATCAACAGCCTGATCAACTCTATGTGAAGGAGATGTGTCACGCTGCATGAGGCAAATGGTGGTTTTCTGATCCACGCCCCTACCTTTTTTTAAGGTATATATGACCAACAGATGCATATCTGTATTCCCAGTCATGTGAAATCCATAGATTAAGGCCTAATGAATTTATTTCAATTGACTGATTTCTTTATATGAACTGTAACTCAGTCAAATCTTTGAAATTGTTGCATGTTGCGTTTATATTTTTGTTCAGTGTATATATACAAATAGGTACATATGTTTCTCTATTTAACTCAAAATATGAGTACATTGTAAAAAATATATAAAAGTAAATTGAAAACCTGAATTCCCACCAAAATCCCTGAACTCGATTCATTATTTGTCCGTAAAATGTTTTATATGCTATAATTCAGTCATTATCTGATGGATTATAAAAATGTTAACAGTTTGGAGTATCTTCATCCATTGTCCAACACAGGAGGTTGGTGGCACATTAATAGGGGAGGATGACCACATGATAATGGCTGGAGCAGGTACAGTAAGTGGTCACACACAAGGAAAGGAAGCCTTTTCCGACTATTAGGAAGCAGCCCCTCACACATTATGCCCCAGCAATGTCAGAGACCCACCAAAGATGGTAGGTATCCTTTCGGTGTCTGGACGTGGTTACATTGCTGTGAGTAAGAGCTCTCCATTTATCTCCCCTGTGGTGTGTAGTGGCCTAGCAGCGTGTGATTTAAAGTCAATTTCCCCCTACCTGGAGGGCAGGCTGAGCCCAGCACACTGAGGGAGAGGAGAGGCACGGTGACATCCATCACCTTTGACTGCTTTACGGTTCAAGTCTCCTGGGCTTGGTTCCCATACCACTGCTTGTTAGACATGGGCTTTTACCAGATAAATATTCTATCATCGTAACAGGAGGCAATGTCTATCTATGTTCTGCTATTTTGACATACAGAACCCATTCATTCTCCCATCTCTTTCCTCTGTCTCTCAGGTGCCACATCCGTGTGATTGACACATTTGGCACAGAGCCGGCATACAACCATGAGGACTACGCCACCCTGCACGGCTACAGGACCAACTGGGGCTACTGGAACCTAAACTGCAGGCAGTACATGACCATGTTCCGTGAGTGAACTCTGAGCATAATCTCTCTTCTGACACTGGATGTGAGGGGAATGGGGTTGCGCTTGTTTATCAGGTATCAACCTCAGAAAGAGAGAAAGTGGGAAAGGGTAATAGGGATTTTAGTGGAGGTTTGGCTTTTGGAGTGTGTGTGTGGGCACAGATGTTGTGGGGCGCTTGTGTAGGCCTCTGGCCTCTCACAGTGGAAGCTCAGGGGCAGAGAGAAGAGGAGGAGCCTGGAAGGGTAACAGCAGTTGTGGCCAAACAGATGCCTAGAGCTAGACACTAGAACTTAGCACCATAGGCTCTCACTGGCACGCACGCAGAGCTCAGACATCCAGCTGGGATCAGTGGAAGGAGAGGAGACTTCAGCTGTGTTTGTGCTCTTCCAATTAACTCAGTGAGCATAGCTTCTGTGGAAGTACTGCTGTTTTGGAAATACACATTGTAATTGCAAGCCACACTCATATTGGGTTTGAAATAGGAACACATTTTATATATATATATGATTCTCATGGCTTTTTTGCTTTTCATGTTTACTGGGAATACTCAGGCCTTGCTTTGTTTCCTGGTTTATGGAGTGACCACTGTCCTTCTCTTAGGTGATGTGGTCCCAGCTGGCCCAATCTATTCCTTTAACCACTAACTCTTTATTCCTACAACTTACTCAACATGCTGCTGACTTTCATCTGAAACTGAATGTCAATATTTAGTTTAGTGTTTGACTGTCACGTGTGCTCCCTTTCCGGCCTCTAGGTCACCAGGCTGCTCATTATGGCGCACACCTGTCACCATCGTTACGCGCACCTGCGGGTCTTCAGACTCACCTGGACTCCATCACTTCCTTGATTACCTGCCCTATATACAGTTGAAGTCGGAAGTTTACATACATTTAAACTCAGTTTTTCACAATTCCTGACATTTAATCCTAGTAAATATTCCCTGTCTTAGATCAGTTAGGATCACCACTTTATTTTAAGAATGTGAAATGTCAGAATAATAGTAGAGAGAATGATTTATTTCAGCTTTCATTTCTTTCATCACATTCCCAGTGGGTCAGAAGTTTACATGCTACCAAATACTAATTGAGTGTATTGTCTTAAAATTGTTTAACTTGGGTCAAACGTTTCAGGTAGCCTTCCACAAGCCTCCCACAATAAGCTGGGTGAATTTTGGCCCATTCCTCCTGACAGAGCTGGTATAACTGAGTCAGGTTTGTAGGCCTCCTTGCTCGCACACGCTTTTTCAGTTCTGCCCACACATTTTATATAGGATTGAGGTCAGGCCTTTGTGATGTCCCCTCCAATACCTTGACTTTGTTGTCCTTAAGCCATTTTGCCACAACTTTGGAAGTATGCTTGGGGTCATTGTCCATTTGGAAGACCCATTTGTGACCAAGCTTTAACTTCCTGACTGATGTCTTGAGATGTTGCTTTAATATATCCACATAATTTTCCTGCCTCGTGATGCCATCTATTTTGTGAAGTACACCAGTCCCTCCTGCAGCAAAGCACCCCCACAACATGATGCTGCCACCCCCGTGCTTCACGGTTGGGATGGTGTTCTTCAGCTTGCAAACCTCCCCCTTTTTCCTCCAAACATAATGATGGTCATTATGGCCAAACAGTTCTATTTTTGTTTCATCAGACCAGAGGACATTTTTCCAAAAAGTACGATCTTTGTCCCCATGTGCAGTTGCAAACCGTAATCTGGCTTTTTAATGGCGGTTTTGGAGCAGTGGCTTCTTCCTTGCTGAGCGGCCTTTCAGGTTATGTCGATATAGGACTCGTTTTACTGTGGATATAGATACTTTTGTACCTGTTTCCTCCAGCATCTTCACAAGGTCCTTTACTGTTGTTCTGGGTTTGATTTGCACTTTTCGCACCAAAGTACGTTCATCTCTAGGAGACAGAACGCGTCTCCTTCCTAAGTGATGTAACGGCTGCGTGGTTCCATGGTGTTAATACTTGCGTACAATTGTTTGCACAGATGAACGTGGTACCTTCAGGCGTTTGGAAATTGCTCCCAAGGATGAACCAGAATTGTGGAGCTCTACAATTTTTTTGGGGTGAGTTCTTTTGATTTTCCCATGATGTCAAGCAAAGAGGCACTGAGTTTGAAGGTAAGCCTTGAAATACATCCACGCAGTGGTGGGCCGTCAGGGCCAGCAAGGCCTTCTCTGCTGGCCTAAACATCATCAGAATATATATATTTTTTTAATATATTTTCCCACAAATATGTATTAAATTATTCCCCAGAG
This sequence comes from Salvelinus namaycush, assembly GCF_016432855.1. Classification (NCBI taxonomy): domain Eukaryota; kingdom Metazoa; phylum Chordata; class Actinopteri; order Salmoniformes; family Salmonidae; genus Salvelinus; species Salvelinus namaycush. Next base: position 76,629,118 of record NC_052309.1, read on the forward strand.
TAAGAATTATACTCTTCATTTCATAGCTTTCCTCTTGGTTGCACTGCTTCCAGCCCCAGGTTGAGATTTGGACGGCTGGTCTTAATGTTAGATCTTTTATCCAATCATATTCAGCCATCATGTGTTGCCAGGGGTCTAAAATCTGCCCTCAGGCCTTCAGAATCAACAGTGCGGGCGCTTGTAGCTTAAAGTGAATGGAAATGAAAATTTTGTGTTAACCAATCAGCTTTAGAGTTGGCTATTGTACGCCTGCTGGCTGGCTCCAGTGTTACACAGGAGCCAGCTAGCAGGCGTAGTGCGTGCACGTCTTTTGATTGGATTACCAATATTGAGAAGCAGGTCCTATGGGCAGGTCTATGCAGATCCTCAGAACTAGGAAACTGAATTTGATAAACGAATTAATTTGCGTACGACTAAGCTGTTTTTTCAACCCACAATGGCGGAAGGAGGAGAAGATATCGATTTGGTCGAGGATATAATTATAACGCCATTCTCAAGACGAACTTTTCAAGAAAAGTTAGACATTGTAAGGAGAGGTCGCCCGACGCCGATGCTACAAAGCCTGTCACAGGCGGGAAAGGGGTTCGTTCGCCACTTTCAAAGTTCCAACTACGAGCGCTACCAATGGCTCACAGGCTCCGAGAAGCACTGCAAACTGTACTGCTGGGAATGCCTATTATTTGCAAGTGATCGATTTGGTGTTTGGAGCCACACTGGCTTTGCAAACTTGAGTTGTCTAACCAAGGCAGCAACGAGACACCAAAGTACGGCTGGGCACTTACAAGCAATGGTGCTTTTGAAAACTTTTGGGGACACCCGAGTGGATCTACAGCTCAATGAACAATCGCGCAGGGCAACGGAGCTGCACAATGAAAAGGTGAAGAAAAATAGGGAAATATTGAAAAGACTCATTGATTGTGTCATGTTTTTGGGTAAACAGGAACTTTCTTTTAGGGGACACGATGAAAGTGCTGACTCCACAAACAAAGGGAACTACGTGGAGCTTCTTTCTTTTCTTTCTGAAAGCAACACAGATTTACAATACCACCTGTCCACTAACAAAGTGTTCATTGGGACGTCCGGCAAAATACAAAATGACCTAATTTATGCTATTGCTGAAGTGATGGGAGAAGAGATCAAAATGGAGATTAAAAAAGCTCCCTTTGTTGCTGTTATGGTGGACGAGACAACAGATGTGGGAAATGCAGCACAGCTCTCACTCGTCCTGCGTTATGTGACGGACACAGGAGTCAAGGAGCGATTTATCCGATTTGAAGATGTGACAAGCGGCAAGCGAGCTGATGACATTGCCGCTCTTATTTTCCGTTTCTTGGAGGAAAATGAATGTAGTCTGGATAAAGTTGTGGCACAGTGTTTTGATGGCGCAGCAGTCATGGCATCTGGACTCAATGGGGTGCAGGCTAAAGTTAAGGAGAGGGCACCGATGGCCTTATTCATTCACTGCTATGCACATCGACTAAATTTAGTACTGACTCAAGGAGCCTCAAAGCTTAAAGAATGCAAGGTCTTCTTTGCCAACCTCAATGGCCTTGCAGCATTTTTCTCACGATCCCCTAAGCGCACGCAACTGCTGGATGACATCTGCAAGCGTCGTCTTCCTAAGGTTGCACCAACGAGGTGGCAATATACATCTAGATTGGTCAATGCAGTCTTTGAAAAGAGAGTTGCCCTAAAGGAGCTGTTTAACCACTTACTGGAACATCATGATGACCATGACGGGGATACTGTGCTTATGGCTGATGGATTTAATGCACGTTTGGATGATTTTGAGTTTTGTTTTTTGCTTGAAACATTCAATGGGATTTTTAATTATTCGGATGTGCTTTTTGGAATTCTACAGAAACAAACTTTGGATGTACAATTCTGCCTGACAAGGGTGAACGAGTTTTGTGACACAATTGAGCGAGAGAGGTGCAGGTTCAGTCAAATCTACGATGACACAGCGCGCATCTCAAGTTCACCCAACGCACGCAGAGGCCCAGCACAAGGAGACCCTCGCACATACTATCAACAACTCCACAGCAATATTCTGGACAACATTCTTTGCCAGATACGAAACAGGTTTCAAGACCACGAAAAATTAATGTTTCTCTCCCTCCTGGACCCCCGGCACTTTCAGACCTACCGGAAAAAATTCCCGCAAACAGCCTTCTCCAGCTTAACAGAGAGTCACGGAACACTGTTCGACCTATCCAAGCTAAAAACATAACTGACTAATGTATGCTATGACTGATTTTGAAGGGAAAAGTCCCTCTGATCTCCTTGATTTCCTTAAGCAGAAAAATCTGAATGAGGACATGGGGCAACTTTACACATTGGCATGTGTGACAGTGACTATCCCTGTGTCCACGGCTTCTGTCGAGCGGTCATTCTCGGCCTTAAAGCGAATCAAAACGTATTCCAGAAATGCTACTGGACAGACTCGGCTTTCAGCATTAGCCTCCATGTCGATAGAAAAGGACTTATTGGTGGAACTAAAACGCACAGATAGACTGTACAACAGAGTCATTGAAGTCTTCTTGAGGAAAGAAAGGAGGAAGGATTTTGTGTTCAAATAATCAGTCTTTGGTGAGTAGGCATACAATGCATGTTATTTTTTATTAAATGTGTATGTATGTTTCGCATTTTATTTCGTTAATATTAAATACCCTATATATTAACAAAATAAAATGGCAAATAGCCTATGTTGCAAATTATTTGTTTTCTTTCTTTTATTTTCAGTGAATAGTTATGTGTCTTTATCATCACGGTGAAACTGCTTTGGGTGCGACAATGCGCTGTTTAGTGAACACACTGTATTTATTTTTTTGGGGACTTAAAGCTCAAAGTTTGTGGACCAGAAATGGATAGAAGAAGAATATTAATATAACTCTGTTGCACTCGACTATGTTCTTGCCTATTAGTTGAACTGTACTGTATTGTACTCTTCCCCTGCAATTCTCTGAATAAAAATGTCAATTTCAAGGTGACGCAACGCCTGGTTATACTGCGTTTCTGTAATAAGAGGTGGATTAATTCGGGTGGGACTGTGTAGGACCTCACTGAAGGCCCAGGCCCACGGCACGCTACTGCATCCACGGGTACATCTCCAATTTACTCAAATTATGTCAATTAGCCTATCAGAAGCTTCTAAATCCATGACATTTTCTGGAGTTTTCCAAGCTGTTTAAAGGCACAGTCAACTTAGTGTATGTAAACTTCTGACCCACTGGAATAGTGATACAGTGAAATAATCTGTCTGTAACAATTGTTGGAAAAATGACTTGTGTCATGTGCAAAGTAGATGTCCTAACTGACTTGCCAAAAATATAGTTTGTTAACAAGAAATGTGTGGAGTGGTTGAAAAATGAGTTTTAATGACTCCAACATAAGTGTATGTAGACTTCCGACTTCAACTGTATGTCACTCTCTTTGGTTCCTTCCCCAGGCGTCATGGTTTCTATTTCATGTATGTGTGCTGTTAGTGTTTCTTGTTTTGTATTATGTTCCGTTTATTTTATTAAAACACTCACTCCATGTACTTGCTTCTCGACTCTCAGAGCACGTCGTTACATTGACTTTGACTTATTGAGCTTGACACTTTGCTATGTTCGTCCCTTACAGCACACACTCCAGACAACTCCTTCATGGGTTTTGTGGCTGAGGAGCTGAACGACACAGAGAGAGTGAGCATCCAGAGGAACAAGGTGGACAGCATGGCAGTGGTGTACGGCAAAGAGGCCAGCATGTGGAAGGTGATCATATGGATATTAATGTTCAATTTCTACACCACTAATGTGGTGTAGAACCTCTAAAGAAAACCATATTGCTGAGAGTGCATTTGACTGACACCCCAATGGGCATATCACCTGCTCCTGTCTACAAGATATCAACAAACAAGTTACTTTTTCCCTACTAAGATGTGCAGTCCAGTTGAGGTGGCTTCTCAACATATTTACAGTCAGCAGTCTGTTATACTCAGCAGTGTATTCTGTCATGGTGTGATAAATGGAGTGCACCCCACTCCCAGCGACAAGCTAAAACATGCCTAAGTTATTCTCTCCTATCTGCCAAGCATGACACTTCAATCCGCTAGGTATATGTATGTACGCCCAGAGAGGTGTGAGTGTTGTGGAAGTGGCAATTGTTTTTGTTTAGCGTAAATTCTCCCTCCAAGCTACAGGAAAAAGGCATCACTTATTAATGTGTCTGGCCGCCTCCCCGTGGTTGAATCAGCTGCATTTGTTCTCTCACTCTCTACGCTTATTGAGTTCCCCCTCACTCTGAACAGTTTGAGGTATGGCGTGCGAGGTATAATATTTATGAGTATGAATGCCATCTGTGTCTGGCTCTCCCTCGACACTGACTACCCCTCACTGCTTCTGGCATCATCCTCAGCTCTCCGGTTCACATGCTTGTCAGCTATGTGTTGTACTACAGCTGTATGTCCACAAGGAGACAAAATGACTATCATTTTATCTCTCCCACTCACTCACTCTTTTCTTTTCTCCCTACCCACATGGTTTCCTCCTATTCTGCTCTCATGCCATGTTGATGGATCATCTCCAGCTCCAAGTAAGTATACCTGCACTTCCTGTCAATGATTGACGTTTTGAACACCCTCTGAAACGTTGTTTTACCTTGAGCCGTAGTACGGACTGTCCCTGGTGTTTGGTTTCTCTGCAGATTCCTTTTATAGAGATTGATACTGTTCATGCACAATGAATGCGTTAATGTTCCATTACATGTGCCAGACAGTTAACTACAATTATTTTGGAATGAGTCAGCAGCTTTAGCTCTTCAGACACAGAAAGATGTTTCAGGTGAATCATCTTTATCTACCATAAAGATACTGGCGTTTTTATAAAAAGGCCTGAGGGTTGCGTTCATCCTGGTCTATCTGCATCTGTCATCCCCCTGTCAGATCAATAAACTGCTGCCCTATAACAGGTTTAGGAAAATACAAAAGGTGGAGTTTTAATCAATACTCAGAATGTCAGCTCTCTACTAATGATAGTTTTACTTTGTGCTCTTTTATATGGAGCATCTGCAATGACATCAGTGGTTCTATTTACAACTGGAAGGGTTCTTAGTCTACAGAGGGAGAGCTCATACATATTTATTTATATTGTGTTCAGTACAAATGTTCTATGTTAGGCTAAGTATGCCACTGAAGATTTGAAGCAATACAACATTCTCACCACTATGTAAATCATGCTTACCCAATACATCTCTATGATCAGTGACCGGTGTGCTGCTGTAGCCAAGGTGAATGCTTACTCTTCACACTCTATGGCCATTATCGTGTCATTTGCCCTGGTGCTGCTGTTGCTTGGTGTAGGAAATCAGATCACCCCTCTAATTGGCTATGTCTGTATGCACCAGAGGCTACAGTAGCCACCCCACTAATCCTAGTAACAGTCAGTCATACAGGCTTCTGTCCACACTGCCCTGCACCAATCAGAAGCTCTCCAGGGTGAGAGGCCGATCAGTCAAGGGGTTTTAACTCTTCTGCGAGATGACCTCCATGTTATTGTAATCTTCTTAGGTTGAGCACATTCTCCCTTGCTCTTCAGTCCCAGGAGGGTCACACAGATAATATGGAGGAATCTCTAAGTGGAAGAGGCTGACAGCCAATGTCATGAATAACATGTTTGCCCCTGTCTTGGTTATGCCTGCAACCAACACACTGAACATAACTTTATGTTTGAGAAGAACTTTGAACTCATACAGAATTGGTTAAAAAAAAGGAGTTACATTCTGCATATTTGGGGTGGATAGGTAGATTATACTGTGTGCCCAGTCCGTCCTAGCCATTTGTTCCATTGACCCATAGGGTAAGGAAAGGTTCCTGACCATTCTGCACCGCTACATGGATATCCATGGGACTGTCTATTATGAGACACAGCGCCCTCCAGAGGTGCCTGCTTTTGTCAAAAACCACGGCCTGCTGCCCCAACAAGAGCTGCAACAGCTGCTCAGAAAGGCCAAGGTATGGAGGGTTTCAATACCTTTTTATATAATATACTTCAAGTACAAGTTGCCAGTAAACAGCAGCAGTTTGGTTAATATTTTTCTTTTCCTCTCTCAAACAAGCTCTTCATTGGGTTTGGCTTCCCATACGAAGGGCCAGCCCCTTTAGAGGCCATAGCCAACGGCTGCATCTTCCTGCAGCCCAAGTTTAAGCCGTCCCACAGTTCCCTCAACCATGAGTTCTTCAGAGGGAAGCCCACTTCCAGACAGGTGAGCGGGTTGTCTCTGTGGTGTCAGTGGACTGTCTCCATACTGTCGAGAACATGAATGTTAGTCAATGAATTAGTGCAAGGTAGGCCTCAACCTGACTCGTGTGCTTCTCTGCTCGTGGCTGTGTCCATGTATTGTCTGGATGGAGACTGTATTGACTGATATAGTATTGTGTTAATTCCTCCATCAGGTCTCCTCACAGCATCCCTATGCTGAGCAGTATATAGGCAGGCCACATGTCATCACGGTGGATTTCAACAACTCCCAAGAGTTTGAGTCTGCCATACGTGACATCATGAGGACCAAGGTTAGTATGCTAATTTCACTTGAGATGATAATATAATATATGCCATTTAGCAGACGCTTTTATCCAAAGCGACTTACAGTCATGTGTGCATACATTTTAAGCATGGATGGTGCCGGGAATCAAACCCACTATCCTGGCTACAGAGGACCACATGATTTCACAGAGATAAGCGTGGCTGTTCAGAGACAAATGACCTTTCAGATGTATTATCTTCACTGCTTCTCATGTTAAAGAAAGTCTTGAGTATAAACATTACCTACGCATATGATTAATGGTGCCGTGGAGGTATATAATCTCCTCTCCCACAGACTGTATTTCCAGTTGTGACCCACTTCTCTCTCACATGGCTAATTGAGCGGTTAATCACAGGATCCAGTGTAACTGCAAACTGCATAGCTGGCTCCTTCCAAGGACTTTAGTCCTAATTGCCTCAGAGATGGAGTTGCTTAGTAGGTAAACTGGGCAGCAGACACCTGGGTTAGTATGGCAGTCTTCCAGAGGGCCCATACTGTCTTCTCCAGGCACTAACCATTGTCTACTGGAGATGATATTAATCTATCATGCTGTGCTCAATCTGTCGCCAGGCCAACATGCAAGGTACGGCCAATCGATCCCTCAACACGCGGGAAATAATGGCAGGTTAAATATAGCCCAGACTTGCTGCTGAGGGAACCAAAACGGAGCATCTACTTGATGTAATGCTGTGGTAGAACATGTGCATGTAATGGGTAGGAGTGGAGGAGAGGGGCAGGAGGAAAACAAAACAACTAAATAATACAGGACACAAGCACTTCTCATTATGTTGATATACAGTGCATTCAGAAAGTATTTAGACCCCTTGATTTTTACATTTTTGTAATATACATTTTTTTACCCCACTTTTTTCGTCATATCCCATTACGATCTTGTCTCATCGCTGCAACTCCTCAATGAGCTCGGGAGAGGCGAATCATGACCTGCCAAACCACGCTCCTTAACACCCGCCCACTTAACCCGGACGCCAGCCACACCAATGTGTTGGAGGAAACACCGTTCAACTGATGACCGAAGTTAGGCTGTAGGCACCTGGCCCACCACAAGAAGTCACTAGAGTGCAATGAGCAAGTAAAGCTCCCTCCGGCCAAACCCTCCCCTAACCTGGACGACGCTGGGCCAATTGTGCGCCGCCCTATGGGACTCCCGTTCACGGCTGGTTGTGATACAGCCTAGGATCGAACCCGGGTCTGTAGTGACGCCTCAAGCACTGCGATGCAGTGCTTTAGACCTTTGCACCACCCGGGAGGCCCCAGACCGCTTGACTTTTTCCACATTTTGTTACATTACAGCCTTAATCTAAAATGTATTAAATAAATGTGTTTCCTCATCAATCTACACACAATACCCCATAATGACAAAGTGAAAACAGGTTTTTATGTTAGCAAGTTTATTACAAATAAAAACATATCACATTTTTTCATAAGTATTCAGACCCTTTGCTATGAGAGTTGAAATTGAGCTCAGGTGCATCCTGTTTCCATTGATCATCCTTGAGATGTTTCTACAACTTGATTGGAGTCCACCTGTGGCAAAATAAATTGATTGGACATGATTTGGAAAGGCAAATCTGTTTGTTTACTGTTTACTGTTTATATACAGTAAGGTCCCACAGTTGACAGTGCAAGTCAGAGCAAAAATCAAGCCCTGAGGTCGAAGAAATTGTCTGTAGAGCTCCTAGACAGGATTGTGTCGAGGCACAGATCTGGGGAAGGATACCAAAGAAATGATGTAGCATTGAAGGTCCCCAAGAACACAGTGGCCAACCATCTCTGGAGCGCTCCACCAATCAGGCCTTTGTGGTAGAGTGGCCAGACGGAAGCCACTCCTCAGTAAAAGGCACATGACAGCCCGCTTAGAGTTTGCCAAAAGGCACCTAAAGGACTATGACCATGAGAAACAAGATTCTCTGGTCTGATGAGACCAAGATAGAACTCTTTGGCCTGAATGCCAAACGTCACGTCTGGAGGAAACCTGGCACCATCCCTACGGTGAAGCATGGTGATAGCAGCATCATGCTTTGGGGATGTTTTTCAGCAGCAGGGACTGGGAGACTAGTCAGGATCGAGGGAAAGATGAACAGAGAAAAGTACAGAGAGATCATTGATGAAAACCTGCTCCAAAGCCCTCAGGACCTTCAGACTAGGGGTGAAGATTCACCTTCCAACAGGACAACGACCCTAAGCACACAGCCAAGACAACGCAGGAGTAGCTTCGGGACATATCTCTGATTGTCCTTGAGTGGCCCCGCCAGAGCTCGGACATGAACCCGATCAAACATCTCCGAGAGACCTGAAAATAGCTGTGCAGCGATGCTCCCCATCCAACCTGACAGAGCTTGAGAGAATCTGCAGAGAAGAGTGGTAGGAACTCCCCAAATACTTGTGTGCCAAGCTTATAGCATCATACCCAAGAAGACTGAAGGATGTAATCACTGCCAAAGATGCTTCAACAAAGTACTGAGTAAAAAGGGTCTGAATCCTTATGTAAATGTGATACCCCCCCCCCCCCCCCCCCCCCCCCCCAAATGTATACATTTGCAAAAATGTCTAAACATCTGTTTTTGATTTGTCATTATGGGGTATTGTGTGTAGATTGATTAGGGGAAAATGAATGTAATACATTTTAGAATAAGGCTGTATCAAAATGAGGAAAAAGTCAAGAGGTCTGAATACTTTCCAAATGAAGAAAAACATGTCCCCTCTTTGATCCAATGTGGGTGAACAACATTACTAATCGCTGTGGTATTCAGTGGTGTAAAAAGTACCCAATTGTCATACTTGAGTAAAAGATAAAAGTAAAAGAGTAAAAGATACCTTAATAGAAAATGACTCTAGTGAAAGTCACCCAGTAAAAGTCTAAAAGGATTTGGTTTTAATTATACTTATAAATCATTTCACATTACTTATATTAAGCAAACCAGATGGCATGATTTTCTTGTTTTATTATTTTACAGATAGCCAGAGGCACACCTCAAAACATAATTCATAAACAAAGCATTTGTGTTTAGTGAGGCAGAAGCAGTAGGGATAATCAGGGTTGTTTTCATGATAAGTATGTGAATTGGCAAATCTTTCTGTCCTGCTAATCATTCGAAATGTAACTCGTACTTTTGGGTGTCATGGAAAATGTATGGAGTAAATAGTACATTATTTTCTTTAGGAAAGTAATGAAGTAAAAGTTGTCAAAAATATAAATAGTAAATTAAAGAACAGATACCCCACAAAAAACTACTTAAGTAATACTTTCTAGTATTTTTACTTAAGTACTTTACACCACTGGTGATATTGTAATCAGGTATACTGGTCAGAAATGATGAGTATGTATGCAGGAGATGCTGTCGGTTTAGAGATGTACATGTATTCTAAAGCTGAATTCAATTCAGACTCCATGGAGAGCAGTTATTTTCCTCTCCCTTTTCTTTCCATTATATAAAGATGCCCAAAAGGCAAATTGCATTCTGGAATAGCTGATGAGGTGCCAGATACATTTCATTAAACTCAGATGAAATAAACGAGTAAGTGAGCGCTAAAAGGAAGTGAATGCTAGAAGGAACCATTTATCAGTTTAAAAGCCCAAGTGCCTCTGAGAGGCCTGATGGTAAACAATGTGATCTCTTTTAAATGGCACAGACATTTTAGGTTAGGTGATGTGGAATGGGACTACAGTACCATCACACTGATTGAACATTTCCCACTCCAACATGTATCATAATTATTTATGTAATCTAACCCAAATAGAATTTGGATAACAGCAAAATAGAAAGCATTGACCTGCAGACTTCATCCTTTCACACTGATGACTAACGTGTGTTTACTGCTGCATTGAAAAGAAATGCCTTCTCTGTGCTGTTTTCACCGCAGTGTCACAGCATCTGTTGTGTATGTAACATACGTTCTAACCTGTAACTCTATGAAATATGCCAGCTCTGGAGGAAGTTTTCACATGATCTGGTAAAGGTCAAAAGTGGGATGGTCATCACATCCTCCAGTGAGGTGTTAAAAAGATTCACACATTCGGTTTAGCAGCTCGTACATAACCTGTGATCGATTGTCAGCTTAATCCATTGTTTGTCATATTGATGTAGTCAATGTTAATAGAGTAATGAAATCAAGTCAAAGGCTGTCACCTGTGATGTAGGAGGTCATTGATTATAATATGAAGCAGCTCATAATGAAGCCGTTCACAATTACCTTAATGAATATGTCAGCTTTGATTAACGGTAAACCGTTTCAGTACTATTATATCTGTGGTGTTGGAGGTCTGAAGCCGATGGTGTGTGACGGTGTATGATTTCCTTTCTGCAGGTGGAGCCATATCTGCCCTATGAGTACACCTGTGAGGGGATGCTGGAGAGAGTGCATGCTTACATCCAGAACCAGGTGGGTTTGTGTTGCATACACTGGCCTTCATTACCCTGGAGATGGTGCAGCCAACCTCATCAACATTTATTTATGCACAGGCAAGATGAAGTCACACGGTACTGTATACATATAAAAGAGCTAACTTACACACACACAGTCCTGTTTAACTAACCTTGTGGGGACACACAATTCAGTTCATTCAAAATCTTCTTTTCCCTAACCCTAAAATTAACCCTAGCTCCAAACCCTGAACCTAATTTTAAACCTAACACTAATTCTCACCTTGACCCCAAACCACCTAGAAATAGCATTTGACCTTGTGGGGACTAACAAAATGTCCCCAGTTGGTCAGATGTTTGTTCATTTACTATTCTTGTGGGGACTTCTGCTTCCACGCACACAACCACACACACACTAAAAGCCTTTTAATATTTCTTTGCACAATTACACACATTGTCATGCTCCAGTACGTTCATCATGCTGAGATGATTTGTGCGGTGCACAGAGGGGCCTGTCTGCCAGTCTGGTTAAGGCCGTGGCAGTGGGAGAAAAGGGGAAATAGGGTGGCCTATGCCCAGCTCTGATCCACTCCCCCATCTGTCCATCACACAGAGTAGTGTGCTCAGTGGGCTGTGACTGACTGAGACTGCCCGCCTGGCATGTACGAGCCCAGACTCCCAATCAGCGACAACCCTTCTATCCTCCTCCGTGGGCAGCACTGACCCCCATGATCCTCACGGATTCTTTATTTAGAATTTTTATACTGCTTTCTCATGACACACACACACACACACACACACACAGACTCCGGATGAGGTGTGTGACAGCTCGCCCTGTTTTCCTGTTGAGCAGTAGCCCAGGGCTGGGGGGGTGTGGTGGAGTGGAGGAGGCCTGGTTATTGCAGCAGGGCGCTGGGAGCCTGTTTAATAAACCGGGCTGGGGGTCAGAGGAAGATGTCGCAGAAATATTATTACCTGTTCCTTATGAATAGGCCCAACTGGGGGAGGTGCTCTCCCAGGGTTGATTCCTGCCTGAAACTCATTTGATTATTGGTGGCATAACTGTATTATAGACATGACGATAGTTCAGTGTTAAATTCAAATCTCCCTACCATCATATCTAAGCCAATATGACACCAATATCAATGAAAATTCGCAAATCAACTTGATTGGAGTTACTCAACACACTCCCCGCCTCTTGTCATGAGCCGTTACTGAGAACCACATAGCAGAGTATTTCTTGCGCCTACCTAGCTAAAATTCTAGACGTCGGATTAAAACGGGACTATAGCGTCCATAAAGCGACCATCGGGATTTGAAAAAATGCCAGATTGACTACATTTTGTAGGTGTAACAGTTTTTTGACAATTTATAATTTATCGCTCTCACGTGCTCATTTCTGTCCGTTAAGTGCCAAAGATGCTACCTTTTTGTAGCATTTCTGAAAGAATATGTAAGCGGTGCAAATGCATGCTTGCTAACATCAGAGAAACTCATCAGTTTAATATCCATAATACATTCCAGTACACTCTTACACAGTGCCAAACTAACAACTCTGACAAGTGTTGGATATTTTTCGCGCACACCTGTGTGAAGCTAGCCACAATAATGGAATTTGCGGTTCACCTTCAAAATAAATGCCCCCATTGAAAGTGATTCAAACTGATACAAATAGTGGTTGAGATGTTGAACAGCCCTTAGATGTGGTATATTGGCCATGTATCACACCCCCCTGGGCCTTATTGCTTAATTATGTTGTATAATAATGTTGCATAATCACCTTCCAGTGTAAAAACCTTGGAATTTAAAAACAAGGTTTTAATTGAGAATAGGCATTGGTCTGAAGCTGAAAAAATAAAGGAAATTCCCATGAGCACCACATTGCCTATTTCACCCATGCTCTACCTAGGGTTTCCAGCACACAGCTTCAACCTACTACAGTAGCTATGTTGTTCTTCAAACTATGTGTAGGCAGGTTGCTTAGGATTCATACTCTTCAGAGGGATAATGGACTTTACAGTGTCCTGCTATCAAAATTATGTATACCGGTATGTGTGTATATACAGTACCAGTCAAAAGTTCATGGGTTTTTCTTAGTTTTTACAATGTAGAAAATAATGAAATAACATATATGGAATCATGTAGTATACCAAAAAGTGTTAATCAAATCAAAATATATTTTAGATTCTTGATGACAGTTTTGCATACTCTTGGCATTCTCTCAACCAGCTTCACCTGGAATGCTTTTCCAACAGTCTTGAAGGAGTTCTCACATATGCTGAGCACTTGTTGGCTACTTTTCTTTCACTTTGTGGTCCAACTCATCCCAAACCATCTCAATTGGGTGGAGGTTGGGTGATTGTGGAAGCCAGGTCATCTGACGCAGCACTCCATCACTCGCCTTCTTAGTCAAATAGCCCTTACACAGCCTGGAGGTGTCTTGGGTGATTGTCCTGTTGAAAAACAAGCGATAGTCCCCCTCAACACAAACCAGATGGGATGGCATATTGCTACAGAATGCTATGGTAGCCATGCAAGTTAAGTGTGCCTTGAATTCAAAATATATCACAGACAGTGTCACCAACAAAGCACCCCCACACCATCACACCTCCTCCTCCATGCTTCACGGTGGGAACCACACATGCAGAGATCATCCGTTCACAAAGACATGGCGGCAAAAAACTCATCAGACCAAAGGCCAGATTTGCACCAGTCGAATGTCCATTGCTCGTGTTTCTTGGCCAAAGCAAGCCGCTTTTTCTTATTGGTGTCCTTTAGTAGTGGTTTCTTTGCAGCAATTCGACAATGGCCTGATTCACGCAGTCTCCTCTGAACAGTTGTTGAGATGTGTCTGTTACTTGAACTCTGAAGCATTTATTTGGGCTGCAATCTGAGGTGCAGTTAACTCTAATGAACTTATCCTCTGCAGCAGAGGTAACTCTGGGTCTTCCTTTCCTGTGGCAGTCCTCATGAGAGCCAGTTTTATCATAGCGCTTGATGTTTTTTGCGACTACACTTGAAGAAACTTTCAAAGTTACGTATTGAGTTACGTAGTTTTACGTATTGACTGACCTTCATGTCTTAAAGTAATGATGGACTGTCGTTTCGCTTTGCTTATTTGAGCTGTTAAAATGGATTTGGTCTTTTACCAAATAAGGCTATCTTCTGTATACAACCCCTACCTTGTCACAACACAACTGATTTACTCAAACGCATTAAGAAGGAAAGAAATTCCACAAATTAACAACGCACACCTGTTAATTGAAATGTATTCCAGGTGTCTATCTCATGAGCTGGTTGAGAGAATGCCAATAGTTTTCAAAGCTGTCAAGGCAAAGGGTGGCTACTTTGAAGAATCTCAAATATAAAATATATTTTGATTTGTTTACTGCATGATTCCATATGTGTTATTTCCTGGTTTTGATGTCTTCACTATTATTTTACTTGTGTAGAAAATAGTAAAAATAAAGAAACCCTTGAATGAGTAGGTGTGTCTAAACTTTTGACTGGTACTGTATATTCATATTATTCCAGGAGGCTGGAAGACAATGTGTATGTCATAAGAGCTATGGTGATGCTGCTTTTATTATTCTGTCTAAATCAGAACCCATCAGAATGTATAGCTAATAAATGAATGTATAGTTCACAGCTGAATTAATAAAAAAATATATATATATTGTCACACACAGGATAGGTGCAGTGAAATGTGTTGTTTTACAGGGTCAGTCATATTAGTACAACCCACCTGGAGCAAATTAGGGTTAAGCCTTGCTCAACGGCACCGACAGATTTTTCAACTTGTCGGCTTGGGTATTTTGGTTACGACCTTTTGGTTACTGGCTCAACACTCTAACCACTAGGCTACCTGCCGCTTCAAAGCTGAATGTAGGCTACAGTAGAATTGATTGATGAATGTAATGCTGAATAGCCAGATTGTGTAGTTATTCTGTTGTATTGTACTCGGCAGGAATTCTGTGCACCCGAAGCTCCATTTCCCTCAGTGAATTCCTCCAGCAGTTGGCCAGGCAGCCCCCCCAGCCCCTTTGTCCTGCTGCCCAACTCCAGTGCCCTGGCCTGGGCCTCCAACATCAGCACTCCCCCCTCCTGGCCCCCGCTTAGCGCCCTGAGGCTGCTGGCCTCCCTGGAGGGCCAGTCATGTATAGATGCGTGCCAGAGCGCAGGCCTGATCTGTGAGCCCGCCTTCTACCGCTTCATCAATATCAAAGAGGCCTTCAGCGGGTGAGCTGCTGCTGCTGCCTCCCTTCACCACCATGTGATCACACCACCATCTGTTACACAACATTCATCTTGTAATTTAACGTTCAGCAGATTCTGTTATACAGCATGATCACTGAGGAAACAAACAATGAATATGAGCATCTTAAATTCTTCTGAATATCCTCCCTCATTCTAATGCACTACCCAATGTGCTTTGGTGTAATGATATTGATAGCCATTTATGCCATTTAAGCCTTTTTAAAACATTGATTATAATGTAAATCACATGACTTAATATGAGTAATGATATATGAAGAAATGTCTCTCTGGTGTCTCCGCCCAGGCTGGAGGTGCAGTGTGAGGGGGTGGAGGCTGAGATCAACCACATCTTCCCAGCCTTCTCAGTGGAGAGTAGTGAGTGTGGCCTCCAGAAAGACCCTCTGCTGTTCAGCTGTGCTGGGGCCAACACCAAGTACCACCGCCTCTGTCCCTGCAGGGACTACCGTAAGGGCCAGGTGGCGCTGTGCAGGGACTGCTTATGACTGACCAGCACCTGGGGGAAGATGACCTGCCACCACTCCCTCAGCCTTGGCCATCCCAGAGGCCCTTTCTATAGGTGGGAGGGACACTGAGGAGGATGGCCCTGCTGGAGGTCACTGTGGGTGACACAGAGGAACCAGTAGGGTCGGTCGCCATGGGGTAGAGGAGCAGTTGTACAAAAGATCACTGCTTGTATCATTATAGCACAGGGGGGACGGCTTCATGGAACTGGACAGCTGGATAATGTTAAAGTGAGAAAAATGAGACTCCCTACCTGCTGCTCTGACCGGAGGCTCAGTGCATTGGCAATTCTGAAATTACTAAATACCCGGTCGCCAAACCCACAAAATGGCTGCCAAACAAGACGTGTGGCTGACAATTCATCTCAGGGAAATGCATGATTGTACTGTACCCTGCTAAAGTGATGACGCTGCTATAAGGTGAAAGTTTTACAATAGTCTTTATGGACTACATTGGGTCCAACAACAGGAATGTTAGGGGGATGGAGTTATGAGGAACACAGAAATGAGGGGATTCAAAATGATATCCCTGATAATTGTATTGCAATGCTATAGTTGCTAATATCTGCATTGCTTCAAGTGACATGGAGATACTGTATGGAATGTAATGTTCTGTGAAATACTTTGATCATAATGCAGTTGGAATATTTGTACAGTAGATGCACTAATAGATGTAATATTTTCCATGTCTCATACATTAGTATATTTGTTATATTATTATATAACATACAAGTGTTGATTAATAAAAAATACAATTGACACATTCTGGTATAACTCTTTAACTCTAAAACAAGTTTAAGAGCCAGGTTATGTCTTGAGACATGAATGAGTCTGTAGATTTAGAAAAGCAATTGAGTGTAAAGCGGTCTTTTTTGGTCAATTTCACAAAGTCAAATGGAAGAGAATGTTCTAATGACTTCTTTCAGAGTTGGTGATTTCTCTGCAGGCACTGTTGGCTTGGACTCATTTAGTTCATGGAGTGGTGCCTAAATACCCACAGACAATTCGTGAGAAGGTTGCCAGAGTGGGTGGAAGGCTGCATTTAGATGGTGCAGATCTCAGAGTGAGTTCTGTTGGGACGGAGAGTAGTGTTGGCTTATCCATGGCTCTAGATGCAATAGATCCCACCTCTCACTCATCTCACCACAACCAGCAGCTCTACACTTCTTTGCTATATTTGTCTGTCTGACTTCAGGATTTTCAGTCTTGTAGACACCAATGATTTACTGAAGTAACCGTCAAAAACAAACTTATACTCCACAGTTGCCATACCCCAATACCATGATGAGACCCAGTAAAGTGAGTTTGCAGGGGAGCCGGTCCATGCCCCAGTCTGTCTGAGGGAGATTGAGCTGGAGGTAGATGTTGAGAAAGCCCATATACTGTAGACAATCAATTATCCCTTTGCAATCAACAGGGTTGATAGCCCTCATCAGCATTTCCCATTCCCTGACCTGGGTGTAAAATGAACGTCATCATTCACTTGTTGAGGCTGCCAATAATGTACTCGTATTAATTTACATAGATTTTGATATAGAGGCACCAATATGGATTTAGTGAAGGAAACTGACGGAGACATGTCTACAACATCTGATGTGAATTTTACGATTCTTCCACAAGTAGATCACTTGTTCATAAAACACATGGAAGACACTCTGAAACACATGACTGATTCTATCATTTCAGAGAATGACATTAACCAACACATCAGACAATCTGCGCTGATGACTAAACAAAGTTTTAGTTCCAAACTCCTGTTGGTCCTCCCACGGTCTTCTCCCTCCTGTGGTTGTCCTGATTAAGATGCCATTACCAGGTTGTGTATCACTCCTCTCTGGAGGTAACAGAGAGCCTCGCAAAATCTGCAGGGGGAAAATAGAGACGGTAGAAATTAGAAAGATGAACCTACCTTCATGCCTGAAGAGAGAGAGGGAGGATGTCTACAGGCAAACTCTGCAGGGGGAAAATAGAGACGGTAGAAATTAGAAAGATGAACCTACCTTCATGCCTGAAGAGAGAGAGGGAGGATGTCTACAGGCAAACTGCAGGGGGAAAATAGAGACGGTAGAAATTAGAAAGATGAACCTACCTTCAGGCCTGAAGAGAGAGGGAGGATGTCTACAGGCAAACCTGCAAGCTCCAACTTCAAACAGGTGTCTACCATACAGGGTTCCTATGGGAACCAGGCCATTCATAGTCCTGAGAGCTATATCAAACTTTTATCTCCAACGGTCTGTGCCAACGTCATGTCTGCACAAGTTTTTTGTGGCAGTCCGTCCAGATATTAAAAAGGAAAATGGCTCATTCTGTCCAACAGTGTAAATTGTTTTAATGGAATGGTGAGATATGTGCATTTCAATCTGCAATGAGAAACTTTTTCCAATTAGGTCTTTCTTTTAATGTTTTGTCCAGTAGATATATCTACTACTGACTTGAATCACAACTACAGTACACTGCTTTGTTGAGTATTGGTGCGGTGTATTGTACGTTATGTTTGTGTTACATGATTTAGTTGAGGTGATATGGGATTTAATGACATTTTATAGTGCCAGAATTAATCCGCCAACTTTTTGTACCACACTAGCCTGACATGCACAAAATGGCTGAGGTGACGTGAAAGACATTCTCATCATACCTGCTCCAGAAATGCTGAACACTCTTAGCCAAGATAAGAGAAGTTTTAATGAGATATGTAGAGAGAAGATGATTGGAATTTGCCAGCTTAATGAAGGTGATTATACTCCATTGTCACCTGAGTTTAATGGAGAGACACATTTAAGCCCATTCTAATCATAATTTTCCTGTCTGTGAACTCAAGCTTGATAAAGCACAGGCACAGGAGTGAGAACTGAAGGATGGCAAGGAGGAGGAGAGAGATGGGAACGGGGTGAGGGAGCCGATGAGCTTTTCCTGTTCCAACTAACTTTGAACCTAAATTCAATGACATGGTGATAGTTTTTGTTGAGTTCACGTTGAATTCATGTTAGTTGACAATTTAACCAAATGTAAGTCAAAACTAGACTGACTGACGTCTGCGCCCTGTCGGGAGGCTCTCCCTTCGCCCAACCGTCCTTTTGATTGAGATGTTAATCTGAGGTCCTGACTCTGTAGTCACTAAAGATCCCATGGCATTTACTGAAAGAAAAACCCCATCCCCTCACACTACCTTTGCCAATGACATAACTCTATTACAGACCATAGATGTTTCTCTAATGCTGCAGGTAATTCCCCAGCTAATTCCCCAGTAATTCCAATGCTGCCAGTTCACATTCCCCAGCTGGTGTAACTCCACCATGCGTTAAGCAGCGGTCTAACTGTGACTTTGTGAGGTGAAAGTGGGCTGAAGAAGCAGAGAGGTCTATAATGTATTATTATCTCATAAGCTACAGTGCATCTCTGCTGGTCAGGAGATGAGAGGATTAGACTGTAGAAAGCCAACAGCACAGGTTGGAGCATCTTGACTCTCAAGAGGCTGTCTTTGCATTTATATGTGTGTTGTTTTCTGGAGAGTTTTCAACTGTCATGGTCAAGAATCGAATGTAGAAAGGGTCATTTAAATGCCATGCAGTAGTTCTGGCTCACCTAACTCCCTCCTTCAGCTTACTGTACAGCTCTTATCAAATCAAATTGTATTTGCGTCACGTCTGGAGGAAACCTGGATTTGAAATCAAATCAAATTGTATTTGTCACATGCGCTACCTGTTCTACCTGTTGTATTCAGCGCATGTGACAAATGCAATTTGATTTGATTTCAAATCCAGGTTTCCTCCAGACGTGACGCTTGGCATTTAGGCCAAATAGTTCAATCTTGGTTTCATAAGACCAAAGAATGTGGTTTCTCATCGTCTGAGAGTCGTTAGGTGCCTTCCATCTGGCCACTCTACCAGAAAGGCTTAATTGGTGGAGTGCTGCAGAAATGGTTGTCCTTCTGGAAGATTCTCCCATCTCCACAGAGGAACTCTGGAGCTCTGTCAGAGGGACCACCAGGTTCTTGGTCACCTCCCTGACCAAGGCCCTTCTCCCCGATTGCTCAGTTTGGCCGGGTGGCCAGCTCTAGGAAGAGTGTTGGTGGTTTCAAACTTCTTCAATTTAAGAATGATGGAGGCCACTGTGTTCTTGGGGACCTTCAATGCTGCAGAAATGTTTTTGTACCCTTCCCCAGATCTGTGCCTTGACACAATCCTGTTTCGGAGCTCTATGGACGACTCCTTCGACTTCATGGCTTGGTTTTTGCTCTGACATGCACTTTCAACAGTGGGACCTTATATAGACCGATGTGTGCCTTTCCAAATCATGTCCAATCAACTTAATTTACCACAGGTGGACTCAAGTTGTAGAAACATCTCAAGGATGACCAATGGAAATGGGATGCACCTGAGTTCAATTTCAATTCTCATAGCAAATAAGTAAAGTCTAAAAAACAGTTTTTGCTTTGTCTTATGGGGTATTGTGTGTAGATTGATGAGGATATTTTTTTTAGAATAAGGCTGTAACGTAACTAAATGTGGAAAAAGTCAAGGAGTCTGAATACTTTCCAAATGCATTGTACAAGGAGTACCAATAACATCTAAATGTGCAGGCATACGTGGTAGTTAAGGTAGATTTGGACATGTAGGTAGGGGTAAAGTAACTAGGCATCAGGATAGATAATAAGAGTAAAAAGTAGCAGCAGCATATATGATGTGTGATCGTGTGTGTGGAGTCAGTATGTGTGTGGCGTCAATATGTGTCAGTGTAAGTGTGTGTGTGTGCACAGAGTCCGTGCAGATAGTCCGGATAGCCATTGATTGGCTGTTCAGCAGTCTTATTGCTTGGAGACAGAAGCTGTCTCGGAAAATGCTATGGTACCGCTTGCATGCCAGATGGTAGCAGAGAGAACAGTCCATGGCTTGGGTGGCTGAAGTCTTTTGCAATTTTCTGGGCCTTCCTCAGACACTGCCTGGTATACAGGTCCTGGATAGCAGGGAGCTCGGGCCCCAGTGATGAACTGGGCCGTCCGCTCCACTCTCTATAGAACCTTGCGGTGGTGCAGCTGTAAATCCTCTTGGGAATCTGGTGGCCAATGACAAATCTTTTCAGCCTCTGGAGGGAGAAACGGTGCTGTTGTGCCCTCTTCACGACTGTGTGGGTGTGTACGGACCATGTTAACTAAGATATGTGTACACCAAGGAACATCCACTACAGCCCCGTCGATGTGGATGGGGGCGTGGATGCTCTGAGCACATGCCCTGGTATTGCGTCTGGTCCCTGGCCTTGCAAATGTTAACCCTTCTAAAAGTCTTACCCCCCTTGAGCCATAGAGAGTTAGATGGCATAGTCGCTCGGAACAGTGGGAACCCTCATGCATGGCTCGTGTTGTTTACCTCAAAGTGAGCATAGAAGGCATTTAGCTCGTCTGGGAGGGAGGCATCATTGGGCAACTCACGGTTGGGTCTTCATTTGTAATCTGTAATAGTATGCAAGCCTTGCCACATCTGACGAGCGTCGGAGCTGTTGTAGTAGGATTCCATTTTGTTCCAGTATTGTCCTTTTGCTGTGTTTTTCATGTTTCAAGTTTTAATGTCACATGCACAAGTACAGTCAAATGCCTTTCTTGCAAGCTCTAACCCCAACAATGCAGTAATCAATAACAATGTAATACTAACAATAACAAGGTAGAACAAAAACACAAGATATAAAAATAAGAAATAAGAAAAACACAAAGTAAGCATACCATATACAGGGTCAGTTCCAGTACCATATTTACAATGTGCAGGGATACTGGAGTGATAGAGGGACCGAGAGACTGAAAAACAGCTTTTATCTCAAGGCCATCAGACTGTTAAACAGCCATCACTAACATTGATTGGCTGCTGCAAACATACTGACTCAAATCTAGCCACTTTAATAATGGAAAAATTGATGTAATAAATGTATCACTAGCCACTTTAAACAATGCCACTTTATATAATGTTTACATACCCTACATTACTCATCTCATATGTATATACTGTACTCTATACCATCTACTGCATCTTGCCTATGCCGTTCGGCCATCAGTCATTCATATTTTTTTGTACATATTCTTATTCATTCCTTTACACTTGTGTGTATAAGGTAGTTGTTGTGAAATTGTTAGGTTACTTGTTAGATATTACTGCATGGTCGTAACTAGAAGCACAAGCATTTCGCTACACTCGCATTAACATCTGCTAACCATGTGTATGTGACAAATAAAATTTGATTTGATTTGATTTTGACATTCAAATCAAATCAAGTTTATTTTATATAGCCCTTCGTACATCAGCTAATATCTCGAAGTGCTGTACAGAAACCCAGCCTAAAACCCCAAACAGCAAGCAATGCAGGTGTAGAAGCACGGTGGCTAGGAAAAACTCCCTAGAAAGGCCAAAACCTAGGAAGAAACCTAGAGAGGAACCAGGCTATGAGGGGTGGCCAGTCCTCTTCTGGCTGTGCCGGGTGGAGATTATAACAGAACATGGCCAACATGGCCAAGATGTTCATAAGCATGGTCAAATAATAATCAGGAATAAATGTCAGTTGGCTTTTCATAGCCGATCATTAAGAGTTGAAAACAGCAGGTCTGGGACAGGTAGGGGTTCCATAACCGCAGGCAGAACAGTTGAAACTGGAATAGCAGCAAGGCCAGGTGGACTGGGGACAGCAAGGAGTCATCATGCCCGGTAGTCCTGACGTATGGTCCTAGGGCTCAGGTCCTCCGAGAGAGAGAAAGAAAGAGAGAAGGAGAGAATTAGAGAGAGCCAAGATTTTCAAAATGTTCATAAATGACAAGCATGGTCAAATAATAATCAGGAATAAATGTCAGTTGGCTTTTCATAGCCGATCATTAAGAGTTGAAAGCAGCAGGTCTGGGACAGGTAGGGGTTCCATAACCGCAGGCAGAACAGTTGAAACTGGAACAGCAGCAAGGCCAGGTGGACTGGGGACAGCAAGGAGTCATCATGCCCGGTAGTCCTGACGTATGGTCCTAGGGCTCAGGTTCTCCGAGAGAGAGAAAGAAAGAGAGAAGGAGAGAATTAGAGAGAGCATACTTAAATTCACACAGGACACTGGATAAGACAGGAGAAGTACTCCAGATATAACAGACTGACCCTAGCCCCCCGACACATAAACTACTGCAGCATAAATACTGGAGGCTGAGACAGGAGGGGTCAGGAGACACTGTGGCCCCATCCGATGATACCCCCGGACAGGGCCAAACAGGAAGGATATAACCCCACCCACTTTGCCAAAGCACAGCCCCCGCACCACTAGAGGGATATCTTCAACCACCAACTTACAATCCTGAGACAAGGCCGAGTATAGCCCACAAAGATCTCCACCACAGCACAAACCAAGGGGGGGCGCCAACCCAGACAGGAAGATCACGTCATTAACTCAACCCACTCAAGTGACACACCCCTCCTAGGGACGGCATGAAAGAGCACCAGTAAGCCAGTGACTCAGCCCCTGTAATAGGGTTAGAGGCAGAGAATCCCAGTGGAGAGAGGGGAACTGGCCAGGCAGAGACAGCAAGGGCGGTTCGTTGCTCCAGAGCCTTTCCGTTCACCTTCACACTCCTGGGCCAGACTACACTCAATCATATGACCTACTGAAGAGATAAGTCTTCAGTAAAGACTTAAAGGTTGAGACCGAGTCTGCGTCTCTCACATGGGTAGGCAGACCGTTCCATAAAAATGGAGATCTATAGGAGAAAGCCCTGCCTCCAGCTGTTTGCTTAGAAATTCTAGGGACAATTAGGAGGCCTGCGTCTTGTGACCGTAGCGTACGTGTAGGTATGTACGGCAGGACCAACTCGGAAAGATAGGTAGGAGCAAGCCCATGTAACGCTTTATAGGTTAACAGTAAAACCTTGAAATCAGCCCTTGCCTTAACAGGAAGCCAGTGTAGGGAAGCTAGCACTGGAGTAATATGATCAAATTTCTTGGTTCTAGTCAGGATTCTAGCAGCCGTATTTAGCACTGTCTGAAGTTTATTTAGTGCTTTATCCGGGTAGCCGGAAAGTAGAGCATTGCAGTAGTCTAACCTAGAAGTAACAAATGCATGGATTAATTTTTCTGCATCATTTTTGGACAGAAAATTTCTGATTTTTGCAATGTTACGTAGATGGAAAAAAGCTGTCCTTGAAACAGTCTTGATATGTTCGTCAAAAGAGAGATCGGGGTCAAGAGTAACGCAGAGGTCCTTCAGTTTTATTTGAGACGACTTTACAACCATCAAGATTAATTGTCAGATTTAACAGAAGATCTCTTTGTTTCTTGGGACCTAGAACAAGCATCTCTGTTTTGTCCGAGTTTAAAAGTAGAACGTTTTCAGCCATCCACTTCCTTATGTCTGAAACACAGGCTTCTAGCGAGGGAAATTTTGGGGCTTCACCATGTTTCATTGAAATGTACAGCTGTGTGTCATCCGCATAGCAGTGAAAGTTAACATTATGTTTTCGAATAATATGGAGTTGGTCGCACCTTTGCTGATACAACAGCCTCCACTCTTCTGGGAAGGCTGTCCACTAGATGTTGGAACGTTGCAGCGGGGACTTGCTTCCATTCATCCACAAGAGCATTTGTGAAGTCGGGTACTGATGTTGGGCGATTAGGCCCGTAGTCGGCGTTCCAATTCATCCCAAAGGTGTTCGATGGGATTGAGGTCAGGGCTCTGTGCAGGCCAGTCAAGTTCTTCCACACACCAATCTCGACAAACCATTTCTGTATGGTCCTCGCTTTGTGCCCGGGGGCATTGTGATGCTGAAACAGGAAAGGGCCTTCCCCAAAATGTTGCCACAAAGTTAAAAGTACAGAATCATCTAGAATGGCATTGTATGCTGTAGCGTTAAGATTTCCCTTCAATGGAACTAAGGAGCCTAGCCCGAACCATGAAAAACAGCCCCAGACCATTATTCCTCCTCCACCAAACTTTACAGTTAGCACTATGCATTAGGGCAGGTAGCATTCTCTTGGCATCCGCCATACCCAGATTAGTCCATTAGACTGCCAGATGGTGAAGCCTGATCATCACTACAGAGAATACGTTTCCACTGCTCCAGAGTTCAATGGCGGCGAGCTTTATACCACTCCAGCCGACGCTTGTCATTGCGCATGGTGATCTCAGGCTTGTGTGCGGCTGTTCGGCCATGGAAACCCATTGGAGGTAGTTTCCAACTAACCGTTATTTTGCTGATGTTGAATCCAGAGGCAGTTTGGAACTCGGTAGTGAGTTTTGCAACCGAGGACAAACAATTTTTACTCGCTACTTGCTTCAGCACTTGGCTGTCCCGTTCTGTGAGCTTACAGTTGCCACCTAGCTCCACTAGGTGACTAGGCATCAGGATATATGATAAAACAGAGTAGCAGCAGCGTATATGATGATTGTATGTGAGTGGGCATGTGTAAAGTCAGTGTAAATGTATGTACATATTATGTGTGTGAGAGCAAATGATAGAGTGAGTTTGTATGCGTGTTGGAATGTGCGTGTGCATAAGAAGAAAATATAAAGGTCTTCTCAGAAGCTCAGAAGTTTGATGGCTTGACGGAGGTTGTAGCAGGACTTCTTGGATGCGTCCGTGATCCGTCCTTAAAAAACAATAGTTCTAGTCTTCAGTTTCAAAGTTGTATTGTCACACGCACAGAATACAGCAGGTGTATAACAGAACAGTGAAATGCTTACTTGCAGCTCTTTCCAACAATACAGTAATAATATAGATGAGGAAAACACACAAGAAATAAGAGAAGAAAAAAAACAGGAGAATGGAAGTTATATACAGGTCAGTGCCAGTACCATTATTACAATGTGCAGGGGTACTGGAGCAATTGAGAGTGTTATGTACATGCGAACAGGGGTAGAAAGTGACTAGTAACAGGATAATACATAATGGTAATAGTAATTAATAATAATCATAACCTTTAGCATACTGTAGCACGGATGTCACCATTAATCCAAGGCTTTCAGTACGAAATATAAAATAAATGAAAGAGATACAGAACATAGTGTACTGGCTGCCCTGTAGGTACGGAACAATATGTAAGCTCAGTATAAAGTAGAGTGGACAGCCACCGGTCAACCAGTTGAATGTGTTTTCTCCATCAGTGAATTAGCCCATACAGTGGCCATGAAACGGCATGGTTCAAAGTGAGGGAGGCCACCTTCCCCACAGAGAGAGGTCACAGGCTAGGATTAATCACCTTTATCTAAACTGCTGGCCAGGCCTCCCACTCTTTTCTCCTCTCTCTGGTTTCTGGGGTGCTTTTCTTTGTGTGACAGTGGGGTTAAAGCTGCTTGCTCATGTCCCCTACCAGCAGCCTTCCCTTTTGATTAATGCAACACACACCCCTAATGGCTTCCTCGCCTGCTCTCTCAAATGAATCTGACTCACGTGTCTGTGTGTGTTCTCTCACATACTTTAATTGGCAAAGCATCTACAATGAAATTGGTTCACTTCCTGCCTTTTCTTAATGGAGGGTGACTGGTCTGGCTCTCTCTGAGTAAAGCGTGCATTGGGGGAGGGAAATTGGCCTGTTTGTCTTAGTGTTACTTAATGAGCTATGGTTTGCTGCTGGTCATTTCCATGTAAAAAGACCCAACACCAACATGTGAAGTTCATATGCCAGCAGCACACCACCCTGCATCCCAATGCTGGCTTGCCTCTGGAGCTAAGCATGGTTGGTCCTGGTCGGTCCCTAATTGCGAGACCAGATGCTGCTGGAAGTGGTGTTGGAGGGCCAGTAGGCGGCACTCTTTCCTATGGTCCCCCCCAAAAATATCACAATCCCCCAGGGCAGTGATTAGGGATATTGCCCTGTGTAGGGTTCAGTCTTTCAGATGGGACGTTAAACGGGTGTCCTGGCTCTCTGTGATCACTAAAGATCCAATGGCACTTATCGAAGAGTAGGGGTGTTAACCCCGGTGTCCTGGTCCTCATACCATCATGGCCACCTAATAATCCTCAGCTTACAATTGGCTCACTCACCCCCCCTCCCCTGTAACTATTCCACAGGTCATTGCTGTAAATGAGAATGTGTTCTCAGTCAACTTACCTGGAAAAATAAGGGGAAAATATATATATATATACAGTGTGTGTGTGTCAAATGAAAGCTAAGATTCTATATTTTTTGGAAAATAAGGTATATATACATTTTTCAACCATTTTCCATGCAAAACAATTGGAATAAGCAAATCGTTTGATTTGTGGTCAAACAGATGGAAAAATCTACCAGAAAAAGTCTTAAAAAGGTATTAGAAATACATCCAAACACAATAATGTTTGAGTATGTACCCCTGCCAACTAATATCAAAACTTATATTACATTTTAAAGAAATGTTTCTGCCTTCTGTATGCTTAAGAAATGTTGCCTTGTGCCTTGATATTCCTTTACCAAAAACTCACATCTTTAAGATATTTTCAAATTTCTCTCCCTCATGAGGGGGGATAATGAAAGTTCACAGAAGTAACAAGTAAAGGTAGATCTATCAATTAGTTAGTGTTTGTACTGATATCAATTTAGTTTAGCAATTATTAACCACTTCAAACTCAAAATTAAATTGGCTACAATGGGAAATCATAGTAGTCACAAACCACAGTTGGGTTCACAAGTTTGGACAGCACAGGACACACTTGGACAGTACAGTAGTTCAGTACAGTACAGCAGAGTAAAGAAAAGTAGCTTACAGTTCAGTACAGTAGAGGTCAGCACAGTAGAGTAGAATTTAGTAGAGTTCAGTACAGTACACAGTAGAGAACACTGTAGTTGAGTACACTATAATGTACTGAACTAAAATAAACTCTACTCTGTTTTGTGCTGTCCTGTACTAAGCTCTACTGTGCTGTACTTTGATGTCCAAACTTGTGAAATATATGATTGATTCAGATTCGGTCCGGTCTTGATGAACCAAATTTGGTATTTTTGGGGGGCAGAGCTTGTTAAAAGTCAGTGTGTAGAAAAATACCCAAAATGCAAATTAGGATATTGCATATTCATGCACACCCCACTTGTGATTCTCACCAAAACATTTATAGCATGTATAAAAATGCAGGACCCAGAGCATGTACGTCTGTACTTCCTGACTCAAACCTTCCTGCACCTCCCTTAGACACACAGACAGTGCTGTGCATGCATGATAAGCCTGCCCTGTCTCTCTGAGGGAAGCTAGTCCAATTTGAATTGGGCCAGAGGCAAGACACATGGCAGGCAGGTAGGTAGAGAGAGAGCAGTCTAAACAGGGGGGAACCAGCTCTAGACTATACCCAGCTAGCATATAACGTTCTGAGAACCATATGTTTCTTAGAGCTTGCTGAGAGCATGCTTGTCCTATGGTTATTTTGCATACAACCTCCCAACAACTTTCTGGGAACGGTACAGGATAGTTGCTTGGCTTTGGAACATTCTCAGCACATTTAAGGAACTTGACAAAAATATGTTATTTTCTTGGTATTTCATTACTTTAACAGAACGTTTCCTAAAGGTTCAAACATGGTTACATTTAATTTCAATTCTGGTAATGTTCTAGAAACATTCTCCAACTGGTTTGACATTGGGAATGTTTTCAAATAGTTTAGAGAACGTTAAGGAACAACGGAATTTCAGTACATTATAACGTTTCCTACTGGTTGCCTCATGGTTCCACTTTAAGTCATGTTCTCAAATTGTTCCAAGAATGTTAAGAAAACTTTCCATAAAAACCACAAGAACATTTTTATAACGTTCAGAGAACATTCTAAGATTGTTATTTACAAATATATACATTCCATTCTCAGCATCAACAAAACTCTCTCTATCCTCTATTTTGTTAAGTGTGTTCAGGTTGGTTGGCCTCGCCCACTAATTGGCCACACCTGATCTTAATGAATGCTTGTTTCCCTTTGAAATGGGGTCTGTTTTAATGACTAAAAGGAACAGCTTTGTATGCAACAAAAAAATTGCATTCTAGCTCCATCCTGGTGGTGCAGTGGACTAATTCCATGGATAGAAGACAGATGACTATAGGTTTGAATTTCACTGATGCCGTGTCACAAAACATAAATGTTTGCATTATTAATGCCTAAGGAAATAAGCTAGTTGTGTTATTCATAAACCTCCAAATAATCTATAATTTCCGTTCTCAGAGCATTAATAAACCTCCCAGAAAAAACTTTCAAGAAACCAGAGTAAAACATGCTCAGAACCTCCCAGCAATCTAAAAATAAATGTTCCCAGAACAGCCGAAATGATCACTTCCGTTCTCAGAATGTATAAAAAAACGTTCTGTTTAACTGGTCAGAAACGTATGGCTTGTTCCCAGAACCAACATAAAACCAAAAACATACTTTCCCACAACTCCCAAGGAACCAAATGTGCTAGCTGGGTAATATCATCCAGATCTGGGCCACTGGTGCTGAGTCTGCCTAGAGGCATCCGAAAAGAGGAAGGTTGGGTTTGGACCCGACCGTGTCTCTGCCTCTTCACCTCATTAGCAATCTGTCAGTCACCCCGCCGGACACTCTGGCAGTTCACCTGTACGGATGGGAGTTATTTTCATATGTAAGGTGGTAATCACATTGGCTAATGCAGTCTCCATGCTGGCTGACTTAATTGCTTCCCTGCTCAGGGTCATATCCAAGGCGTTTGACTCGGTAGCGAGTGCAGAGATTTTCAAATCACAACTACTGTTAAAGTTCATATGGCCTGAAATGATGGGCTAAAACTCATCTGGAAGGGGATATTCACCAATCATTCACATTTTGGATACCTCTCTCTGGGCTATATGTATTATATTTACACATTAATATCTTCCACAGTTAGAGAGGCAGCATAGTCTTCCGCAGAGCTGAGGAAATTGGCTCTCCAGGAAAATGCCCTCAAATATCAGCCCACTCACTCAAAATGCTCTTTCCCTCCTCTTCTGTTGTCATCTATGGTTGATGTCACTCAGCCTGGTCACCGACGTATACTATGGTACATGCTATCCGATCAAGCAAGCTCCGTGGTGCATGCCATCCTGCACGCATGCTACCCACCTAACATAGTTGTGTGTGGAACGATAGCTAGAGCTCAAGCCGTAAAGGTGTGTGGAATGATAGCTAGAGCTCAAGCCGTAAAGGTGTGTGGAACGATAGCTAGAGCTCAAGCCGTAAAGGTGTGTGGAATGATAGCTAGAGCTCAAGCCGTAAAGGTGTGTGGAATGATAGCTAGAGCTCAAGCCGTAAAGGTGTGTGGAATGATAGCTAGAGCTCAAGCCGTAAAGGTGTGTGGAATGATAGCTAGAGCTCAAGCCGTAAAAGTGTGTGCTAACCGACAGTGGAGAGGAGCTGAGGACAGAAGACATACCCATCAGCAGGTGAGTCTGTGCAGCTCGGGTCAGCTGGCAGATCCAGGACCAGTCTATTCATGCTGCATCTGTCGCTGTTCTGGCAGATACTCTGTCACTGCAAAGGATACAAATTTACAGAGTTTATATACTGGGATCTAGCAGCATGACACACAGACGGTATAGCCACTCTCAGTGGTAAATCAGGTGCTGCTGAAGGACTGAAGAGCATCTGTGGTCTGGATTTTAGGAAAGGTGAGTGGCAGGGTGACTGTTGGCTGTCTGGAGAGGTGGAGCAGAAAGAGAGAAAGAGAGAGCGAGAAGACACAGGTAGATAGAGAAGAGGTTTCTAAATCCCCAGACATTCCCTTCACATGATCCTGGTGTCTGAGTGGCCTGCCAAACTGTCTGAGCCCACTTGTATTGATGGAGAAAGGAGATGAGAAGGAGAGCGCTAAGGGAAAACAAGCAGAGAAAGATTGAGGAAACGCAGTAAGAGGGACACGTGAGGCTGAATTAAAATAATGGCATATAAAAAGGACAGAAATCAAGAGTGAGGGAGTAAAATAGTCACTTAGATGGGAAAAATAAACTCAGCAAAAAAAGAATACGTCCCTTTTTCAGGACCCTGTCTTTCAAAGATAATTTGCAAAAATACAAATAACTTCACAGATCTTCATTGTAAAGGGTTGAACTTCTCTGGGATATGTGGGACGCTAATGTCCCACTTGGCCAAAAGCCAGAGAAAATGCAGAGCGCCAAATTCAAATAAATTACTATAAAAATCTAACTTTCATGAAATCACACATGAAAGACACCAAATTAAAGCTACACTTGTTGTGAATCCAGCCAACATGTCAGAATTCAAATAGGCTTTTAGGCGAAAGCAAACGATGCTATTATCTGAGGATAGCACCATAGTAAACAAAGAGAGAGAAGCATATTTCAACCCTGCAGGCGCGACACAAAACACAGAAATAAAAATATAATTAATGCCTTTGACGAGCTTCTGTTGTTGGCACTCCAATATGTCCCATAAACATCACAAAAAGTCCTTTTGTTTGATTAATTCCGTCGATATATATCCAAAATGTAAATTTGTTTGGCGCGTTTGATCCAGAAAAACACTGGTTCCAACTTGTGAAACGTGACTACAAAATATCTCAAAAGTTACCTGTAAACTTTACCAAAACATTTCAAACTTTAGGTATTTTTTTACGTAAATAATCAATAAAATTGAAGACGGGATGATCTGTGTTCAATACAGGATTAAAACAAACTGTAGCTAGCTTTCTGGTCACGCGCCTCTAACAAACAGTACACTACAAGTGACCCTCGTTGAAGATGGCCATACTTCTTCATTACACAAAAGAAAAACCCTCAACCAATTTCTAAAGACTGTTGACATCCAATGGAAGCGGTAGGAACTGCAAGAAGGTCAATTAGAAATCTGTATTCCCAATGAAAATCCATTGAAAAGAGAGTGACCTCAAAAAGAAAATCTGAATGGTTTGTCCTCGGGGTTTCGCCTGCTAAATAAGTTCTGTTATACTCACAGACATGATTCAAACAGTTTTAGAAACTTCAGTGTGTTTTCTATCCAAATCTACTAATAATATGCATATCTTATCTTCTGGGGATGAGTAGCTGGCAGTTGAATTTGGGTATGCTTTTCATCCAAAAGTGAAAATGCTGCCCCCTATCCTAGAGAAGTTAAACACTGTTTCCCATGCTTGTTCAATGAACCATAAACAATTAATGAACATGCACCTGTGGAACGGTCGTTAAGACACTAACAGCTTACAGACGGTGGGCAATTAAGGTCACAGTTATGAAAACTTAGGACACTAAAGAAGCCTTTCTACTAACTCTGAAAAACAGCAAAAGAAAGATGCCCAGGTTCCCTGCTCATCTGCGTGAACGTGCCTTATGTATGCTGCAAGGAGGTATGAGGACTGCAGATGTGGCCAGGGCAATAAATTGCAATGTCCGTACTGTGAGACGCCTAAGACAGCACTACAGGGAAACAGGATGGACAGCTGATTGTCCTCGCAGTGGCAGACCACGTGTAACAACACCTGTACAGGATTGGTACATCCGAACATCACACCTGTGGGACAGGTACAGGATGGCAACAACAAGTTACACCAGGAACGCACAATCCCTCCATCAGTCCTCAGACTGTCTGTAATAGACTGAGAGAGGCTGGACTGAGGGCTTGTAGGCCTGTTGTAAGGCAGGTCCTCACCAGACATCACCTGCAACAATGTCGCCTATGGGCACAAACTCACCGTTGCTGTACCAGACAGGACTGGCAAAAAGTGCTCTTCACTGACGAGTCACGGTTTTGTCTCACCAGGGGTGATGGTCGGATTTGCGTTTATCGTCGAAGGAATGAGCGTTACACCGAGGCCTGTACTCTGGAGCGGGATCGATTTGGAGGTGCAGGGTCCGTTATGGTCTGGGTCACAGCATCATCGGACTGAGCTTGTTGTCATTGCAGGCAATCTCAATGCTGTGCGTTACAGGGAAGACATCCTCCTTCCTCATTCCTCTTCTGTGTGTGATTTCCTGCAAGGCAGGAATGTCAGTGTTCTGCCATGGCCAGCGAAGAGCCCAGATCTCAATCACATTGAGCACGTCTGGGACATGTTGGATCGGAGGGTGAGGGCTAGGGCCATTCCCCCCAGAAATGTCCGGCAACTTGCAGGTGCCTTGGTGGAAGAGTGGGGTAACATCTCACAGCAAGAACTGGCAAATCTGGTGCAGTCCATGAGGAGGAGATGCACTGCAGTACTTAATGCAGCTGGTGGCCACACCAGACACTGACAGTTACTTTTGATTTTGACCTCCCCTTTGATCTGGGACACATTATTTCATTTCTGTGGAACTTCTTCAGTTCATGGCTCAGTTGTTGAATCTTGTTATGTTCATAAAAATATTTACACATGTTAAGTTTGCAGAAAATGAACACAGTTGACAGTGAGAGGACGTTTCTTTTTTTGCTGAGTTTAGAATAGTGGAAGAAGAGAGGTAGATTGAATAAGTGAAGGAGAGAGGTAAACTGAAGACACTCCTACCCACTGGGTACACACTGGTTGAATCAACGTTGTTTCCACATCATGTCAATAAAATTATGCTGAACCAACGTGGAATAGACATTGAATTGACGTCTGTGCCCAGTGGGTATTTGCTATTGCTCTGGACTTATTCACAGTCTCAGCACCACTGATCCATTGGCAGCACATCAGGTTGTCTTGAACTGACCGGTCAGAAATACACTCTCATTACCCAACAATGATCTCATGAAACCCTTTCAAGCAATATAACTTTCACATTCAAAGGAAAACAGCACAGGGTGAGTGATGTTTTCTGATCCAAATCCAGTATATATGAAGGAAAGAAGCCTCAAACGGGATTCACAGAATGGCAAAATTCTGAAATCCATCCAATTAGATCCTTGGTGTAAAGTCTTGGTAGAGATCAAAGCCTGTGTGAATTTCAGAGCCAGCTTGTTTCCAGTCTACTTGTTCTCATGAGTTATTTAGCATGCTGTGGATTGATGGAGTGAGAAGAGGAGTCAGTGTGTGTGAGAGAGAGAGAAGGGATATGCTGTACTACATACTGGCAGGCATGTCCCCAGAGCCATCCTCAGACACAGCAACGCAGCAGAAGAGAACTCTAGTATCTCCCACTTTACATGGTGCAGCCACAGGGAACAGGGCACAGCTGTGAATCCAATTCAGAGAAAGGGAAGAGAGAGAGGAGAGAGAGAGAGTGAAACAAAAAAGTCCCATTCAGTCTCCATGCTGCCCCTGAACTATGAGAGTTAAAGGAAGCTAGCTAGGAGTGGGGGACTGTTTTTCACTGCTCTTACCTTAATAAATGATTAATTATATGCCCGGCATATATTTATCCTTGATTTTCAGCATGTAGTGGATTGATCCAGAACTCGATAGAACCTCAGTACAATGATAGTGTTCCTGTAGACTGTGAAGCCACAGCAAAGATGATCAGTAGTCACAGTCGTCTGCTCTGATTATGGAGATACTTCCGCCAGCCTCTGATAGTGTCTGATCCCCTTTGATCTCTCCAAATGAGATGGCCAAGCTTTAGAAGTGACTGCAGCAATCTCACTAAGGATGGATCTCCCGGGGAGACATAGTGAACTGTGTGATTAAGGAATGTCTCTCTCCTCATTGCAACACACCTCTGTCTCGCTCTGTCTTTCTCTCTATTCAATTCACCTTTTCGCCCCAAGAAAATTAATATTGCCGCTTGGTATCACACAATTATTCCCAGTGGACGGTTTTTGATCTGCTATTGTCACTTAAGCAAGCCAAGCAAAGCCCCAGAAATAACCAACAATTAAAATATATAAAACCACACCACCAAGTTTGTAAATAAGGATACTCTAAAAAACTATTCCCAAAGGGAGTAAGTGCACGATAACTTGAAAAACAAACAAAACAGTTAATGTTATGCTTCACCCGTTCCCTGTCTGCACTGACGTAGAGGACCTGAATGATGGGCGTCTGTGCCTGGGTGGCAGAGCAGAGGCAGGCTGAATAATGAATCAGGATGGCATGACTCAGGCCCGTCTCACAAACAGCTGTAATCTCCTGCTTTGATCAGGCCTAATTGATCTCATTTGCGCTGGTTAAGGCTGCCTCAGCTGCAGCAGAAACAGCTGTCACCCAGCTTGTCAGAGCCTGCTAATTAGAGCCAGCACAGATAAACACTTGATAAACACTTATATCTGAAAGCCTATCTAGCTATGGTCAATGCCTGTTTCTGTATGACTACCTGTGGTCCGGCATGTTACATTGGGTTACTATGCAGACTAAAATATTGAATGGAATAATATGGTGAGTATGGCTAAATCTTCTAGGCTCTCCATTACTGTAGATATCTAGGTGAGCAGACTAGAGTGGCCCATTATAAAAGGCACTGAGGTCTTTGAGCCGCTGTTTGAGAAAAGGTCACAATACGTGACTCTTCTCTGTCTCCTCTCAGGTGCCCAGTGTATTAATGTCCTGGTGATGAGAAAGCCGAGCTGACAGACACGGAGTGAGCTCATCTCTCTCTCTGGTCTTTTGGCAGACTTCGCTTACTATGGCAGGGCAGCCCTGTGAAGGCTACATCTTCCTCATTTGAATGTGGAAGGACTTGTGCGTTCATCATCATGATTGATCCGGAAGAGATTGAAGGAAGTTCAATTTAAATTTTGAGTTTAACAAATTCGAATCATCTCGCTATTTGAAAACCAACACATTATGGATTTACTATTAATATATTCTGAGGCTATCAATGAAATGTAAACAGGCCAGGGGCCTCATTTATCAATATTGTTAAACTATTCTAAAATACTACTTACGAATGGAATTTAGAATGGTCGTACGCATAGAAAGTTATTTATCAAACAGTCCTACATGCG
Source organism: Salvelinus namaycush (assembly GCF_016432855.1). Lineage (NCBI taxonomy): Eukaryota > Metazoa > Chordata > Actinopteri > Salmoniformes > Salmonidae > Salvelinus > Salvelinus namaycush. The sequence goes on from NC_052309.1 coordinate 76,664,577, forward strand.
TCATACGCACACTGGTAGGCGATAACCATTGATAAATACCAATTGTTCTCAGCCTCAGTGGTCGTACATGACCATGACCCCTAATTGAACATATGGTCAAATCATCCATTTAAAGCCTGTGCGGAATATACAACACCGTACCATGAAATACAAAGGCGCAACCAAAAAAGCAAATATTTTTTACTTTTCTGAGACTGAAATGGAGGTGCTAGTGTCAGAGATTGAGTACAACCAAAATGTTTTAATTGGCTCCCTGCAGTTGTGGCTTGACCAGTAAAAATTAAAACATGGTTACAAAGAGGACCATTTGACAATTCAAGTTGCTTTAGCAATGGAAAATACACTCACCAATAATCCATCCATCCTCAACAGCTCCCTCCTGTAGGCGTTTAGGCCAACATTGCTGTTCTGCAGAACAAGTTGGCCCACTTTGCCACCACATTCAGCAGTGTATTTTACGCATCGCATCACCTGCACATAAAAAGTGGAAGCCTTTTCTGTTCACATAGTTGAAACCGTTTTGGGATGGTATTTTTGTTTTGGGTGTGGGTGCCGTCTATTGCTCTGTTCATATTTGGGAACCCATGGCATCATGGCAAAGAAACCCCTCTTGACCAACCTGTTGTGCGATGATGTATGGAAATTGTATGTGTTACTGTTCCCTTTGCTGATGTTTGCATCCAAAACATTGGCTCATTGAGGGCTGTGAGATGCCTATCGGCAAGTTCCTACTGAAAAGTGCCGTTGCCAAAAAACAAAAACCTGGGGGTGGATAGCGTTTGGATGTGCACCGGAATGGCATGTGTTTGCCTTTTTTGTGTTTGTCTTAAATCTCCGTAAAAATCCTAAAGATTGGTTTTTGGAAACAATATTTGCTGAGACAATCTGTACTTTTTGCAGAAAGTCCCACCTGTCTCTAGCACTCTCTGATAAATGTAGTGTCAAATCTTCAAACAGAGCAAGATCAGATATCTCTCGTTCGATTTCTTCTTTAGGATTTGGTTGGCGGATCGCATACACCGCCACCTACTGTACTGGTGTGTGAGGCCATTCACGGCCTACCTACATTAAATTCTTGATTCGGTAATACAAAATTGGGGAAAAGGAAAATTGCCCTGCCAACTACTAGCCCTCTCTAAAAAGAAACACCACCCCATTCCACTATTTAACCCTGTCTAATCCTACTACTGACCATCGGTCTGAGAGGACAGAACACTACCATTGAAAACCCCCTGCAACTACTCTGCAGTAATCCTCACAATTCCAATTACTTCTCTTCCACCACAACCTCTATTTTCTGTGACAGCTGATCCATTTCTGCATTACAATTGACCACCATGGCTATGAATGCTAAAAAGCCCACCTTACTGAAGCGCATATTCTTCCCATCTCTCTTGCTTGGTCTCCGCCTACTCACAGGAATCCTCTAAGTATCCCTCACCCTGTACCCATCTTCCTCTACCACTCTCTTCACTGCTTTGGCATTTGACACTTTCTGTACAGGTCTAACCATGGCAAACTCAGCCTGCCTTTCTCTCACCAAGCACCTCCAATGTCCAGCCCCATGGGCACCCCCACAGCTAACACACACAACTTTCTCCACCGAAACTACACATTCCTTCGTCTCATGACCTCCTACACACTGCTGCAACATGCCCATGAACTTGACAACTAAAACACTGTAGTATTTTTTGAACAATGCTCTCACGGGATAACGTACATGACATTGTTGGGCAAAGACTCTACATCAAAAGTCAGCAGGACAGACAATGTCTTCTTCGCACACTCTCTATCGGATCTGTGTCGCACCAAACGGCCGGTATCACAGATACCAAGAATTTCTTACATTTCAACTGATCCTCCTCAACACTTAATGCCACCCCAATATTACTCCTTTCAATGGCACCGTGCTCCAAAGAGCAAACCAAGACACATTTATTTTCCCTAATCACGTGATCCGGAGCGCCCGCTCCCTCTGGACTGAAGAAACACAATAGATCATCACTAGGCCACTCCCGAGTTACACTCACCGCTCAACAGTCCCCAACCTCTTCTCCACCCAATATGGATCAGCCAAAACGCAAGGACCCACAAATCTCACTCCCACTGGGCCAGAATCATCCTTTTCATCTTCGGGATGAGGCCCAAACTCGGCGGGCCTCACTGCATATACTACCTCCATACTCTCTTCAGGTTCCATCTCTGAGCTACTAGAGCAGGTATCCTACTTTTTGCACTTGAAGCCAACCTTCCTCAGCAGCCCGCTTCCCTTCTCAGCGGTCATCACTACACCTGTCACTACAATTAATTCACCCTCACTCGTCACGTTCACTTTCCTTCTCTAGCTTTTCCAAAAGTTCTGTGCGATCCTCCATTCCATATTCCCTCAAAACATATTCCACTTTTTTCCTTATCCGCTGTCTTCTCCTTTACCAGATCTTCCAGGATGCTTGTGCAATCCCCACTCCATATTTATTCATAATACAGTATGTTCCACTTTCATCCTTTTTTTCCTTGTCTGCCATCTTCTCCACCAAGCAGGCCTCCCTTGAGCTCTCAACTCATTCGATTTTCCATTATCTCAGTCTTTTATTGTATTTCAACAATGGTTTCACTTTCACACATACTTGTCATTTAACAAATTACTGTACTTTATACTAATTTATCGTAACAAATGCACTGATGTAGTCAAATTACATACTGTAGCTTGTCAAGATATGTTGCATGAATTCACAATGGGAATACAATGAAATGGGAAATTTATTTAATTATTACTCCCACAATTTCACACATTTTCACCATATATTTGACGCATTCTACACTTGACAAGCAGTTCCTTATTCCACCAATTTGTACGCATGGTCATGGCGGTGCGTAAATTTACGCAAACTCTCAAGCAAACGTTCATATTGATAAATCTTACACTTTGTTGAAATGATCCCACGCATGGTTTACGCACAGATTTGTGCCTATGAATGATAAATGAGGCCCCAGGAATTTACGCCCAAGGTACCATTACTGGAAATATGTAGCGAAATTTCACATCACATCCATTATTTCCTAAACAATGTATTGGTACTTGGACTCCATGTTGTTTGGCTAATGTCACCCATGTCTGCTAAGTCTCCTCCTGTACCCACACACATACAGTAAATGCCCCCCCCTCCCAGGCCACTTATCCACCCTGACCTTTTTAAAGTGGGTATCAGTCTTAATGTAGGCTTATACACATCAATAACTTAATTAAATCTGTCAAGCAATTACAATTTATGTAAGTGTTCATTCTTGGCCTCTTTCTCCTTGTGCAGAAATGACTTTCCCATCAGACATCACTTCAGATTAGACTCCTGACCGCTGTTGGAACATCATGTTGCATGTACAGTAAGAGGTTAGTGTGGGGGTGGCACTGACTGAGGGAAGAAATAATCCCGCTTAAAACCAGAGTATCTGTACTGCAGCCATAAATTAATAATATTAATGAATCATCTATGGAGGAATTATAATATATGATTATTTCTGTAAGTGCTTTCTGGCCTCTTCAATATACAAGTAATGATAATAGATCATTAAAACTATTCCTTGAGAGATTGAACCTCCTGCATCCAGACAAGATCATTCTTAGGCTACAATCTGCCTCTGTTTTTGGCATCGTGCATTACTTTGAACACTGCTGCTGCGAGTCTGAAAGAATCATAGTTTTGTTTATCAGCTTGCTGGGAGTGTGTGAGTGTGAGTTTGTGTGTGTGGCTGAGCAAATCTCCCAGATGGTAACTATGCAGTTTTTTTTTGTCAATGACAAAGTACCTGCCTGGGAGTCCTAAATTGACTATGGTGTGAGGACCTCTAGTGGACTGTAGATTAACTACAGTCACTGAACAATAAATTAACCCTGAGTCAATCACCAATGGTGTGCTGTCTGTCTCACAGGGGACATGGAGGACGGACGGGGGGACAGCCATGCTATTGGTGTTTGGTCAGGCTGCTTTCACTGTCACCCCCCCATCAAACCAGCTGCTGAATGGAGAGATTAGCCCCATCTCTCACTCTTCTCACTCATAGAAAAAGGCTGACCGGGTTTAAGGGACTGATAAATTGCTTCTGCTCATTCCTTCATATATCTTGACCTTTACTGCACACACTGAAGTGTAATTTTCCTGACACGCTAGCCCCTACATACTGTATGTTCATTATTACGGCTGAAATTGCTTTCATTAGAATCTATCTTCATCATTGTAACGATTCTCCTTTTCGTCTGAGGAGGAGTAGGAAAAGTCGGACCAATGTGCAGCGTGGTAAGTGTCCATAATTAGATTTTTAATAAATCAACTGAACACGGAACAAAATAACAAAAACACGAACAAACAACCGAAACAGTTCTGTATGGTGAAACACAGACACAGAAATTAACTACCCACAACCCATAGTGAGAAAACCGGCTACCTAAGTATGATTCTCAATCAGAGACAACGATTGACAGCTGCCTCTGATTGAGAACCATACCAGGCCACACACAGAAATACAAACATAGAAAAAACAACATAGAATGCCCACCCCAGCTCACGCCCTGACCAAACACATAGAAATAGACAACCTAGACATAAAACATAGAAACATACAAAGCAAACTATGGTCAGAACGTGACAATCATGGGTATTTGCATTGGGTGTAACCTTTACCTACTATGATCAGATAGCCTTTGCTCAATTATGAGTTCATCAGTGCGCACTACTGTAAAAATATTATTCTAAATGCTCTTGGACATAGCTTTAACCTGCAGTACTTTCTTCAATGAATCATTGGCTATTGGCACTAAATAGTAATTCCCTCATATTTGAACTCAAAAAGACCTGAGGTAAGAAATCACATCTATGAAGAAGAAGCTGTTTCTGCAGAACAAATAAGGGCAGGGCGGCACTAGTTAATTACCAGATTGAAGACTGAACATAATTTAAAAGCAAGGCAAGCAATCAAACCAGAACCCCCAATCTCTCAAAGTAATTACTAGATCCGTGCCTTCTACACCGAGGTGTCAATCACTCCACACAAACAGGCTCCAGCTTCATACTGAGACAAAGAGCTCTCTACAATTAAAGGGATTGTAATGAGACAAAAACATTTCAGACTTTGTTTGTGTGTCTATCGGGAATTGTTTTATTTAGCTATTGATACAGATCAACTGGCTATCATCCTGAGTCAGTTCAGCCTCGGGCACACTTCTCTCACTCTGATGCCAATAGTACTTTTCATCTTGGACACACACACACACACACACACACACACACACACACACACACACACACACATTCTCTTTCTATAAGTGGATTTCCTGGGCTGTTTGTTGAGAGTGAGTGAGGGGGTATTTTAATTGGATTTTGAATGATCCATTCCACAGTGTGAGGCTTTTGGAACAAGTTTACTGTTGGTTCTGAAGTGAGTTAAATTCCTTCAAAGCCTTTTGTATTTTTCATTTTCTGAGGGCTTCAGTTATAATTTCAACTGACTTCCCTTAGGGTATCTTCCCCAAAACGACTATAGGAGAAACACAGAGAACTATACTGAGCTGAAAGAAAGCACAATGGTGACACTGAATCACCAGGGGAAAGCCTTATCTACCACACTGACTCACTGCTGCTAATTAAAAAGGGGGAACTTAAAGACTAGAATAAGGGAGATGAAACAGGATGGTGTCACCCAGGACATGAACATCACTTGTTAAGGTTGCTATTGCCTAGATGTTCATGATCTCTCTGTTGACAATGGTAAAGATGAGGGAGAATTACACGGAACAAAGATACAGACAAAGATGGTGACGACAGAAACTACACAATCCCTGTGTGTGTGTGTGTGTGTGTGTGTGTGTGAGAGAGAGAGATGTGACGCTCTGGATGTGTGTGAGATCTGGAGGCGGCGTACAGGGGAGGACAACATTCAATTAGAGCCAATTGCAGAATTACAGCTATTCAGACAGGAGAGATAATGTGTCTGTAATGAGGATGATAAGGTCAGGTTGGAGGGGAGAGAGGAGCTGAGTGTAATACTGCTGGTCTGGAACCTCCCTTTGGACAGGACTGTCTACAGAGATGCTCACTGAGATGCTTTCAAAATGGGGATAGGAAACAGTAACCCCGACATAAAAGAGAACAAGGGATGGGGGCTATACCCATATGTGTGCAATGAAAGGGTTAATACAGGAAGGCTGGAGAAAGTGAATACATCTGTTGGTGCTGTGGCTACCTTAATGACATTTCTAGAGATAGAACTTTGTTTACTCAGACTGTCGTCTTTTAAGTGATCATTATCCGTGTTGACAAGCAACAGCAGTTGTGGGAGTAATAGCAGAAAAATGCAGAAGCATACTTCAAATATTGGCATGGCCAGCACATTACAGGCTCCAGCTGTGCATTTCAGTGGTGTTTAAAAATAACATTTATGCATTGGTGTTTTATTATACAGTCTGCCATTTACCTGGAATTTTCTTTGAAATGACTAGGTCAAAATGATGATTATTATAATTACCTTTTGGTTTCTTTGTGATTCATGGAGAAAATAGCCCTCTGTATCGTTTGGTAAATAACTGAATGTGCAAACTGTTACTGTACCACGTGATTTTGTGACTAAGTACCAGGTCAATAGAGTCTGAAACAGGACTGTGAAATACATTGTTGCATTTTCCTCTGCTGTCCCAGCTGTTAACGAACATCACTTGACATGAAGACAATTACACACAAACCATGATGGGAAACAGAGGGTTAAATACAAGTAGATGGATTGGGGAAATGAAAACCAGGTGTGTATGAAAACAAGACAAGACAAATGGATATATGAAAAATGGAGCGGCGATGGCTAGAAAGCCGGTGACGTCGATTGCCGAACGCTGCCCGAACAAGGAGAGGAGCCGACTTCGGGGGAAGTCGTGACATTATGTCTATGTTTGTCTATTGTTGTGACTTAGATGAAGATCAGATCATATTTGATGACCAATTTATGCAGAAATCCAGGTAATTCCAAAGGGTTCACATACTTTTTCTTGCCACTGTATGTTTTTTTAAAAGGCAGTAAATTAGGCTGAATGAACTGTTTCGCTGCCAGACATGGCTCTGCTGATAGCCAGGTGTAGCAGTGGTAATGTGTTGGTACTTATGTATGCCCTAACACTTTGTGGGCACCGCTTGTCACCCTTACAGTGCAATTCATGTATTGTTTAGTGCTGTGTTGTGTAGTGGCTTTGCTGGCATGCATCAAAACATTTTTTTTTAAATCCTCACCAAGATGTACATAAAAATGGCCACTGCTCTGGTAGCCCACGAAAGCCAGCATGGATAGAATGCAATAATTTACTAATATTTGCCATATTCTAATAATTCTCATGTGCCAGCATATTGCCATGGTCCATGCCAAGGTGCACTCCTGAAGATCAGAAATAATTGGATGGTGAAACTGGCAAGTCAACCAGTAAAACAAGACGAAGCAATTCAGGCATTATTGAAGGTCAGGACAATCCTTGTCCTGCAAAGAAAAGCAATTCTTATAGTTGTAAATTAATTTGCAAGCAGTAGGCATTTATAATGACATGTGGAGTGGATCTTACTGTTGCGTAATCACCACGTGCCTTGCGTACCTTCAACATGATTCGACAATCATCATTTATTCGAAAAACACAGTTTCCATCATAATTTTTCGCAATAAAGTTCAACAAAAGAAAAATCCACCCCTGTCGAACGGATACAAATGTTGTCGATCTTTAGAAAAATGATCCTATATCGCAATGTTTTTTTGTTGCTGGGTCAATGGAAACCTACTTACTGTTGGACTGCCTACAGTACACAAAATACAATACTAAACCCTAGTACCTACCTTTCGACCAGTCACAAAACATGTAACCTATATTATTATTTCAGATTTTCTTCAGTTATTAATTCAATTGTTTCAAGACAATACATTCACTTACTGGCTATGTCCATTGAGAACCTCTTTCATTGAGAACTGCTAGAGGCATCATTACTGTATCTGTATGCTTAGTTAATGTACCTAGACTATGAAGACCTCTGTACTGTCTTCTCTAAAGATTAACAATAGTTTTCGTTTATCACTGACGATTGACCCAAAAGTGATATTTTGTTAGGTTTGTTTTGTTTATTTTCTTTCCTTGGCATAGATTATGGGAAGAACACAGCTGCAGAGATAAGAACTGGTTTATGTGGCAATAGCACTTATATTGTAGTGCTGCCTTTTACAGCTTGTTTATATCTCTTAGTGAGGGTAGAGAGAAATACACTTAAAACCTCTGATTTCTGTGTCTTTTTTTGCCAAATACACTGACTAAACCGCCTCAAAGATGGCATAGGTCAATAGTTAATTGTATACCATTCATTTTGAGGTGATGAGGGTTCCACGTCCAGAAATGATCTACCAATGATATCCCGCCTAGCAACCAACCTTGTCCAATTCTTTCTAAATGTAATAAAAGCCTGGCACGGTGAGCCTATCAGCCCCGTATACAAGAGCAGAGCTGCAGATCCCAGCAGCTTTTCACCATGTTAGTGCTCCACTGTTTCTTCTGTCTCCTGAGCCTTGCTGTAGGTGTTCTGTCTGGCCAGGATGGAAAGCTTTTCCAGGGCTCCTGCTCCATGGGCTGGTACAGCTCTAATGGCCGTTGCTTCAAGTACATTTCCATGCGTGTTGATTGGGCCAATGCAGAGTCACACTGAGTGTCTCAGAAAGCTAACCTGGCCTCTGTCCACTACCTGGATAAACACTAAATTATTAACAACCTGATCAAGAACTACGACCCTGCTGAGAGTCCCACCTGGATCGGACTGAGTGACACCCACAAGGAGGGCAGGTGGATGTGGTCTGACGGCTCCCAGGTGGACCCACTGGAACGGAGAGCAGCCAGATAATGACCAAGACACTGAAGACTGTGTTCTCACTAACTGGCCCGGTGGAATGCAATGGAATGATCTCACCTGTTCCAACCTGTTTGCCTCAATTGACTCAGCTAGATGGTCATAGAGGTGGAGGATACTCAGTCAGACTGTGTCCGAAATCTGCCTTGATTTTCAATAATAAACCCCTTTTATTGAACAAATGTTGTTTGTGTTTGTCATAATAATGTCTTGAATTATATAACCCATTGTTTTAAATAGTCATCATCACATTGCACTCAGTTGTAAAATGAGAGCTCACCAGAAATGTACATTGTTTTTTTATGGCTATGGTTGCAGCTGTCTTAACTGTGTGTGTCTGGACATCCTTTGTCCTCAGCCTGGCTGTGGCCTTGGTTCTGGCTCTGGCCCTGGTTCTGGTTAGTAGTATGGTTCCTAAGGCAGCATCTGGAGAGCGATTCAAAGCTGCTGGATCAAAGATGTTCTGGCAGAAGCAAAAACAATATTTGCATAGAGCAGGGGCAGGAAGGGGGAGTGGAGTTAAGACAGTTAGAATTGAGCTGACTGGAAGAGAGTTTCTAAGTGTATAATGCCATCTTGTGCCACTTTGCCCTCCAAAAGATCTTCTAGATAAAAAGAGACTGCATCATAACATAACACTTTTGGCATTGAGGGGCTTTAATCTGATAACACAGCCCCTGGTTTTAGATCAATTGAGTGAAATTGTGGCATCTTTGGCATCAGTTAAGAATGCTTTAAAATACAAATGGCCAAAACAAAGGCAGAATATTACTTCTCGCCCAGCTAGCACATGACATTCTGAGAACCATATGTTTCTTAACGCTTGGTGAGAGCGTGTTTATCCTATGGTTCTTTTGCATACAATCTTCCCACAACTTTCTGGGAATGGTGAAGGAAAGTTGTGGCTTTGGAACATTCTCAGCACATTTAAGGAACTTGACAAAAAAAAAATCTTGATATTTCATTACTTTAACAGAACTTCCTAAAGGTTCAAAGATGGTTACATTTAATTTCAATTTGGTAATGGTCTAGGAAGTTTGTCCAACTGGAATGTTCTAAAATAGTTCAGAGAACATTAAGGAATAACGTTCTTCTGTGGAAGTTTCAGTACTTCATCATAACGTTTCCTCATGGTTCTATTTAAAGTCATATTCTCAAATTGTTCCTAGAACGTTAAGAAAACTTTCCATAAACACAACTTTTGTAACGTTCTAAGAATGTTATTTAAAAAGATACACATTCCATTCTTCTCAGCATCAACAAAAGTCTATCCTTTATCTTGTTAAGTGTGTTCAGGTTTGTTGGCTGCGCCCACTAATTGGCCACACCTGATCTTAATGAGTGCTTGATTCCTTTTGAAATGGGGTCTGCTTGAATAGACTAAAATTAACAACTTTGTACGAGTTTTAAAATTCCATGGATAGAGAACAGAATATTATAGGTTTGAATCTACAATAAATAAATTACATTTGTTTGCATGATTGAAGCCTAAGCAAATTAATTTCCATGTGTCCTATCTGTGCTTGGAGGTTAATCCAAACTAAGCTAGGAGTTCTAATAAAAGTCTTATTGAAACATGTTCTCAGAAAGTAATTGAATTACCTTCAAGTAACCTATAATTTCCATTCTCAGCGCAAATTAATAAAACCTCTCAGGAAAACTTTCAGGGAACCACAGTAAAACATTCTCACAAACTCCCTGCAACCTAAAAATGTACATTCCCAGAACAGGTGAAATTTTCACTTCCGTTCTCAGAACATTTATTTAAAAAAAAACGTTCCGTTTTACTGGTCAGGAACCATATGGCTTCGTTCCAGAACTAATGGAACAACTCAAACGTACGTTCACACAACTTCCAAGAAACCAAATATTCTAGCTGGGGCAATATGCCATGGTTTTCAGGAGGATCCTGGTTGGGTTTGTGTGTTGATAAACCTCCCTTCAACATACTGCAATAAATTAGTGGAGGTTACTTAAGAAGAATCCTAGTGTCAGTTAAAGACTTACAGAAATCTCTGGAACATGCTAACATCTCTGTTGATGAGTCTACGACACATAAAACACTAAACAAGAATGGTGTTCATGGGAGGACACCACGGAAGAAGCCACTGCTTTCCAGAAAAAAACATTGCTGCATGTCTGAAGTTTGCAAAAGTGCACCCGGATGTTCGACAGTGCTACTGGCAAAATATTCTGTGGACAGATGAAACTACAGTTGAGTTGTTTGGAAGGAACACACAACACTATGTGTGGAGAAAAAAAGGCACAGCACATCAACCTCCTCCCAACATCATGGTTTGGGGCTGCTTTGCTGCCCCAGGGCCTGGACAGCTTGCTATTATTGACGGAAAAAATGATTTCCCAAGTTTATCAAGACATTTTGCAGGAGAATATTAAGCTATCTGTCCACCAATTGAGGCTCAACAGAAGTTGGGTGATGCAACAGGACAATGACCCAAAACACAGAGGTAAATCAACAACAGATTGGCTTCAACAGAAGAAAATATGCCTTCTAGAGTGGCCCAGTCAGAGTCCTGACCTCAACCCGATTGAGATGCTGTGGCATGACCTCGAGAGCAATTCACACCAGACATCCCAAGAATATTGCTGAACTGAAACAGTTTTGTGAAGAGGAATGGTCCAAAATTCCTCCTGACCATTGTGAACGTCTGATCTGCAACTACAGAAAACGTTTGGTTGAGGTTATTGCTGCCAAAGGAGGGTCAACCAGTTATTAAATCCAAGTGTTCACATACTTTTCCCACCTTGCACTGTGAATGTTTACACGGTGTGTTCAATAAAGATCGGCAGATAGCCTAGTGGTTAGAGCGTTGGACTTGTATTCGAAAGGTTGCAAGATCAAATCCCTGAACTGACAAGGTAAAAAATCTGTTGTTCTGCCACTGAACAAGGCAGTTAACCCACTGTTCCTAGGCTGTTATTGAAAATAAGAATATGTTCTTAACTGACTTGCCTAGTAAAATAAAAAAGACATGAGAACTTTTGAAATGTACAGCGACAGAATTCAGAACATGGGTCGTTCTTACAGTATTCTCCCTGTACACCAAGTCAGAACCGTGGGATAAATAAAGGGGGCATATAAGCAGACAATGAAAGCTCTTACAATATTCAATGATTACATTTCTCTAAAACAGGCTACATGTGCACCATCAAGTCAGAACAGCAGGGTAGGTTATGAGGAAGGAAAGGGATCAAATTATTAGGGTGGGGCACATGGGCTACTAACAGCTTACTACACAACATACACTTAGTATTACTTTCTCCTTGGCATATTCCTTAATTTATGCAGCTCACCTTGTTGTGCTGTGCTCACCTGAACAGGAAGATGGCGTGGCGGTCCTTCTTGTGGGCTCTAGAAAGAGGCAAGAAATTCAGACTTGGAATTCTGAGTTGGTTGACCATTCTAAATGATTTGTGTTTAGTGAGTCCGCCAGATCAGAGGCAGTAGGGATGACCAGGGATGTTCTCTTGATAAGTGTGTGAATTGAACCATTTTCTGTCCTTCTAAGCATTCAAAATGTTATGAGTACCTTAGGGTGTCAGGGGAAATGTATGGAGCAAAAAGTACATTATTTTCTTTAGTAAAGTAAAAGTAAAAGTTGTCAAAAATATAAATAGTAAAGTACAGATATGCAAAAAAAACGACTTACGTAGTACTTTATAGTATTTTTACTTAAGTACTTTACACCACTGCCAGTAGATTGCCAACATGATGCATGATGATGACTGCTTGTCTAGCTTGCTAGCTTTTGAAAGTATGACATGATCAACCCAATCAAAGCTACAGTAGATATAACTTGATTTGACGTAATTTTATCTATGGCCAATGACCTTGAGCCTTCTTGGATGGGCACTTCTAACGTAAGTCTATGGCAGCACCCAATGGGCTTGAATTTTCGAGCTCTACCTGTAGATTTTGTGGTGACGTAGTGTCCCCATGACTGCCAGAACACTGAGCCAATCACGGCGCAACTAGAGAACATTACCAACCCGTACCCTCCATATATTCTGCTGGCTGCCCCTCCACCACAGCAAGCACTGAGCTAGGCTGAAACACCTGCATTTTGGAGCTGCCTTACTCAAGAAAGCAAAAAAGAAACCATATTTGTATGCGGCTTTGTAAACTTTTTGTTAACATTGTTTGCAAACTGATATGTGACGTGTATTAATGCCAAAATAACTGCCCCACCTGCTCTGAATTACGCAACGTCACTGTACCTCCTGTACCACCTCAGGATCTTGTCAGGGTATCTCTGTGCATTGAAATTGTCACCGATAAAGTGCAATTGTGTTTGTTGTCCGTAGCTTATTCCTGCCAATACCATAGCCCCACCTCCACCATGTGGCACTGTATTCACGAAGTTGACATCAGCAACTTCTCGCCCACACAACGCCATACACGTGGTCTGCGATTGTGAGGCCGGTTGGATGTACTGCCAAATTCTCTAAAACGTCGTTGGAGGTGGATTATGGTATAGAGATGAACATTCAATTCTCTGGCATGGCAACAGCTCTGGTGGACATTCCTGCAGTCTGCATGCAAATTGCACGGTCCCTCAACTTGAGACATCTGTGGCAATGTGTTGTGTGCCAAAACTGCACATTTTAGAGTGGCCTTTTATTGTCCCCAGCACAAGGTGCCCCTGTATTATGATCATGCTGTTTAATCAGCTTCTTGATATGCCACACATGTAAGGTGGATGGATTATGGCAAATGAGAAATGCTCACTAACAGGGATGTAAACACATTTGTGCACGAAATTGGAGAGAAATCATTTTTTGTTTGTATGGAACATTTCTGGGATCTTTTATATCAGCTCATGAAACATGGGAAAACACTTTACACAATGCTGTTCATATTTTTCTTCAGTGTATTTTCTATGCAAACTTTTTATATGTTGACAAAAAATCACTGGACAAGTTAATGGAAACAGCTATACTGTCTTGATGCAGTGTTAATAGTGAATCTCTAGCGCCATCTACAGACCATTTTCTTAAAATGTAACCAGTTCACACAGTATGTTCCCTTGATCAAGTTACCTTTTTTTTTTTTTTTTTTTTTTTTTTCACCTTTATTTAACCAGGTAGGCAAGTTGAGAACAAGTTCTCATTTACAACTGCGACCTGACCAAGATAAAGCAAAGCAGTTCGACACACAACAACACAGAGTTACACATGGAGTAAAACAAACATACAGTAGAAAAATAAGTCTATATACAATGTGAGCAAATGAGGTGAGATAAGGGAGGTAAAAGCAAAAAAAGGCCATGGTGGCGAAGTAAATACAATATAGCAAGTAAAACACTGGAATGGTAGATTTGCAGTGGAAGAATGTGCAAAATAGAAATAATGGGGTGCAAAAGAGCAAAATAAATAAATAAATACAGTAGAGGAAGAGGTAGTTGTTTGGGCTAAATTATAGATGGGCTATGTACAGGTGCAGTAATCTGTGAGCTGCGCAGACAGCTGGTGTTTTAAGCTAGTGAGGGAGATAAGTGTTTCCAGTTTCAGAGATTTTTGTAGTTCGTTCCAATCATTGGCAGCAGAGAACTGGAAGGAGAGGAGGCCAAAGGAGGAATTGGCTTTGTGGGTGACCAGAGCGATATACCTGCTGGAGCGCATGCTACAGGTGGGTGCTGCTATGGTGACCAGCGAGCTGAGATAAGGGGGGACTTTACCTAGCAGGGTCTTGTAGATGACCTGGAGCCAGTGGATTTGGCGACAAGTATGAAGCGAGGGCCAGCCAACGAGAGCGTACAGGTCGCAGTGGTGGGTAGTATATGGGGCTTTGGTGACAAAACGGATGGCACTGTGATAGACTGCATCCAATTTATTGAGTAGGGTATTGGAGGCTATTTTGTAAATGACATCGGTAGGATCGGTAGGATGGTCAGTTTTACGAGGGTATGTTAGGCAGCATGAGTGAAGGATGCTTTGTTGCGAAATTGGAAGCCAATTCTAGATTTAACTTTGGATTGGAGATGTTTGATGTGAGTCTGGAAGGAGAGTTTACTGTCTAACCAGACACCTAGGTATTTGTAGTTGTCCACATATTCTAAGTCAGAACCGTCCAGAGTAGTGATGTTGGACGGGCGGGCAGGTGCAGGCAGCGATCGGTTGAAGAACATGCATTTAGTTTTACTTATTTAAGAGCAGTTGGAGGCCACGGAAGGAGAGTTGTATGGCATTGAAGCTCGTCTGGAGGTTAGTTAACACAGTGTCCAAAGAAGGGCCAGAAGTATACAGAATGGTATCGTCTGCGTAGAGGTGGATCAGAGACTCACCAGCAGCAAGAGCGACATCATTGATGTATACAGAGAAGAGAGCCGGCCCAAGAATTGAACCCTGTGGCACCCCCATAGAGACTGCCAGAGGCCCGGACAACAGGCCCTCCGATTTGACACACTGAACTCTATTAGAGAAGTAGCTGGTGAACCAGGCAAGGCAATCATTTGAGAAACCAAGGCTATCGAGTCTGCCGATGAGGATGTGGTGATTGACAGAGTCGAAAGCCTTGGCCAGGTTAATGAATACGGCTGCACAGTATTGTTTCTTATCGATGGCGGTTAAGATATTTGATCATATTTGAGTCACTATTATTTTACTATTACTGTAACTGTAACTAATTAAAAAAAAAAAATACATCAAAGCTGAAATTATATTGATTAACATCTGTATATTTCCATACAAACACATATATTTTTTAGGATAGGCTACTATGATGGTTTCATTCATTCATGACAGCATATACAATGTTGCAACCTTTTATTTGACTGTCATTGGTTTCAACAATGTTACCTTAGCTTATTCCCAGTAATGTCTATCCTCACTTGAAAAACACATTGCTCCATGACAATATGTTATACAATTGTGACGTATACAAAAGAGGCGGAGTTAGCTACGCCCGCCGCTTGCGGTGGATTCAACATCAAACCCGTCTCAGAAAGTTGGTTGATTTACGTATTTGTTGGAGCGTACCATGGATTTAATATAAGTAGATCATCTACTGACAAACTTCACTTGACTTATCTCCGAAAGTCATCGATCTGGTAAGTTTTAGGTACATTTTTCGCCGTGTAAGGCCTAGTCATTTCGCTAATGTCTGAGGGAGTAGAATTCGTTCTGAAAATGTCGACCATCTAAATATTTTTTTTGGGCCGATTTGACAGTCATCAAAATGAAGTTGTCAAGAGACATAAATAACTTGCCGCTTACGTATCGATAAACAGGCAAGCTAGTGTTGTGGATTGTAATAGTTATGATCTATAATACAATTATTCAAATACTCAATTAGTGGATATAACGTGTCATTGCACAAGGGAATTTCCTGAAAGTGTGATAATGTAGCTACTGTACTCTTGTACATGTTTTGTTTTTGTAACTAGAAAGCTATGCCATCAAAACCACTCTTTATTTTGAAGTCCAAGTTACAGCTAGTCTACTGTATCTGTGTCAGCTGTTCACTGTATAAAATGGACTAACGTCATTACAAATAAGAAAATAACACAATGCCACTGTGAGTCTGTAGGCTTAGCCCAGATGATAGATGCCACTTTTCTCAAATCCCAGCCAGGTAAATGATTTTGGTCTGGCTCAGTAGCCTATTGTATCATTATGGTCATCATCCTGTGATTACCGTTGATCTCAGCATGTTAACCGATCAATCAGCTACTACAGTTTATGACCTAAAGAATAGTGCCTTTGCAATTGAGGACAATCAAGCGATTTGCATCAGGCCAGCTGTCCAGTTGGTTTTAGAGCTGATGATGCAGCATTTGTCTTTGTTGTCTTTACAAATTCCATTCCTTTGACCTTTGCTTCATGATGATGTGAACTTATGATGTGCAGAGGATGTTATGTTAGTTACAGTTCTTCAGTGCTGTGTCCAGTGATCTCTAACTAACACTAGGGTTTGTCTATTGTACATTTCAGGGCAGAGCTCTAGAGGTTGAGCTACAGCCATGGTGCAACAATACCAGTCACCTGTAAGGGTCTACAAACACCCCTTTGAGCTGATAATGGCGGTAAGTTATGTACATTTGTGTGTTTAGGCTGCTGGTTTGTCTATGCATATATGTGTGGGATGTTTGTGAGAGGTTGCAGTGCTCATGTGCAAATTGGGCCCAGACGCCCAGGCAGTCAGACTGCCAGTGTTTTGTGCTGCAGGAACAAAGTGTGGTTTGGCTGCATAGAAACCTATCTCATACAATATATCTCTATACACTGTATTACAGTGTCCCTGGGCCCTGTATTATGTCATGTTCTCGTGTTTTGTTGGTGAGATCATTGTTTATCCACCTTTTTGTTTTGGAAACACAGTCTGCAGTATTTCTGTTCACCCAACCTAATTAGTCGTGGCAGCAGATAACACAGTATCATATTTATTATTGAGTATGAAACTGTAAGAGTACGGTTTAATTAGTAACTTTTTGCCTTTAGTATTTTTGCAGGCACCTTGACTAAAGCGATGCTCTCTGTTAAATGCAATACCATATATTAGCTTTTCCACTTGCCCTGCTGTAATATACATTATTCTTGATTTCAGTCACCGATCACCACTGCATAGATGTACAGTAGTAGTTCTGCAGATGGTTGCGAAAGTCATAGGAAATACACCAATCCACAATGTCACATACATACATACATACATACATACATACACTACCGTTCAAAAGTTTGGGGTCACTTAGAAATGTCCTTGTTTTTGAAAGAAAAACACATTTTTTGTCCATTTAAAATAACACCAAATTGATCAGAATTACAGTGTAGACATTGTTAACGTTGTAAATGACTATCGTAGCTGGAAACGGCAGATTTTTTTTAATTAAAAAAAAAAAAAAAAAAAAAAAAAATGGAATATCTACATAGGCGTACGTGGTTAGCTAATCCAAGTTGATCATTTTAAAAGGCTAATTGACCATTAGAAAACCATTTTGCAATTATGTTAGCACAGCTGAAAACTGCTGTTCTGATTTAAGGAAGCAATACAACTGGCCTTCTTTAGACTAGTTAAGTATCTGAAGCATCAGCATTTGTGGTTTCGATTACAGGCTCAAAATGGCCAGAAACAAATAACTTTCTTCTGAAACTCGCCAGTCTATTCTTGTTCTGAGAAATGAAGGCTATTCCATGCGAGAAATTGCCAAGAAACTGAAGATCTCGTACAACGCTGTGTACTACTCCCTTCACAGAACAGTGCAAACTGGCTCTAACCAGAAAGAGGAGTGGGAGGCCCCAGGGCACAACTGAGCAAGAGGACAAGTACATTAGAGTGTCTAGTTTGAGAAACAGACGCCTCACAAGTCCTCAACTGGCAGCTTCATTAAATAGTACTCGCAAAACACCAGTCTCAATGTCAACAGTGAAGAGGTGACTCCGAGATGCTGGCCTTCTAGGCAGAGTTGCAAAGAAAAAGACATATCTGACTGTCCAATAAAATATGGGCAAAAGAACAGACACTGGACAGAAGAACTCTGCCTGGAAGGCCAGCATCCCGGAGTCGTCTCTTCACTGTTGACGTTGAGACTGGTGTTTTGCGGGTACTATTTAATTTAGAAAAATTTGCTTTTCTTTCAAAAACAAGGACATTTCTAAGTGACCCCAAACGTTTGAACGGTTGTGTGTGTGTGTATATAAATAAATAAAAATGAGTATCTCGTGACTTGGCAGGAAGTCAGCAGTCTTCTAATCCCAGTTCAGTGAAGAGATCAGATCGCAGGACTTCAGACAGAGTGGGGGTGGTTGGGGCACAGTGTTCTAACAGTCAGATCCTAACTGGAGGGGAAGTCAGGCCCAAAACACAATCTGTTTAACCATGATATTTATATTTATTAAGTATCCCCATTACTCTTCCTGGGGTCCAGCAACATGAAGGCAGTTATATACTATTTAAAATATTACATAACATTACATTTCATAACACTATTCACAACACATTAAGTGTGTTCCCTCAGGCCACTACTCTACTACCACATATCTACAACACAAAATCCATGTGTACGAGCGTGTCTTATCATACACTGCTCAAAAAAATGAAGGGAACACTTAAACAACACAATGTAACTCCAAGTCAATCACACTTCTGTGAAATCAAACTGTCCACTTAGGAAGCAACACTGATTGACAATAAATTTCACATGCTGTTGTGCAAATGGAATAGACAACAGGTGGAAATTATAGGCAATTAGCAAGACACCCCCAATAAAGGAGTGGTTCTGCAGGTGGTGACCACAGACCACTTCTCAGTTCCTATGCTTCCTGGCTGATGTTTTGGTCACTTTTGAATGCTGGCGGTGCTTTCACTCTAGTGGTAGCATGAGACGGAGTCTACAACCCACACAAGTGGCTCAGGTAGTGCAGCTCATCCAGGATGGCACATCAATGCGAGCTGTGGCAAGAAGGTTTGCTGTGTCTGTCAGCGTAGTGTCCAGAGCATGGAGGCGCTACCAGGAGACAGGCCAGTACATCAGGAGACGTGGAGGAGGCCGTAGGAGGGCAACAACCCAGCAGCAGGACCGCTACCTCCGCCTTTGTGCAAGGAGGAGCAGGAGGAGCACTGTCAGAGCCCTGCAAAATGACCTCCAGCAGGCCACAAATGTGCATGTGTCTGCTCAAACGGTCAGAAACAGACTCCATGAGGGTGGTATGAGGGCCCGACGTCCACAGGTGGGGGTTGTGCTTACAGCCCAACACCGTGCAGGACGTTTGGCATTTGCCAGAGAACACCAAGATTGGCAAATTCGCCACTGGCGCCCCGTGCTCTTCACAGATGAAAGCAGGTTCACACTGAGCATATGTGACAGACGTGATAGTCTGGAGACGCCGTGGAGAACATTCTGCTGCCTGCAACATCCTCCAGCATGACCGGTTTGGCGGTGGGTCAGTCATGGTGTGGGGTGGCATTTCTTTGGGGGGCCGTACAGCCCTCCATGGGCTCGCCAGAGGTAGCCTGACTGCCATTAGTTACCGAGATGAGATCCTCAGACCCCTTGTGAGACCATATGCTGGTGCGGTTGGCCCTGGGTTCCTCCTAATGCAAGACAATGCTAGACCTCATGTGGCTGGAGTGTGTCAGCAGTTCCTGCAAGAGGAAGGCATTGATGCTATGGACTGGCCCGCCCGTTCCCCAGACCTGAATCCAATTGAGCACATCTGGGACATCATGTCTCGCTCCATCCACCAACGCCACGTTGCACCACAGACTGTCCAGGAGTTGGCGGATGCTTTAGTCCAGGTCTGGGAGGAGATCCCTCAGGAGACCGTCCGCCACCTCATCAGGAGCATGCCCAGGCGTTGTAGGGAGGTCATACAGGCACGTGGAGGCCACACACACTACTGAGCCTCATTTTGACTTGTTTTAAGGACAGCCTGTAGTGTGGTTTTCCACTTTTAATTTTGAGTGTGACTCCAAATCCAGACCTCCATGGGTTGACAAATTTGATTTCCATTGATAATTTTTGTGTGATTTTGTTGTCAGCACATTCAACTATGTAAAGAAAAAAGTATTTAATAAGAATATTTAATTCATTCAGATCTAGGATGTGTTATTTTAGTGTTCCCTTTATTTTTTTGAGCAGTGTATGTCTGTGCCTGTGTCTCTTCAGTCCACGCTGATCCATAAGGTATATTTCTATCTGTTTTTTTTCTATCTGATTCTACTGCTTGCATCAGTTACCTCCAGTTACCTGATGTGGAATAGAGTTCCATGTAGCCATGGCTCTATGCAGTTCTATGCACCTCCCATAGTCTGCCTCTCTCTCACCACGCCACCAGCTGTCTGTCTCAGGATCATCTGTCAGAGGCCCCATCATGCTGTATGGGTTTTATGTTTAAGAGCATGCCTTGGTGTGGCTGCCTGGGAAGCTTATCTATTTTAGATGTGCTAGTCCTCTCATTCTGATATGGGGTGCATTCTGGCTTGTGACAGAACAAGCAGTACTCCAGTCGCCGCTCCTTCTCCCATATCATTTCTTCTCTCATTTCTATCTTCTCTCGTCTCTCCCCTGGGCCTAGTTATACAGTACTGTCTGTGTCTGCTGCTCCCACTGTGACTTCCTGCTTAGCTGTGGTTGACTGGCTGCTCTCTGAACTAGGCCCTGGGTGTCATTAGGCCTCCCCTCGCTGTGCTTGGTCCCGTCTGCTGCCTGGCCTACCGCTGGTCTGCCCTGTTAGGGCTGATAGGACTGCTCCATCCGGGGGAAGTTGTGGCTTAGTACAGATTCACTCAGACAAAACACGCTGTATGAAGGGTTGTTTTTATCATATCAGCCCCCACATCTGTTCAGTGCACAGCCTCAGTGTTTTACGGTGAATAGCTTGGCCCAAAATCCATTAAAATGCAATCAGTATATCTTATGATTATATCCACTTTTATTTTCTAAGCTCTTAAATTTAAGCTCTTGGCTCTGTCTTGGCTCGGCATCTGTTTACCTTGTTTCTGCTCTGTTTGAGACGCTGTGCCACTTCCTGTTCATTGGGGTTATCTATTAAGCCAGAAGCAAGTTACATTGTATAATAAGAAGGTCAGCGCTGGAAAAGGTCATTACTGAACAAAAGCTTAGCTCGTTAAAAACACTGACATTGTTTATTTTGTAAGTGTCCTGTGTTACGCAACCTGATTACAGTGGAAGTCAGGTGCTCTGTTCTTTCTCTAACTGCAGCCGTGGCTCTGCTTCACCAAATACCAAAAAACCCAACCTTTGACCCCCAGGAGTTCTTATCTCAGTTCTAGACTCGGCAACATCTGTTAAATTTCTGGGAATGTTTTTTGTTATACTTCCATTCACACACTGTCGGCGTGATTCAAAGGCATTTCAAAGATTGTCAGTTGATTTAAAGGTTGCGGGGCTGCCTGGCTGTAAAAAGGCTGTTCTAATGACAGCAGTTCACACTAGAATGAGGGCCTAGCCAGACTAGAGGCTTCCTCTGTCCTCTGACTGACCGTCCCAGTGACTGACCCTTGGTTTGGCCCACTGACAGCCATTACAGTATCACTCCTGTCCTGACACCATCACACCAAACCTGGCATGTTGGTTTACCGCTTATCACTGACGACAACATTCCTCCGTTCTCGGGAACGTTTATGTAAACAGATTTGTTTTTCATATTCAAATCAAAATCAAATCAAATTTTATTGGTCACCTTCACATGGTTAGCAGATAATGCCAGTGTTGCGAAATGCTTGTGCCTCTAGTTCCGACCATGCAATAATATCTAACAAGTAATCTAACAATTTCACAACAACTACCTTTTACACACAAGTGTAAAGGAATGAATAAGAATAAAACCCCAGATCAAGCAATGCAGATGTAGCACGGTGGCAAGGAAAAACTCCCAGGAAAGGCTGGAACCTAGGAAGAAACCTAGAGAGGAACCAGGCTCTGAGGGGTGGCCGGTGCTGGAGAGAGAGGGTGGAAACAGCAGGTCCGGTTCAAGGTAGCATGACCAGTGAAAAGGTCAGGGTTCCATAGCCGCAGGCAGAGCAGCAGAAACTGGATCAGCAGCACGACAAGGTAGCGTCTGGTGAACAGGTCAGGGTTCCGTAGATGGGTTAGCTGACAATGTCACAAACTATGTGCGCGCTTCCATGGGGCAGAAGTCAGCGTGTTGTTGTGATTCTGGATGGCCAGATTTGTTAGCATGAATGACTAACTGCCATGTGGGGAATTATAAATGGCTAATTTCAGCTTGCTGTTGATACCATGTCTTGTTTTGGCTGATTTTGGGGAGGGGGGGGCTTTAGAGGGATCATAGCTAAGATCACACAGTACACCAGATAGGACCGACTGACCCTAGCTTCCTGGCATATAGACTATTGCAGCATAGATACTGGAGACTGAGTTACCTCCGGACAGGTCAAACCAGGCAGGATATAACCCCACCCACTTTGTCAAAGCACAACCCCCACACCACCAAAGGTATAACAACAGACCACTAACTTACTACCCTGAGACAAGGCAGAGTATAGCCCACAAAGATCTCCCCCACCGCCCGTGCCTGAGGGGGCGCAAAACCGGACAGGAAGATCACGTTAGTAACTCAACCCACTCAAGTAGGGTAGAGTGGAAAAAAGCCTGGCACAATGCACCCCACCTAGGGACGGCATGGGAGAGCGAGACGAGCAAGACAGTGAGTCAGCCCTCGCAATAGAAGCAGAGAATCCCATTGGAGAGAGGGGAGCCAGCCAGGCAGAGACAACAAGGGTGGTTTGTCACTCCAGTGCCTTGCCGTTCACCTTCTCACCCCTGGGCCAGAGTACACTCAATCATAGGGACCTACTGAAGAGATGAGTGTTCAGTAAAGACTTAAAGGTTGAAACCGAGTCTGTGTCTCTCACATGGGTAGGTAGACCGTTCCATAAAAATGGAGCTCTATAGGAGAACGCCTTGCCTCCAGCTGTTTGCTTAGAACGTCTATGAACAATAAGGAGGCCTGTGTCTTGTGAATGTAGCGTACGTCTAGGTATGTACAACAGGACCAAATGGGTAGGAGCAAGTCCATGTAATGCATTGTAGGTTACCAGTAAAACCTTGAAATCAGCCCTAGCCTTAACAGGAAGCCAGTATCGTTGGCTAATAACACAAAATCCAGACAAAATAATGGATATGTTTTATCTATCCTGAAGCAAGATTTGGGCCTAAATATTTAGAATATGCACGTAGGCTCAGAACGTCTGAGGCAGTTTGGTTTTCTGAATGCAGGCACTGTTAGAGACGATGGACAATACACCCAACTATCTAACTGTAAGCTTCTTGGTTTATGCACTGAAGCCTATATACTACTTTAGTGTTTTGGCTTGGTAATGGGGAAGAAGGAAATGGACTCCGTATCTTATGTTCCCAAGCATTGAAAGATAGTTGTTACATGTCTTGGTTGTGTAACTGTAGTCAACTGTATATCCCTCTGTAATGTTATTCAATCAATATTCACGGATGATGTCTTCGTGCCTCGTCATTCTATCGATCAGACTGCACACCAGCTTTGTTTGATCCATAAAGACTTGCACTGTTGCACTGTCATTAACCACGTTGTGATGGAAACAGGAAGTACGGGTCCAATTTTCTAAATGCCTCCAGATCATTTGTTCGTTGGGATCTTTTTGTATCGGTAAAATTAATTATGCGAGAAATGGCGTTGGATATTCCTTTATGCGTAAATATTTATAAAATAACCATCATATTGAAGTCACGCCATGTTATGGTATGTGGTCCTCCCACTACTACTTGGGAAACCTTGCAGTTTATTAGGCTACAGATGAAATAAGTTATGAACTTCACAGGGTGGTGAAAGTGCACTGGCATGAGATTGATGCTCCTTTCCAATAAATATTGATGGTTTTATTCTGTTGACATGATCAGTGCTTGACTGCCATTTGACAAATATAAATATTCTCGGTCTTATCCATAGTAAAGTCATCATGTAGACTACCCTCACTGTATCTGTGAGCTGTTGGCTAGAGCACACGTGTCAAGACCAGAGTAGGCATATTTGCAGTTTTTGTGACAAAAATATCAGTAGAGTTGAAACAGAAACACATTGAACTTTCAATTTTTATTTGGTACATTAAAACTTAAGCAAAAAAAGACATGTTTTGTGCACTAGGTCATCACACACTGATTTATTATCCACAACAAGTCCGTTTGGTGGAAACACCACTGGGGGGAATTGTTCTATTCTAATAATTGCATGAAAATCTGTCGCCAATTGGATGGAAACCTAGATAGTGACTTTGAAAAGGGTGGGTGTTTTATGTGTGTGTCAGCAGATTGACCTCTGTGTACTCTGCACCATTGATAGGGTGAAACCCCAAATTAGCACAGATTCCAGCAAAAATTGTCTTTTCGTTTATCTGACTTTCATTTATCTGCTTGTCCAGCCCTTATATTTCACCTCACAGTCAAGTGTTTTACCACTTTCTTTTCAGGACAACCAGGGATACAAGTAGAACACTAAACAATTTTAAATAAACAGTTGAGTTCATGAGTTTTATTGACAAATGTCCATAACAAAGCAACAGTAAACTTGTTGTCCCCCACGAAAGATGCATTGTAAATGCCGCATCATTCACCCAAGTTTGGTCAACATCGGGCCAGTGCTGTCGAGATCGCGTGTGACTAACGTACGCACAGACGGCTGGACAGAGACCGATCCAAAGTCCACTCCCGAATTTCATCGTTGGGGAAAATAAGGTTAGCCAAAACAAAAACCTGATAAAATGAATTTATACGAATGCTGTACGTACAGAAATTGTTTGCGCACTGAAATGAATATCCAACAAGTCACTGACAACTCAGTGGAGTCTAGAGTTGGACAGCAACACTGTGAGCTTATTACAGTTTTATAGACACTATGTAGACACTGGGCTCCCGGGTGGCGCAGCGGTCTAAGGCACTGCATCTCAGTGCTGGAGACCCGTCACTACAGACCCTGGTTCGATTCCAGGCTGTATCACATCCGGCTGTGATTGGGAGTCCCATAGGGCGGCGCACAATTGGCCCAGCATCGTTAGGGTTTGGTTGGTGTAGGCAGTCATTGTAAATAAGAATTTGTTCTTAACTGACTTGCCTAGTTAAATAAAGGTTATATAAAATAAATGTACTGGGATCTGCTATGTAGAAGAACCCTTTACCTTCTAATGACTCTTGTGCAGCTTGTGAGAGTCATAGGGCAAAACATGTTTGTGAGAGTCTCAGCTTTTCATATATACATGTTAATAGTGTGCACCTGAAACCATTCAGACTCTACAGCCATTTTTGTATAAAAGACCCAGCCCCCCCCCCCCCCCCCCCCTCTCCTTCGGGATCCGTCCTTTTCTCACAAACACCTCTCTAGCTCAGACCCCGTTAATCATATAGACTAATGGTTGTTACCACAGAGAATAAATGGACAAATCCAATGGTACAACCCAGTAGTCTGCAGCTGAAACACATGTTTAAAAGGGGGTAGAAGTCCAAAACGCGCCAGCGTTACAGATGGACTTGAGTTACGGGTAGAGTTCAGTTGAGAACCGTCATGTGTAATCAACATGGGTGCTCTTTGTATTGGTCAGCCCTGGTGTGTGTGTGTGTGTGTGTGTGACATAACTATGTCAGCTCTTGACATTGACTCTGGTTGGATTCTGTGATTGTCACATGACCTACTAACTTATCTGGTGTCCTTTGTCCAGAGGGAGTCCTCCAGGGGCCTCAGCAGCATTATAAAGATATCACTCCGTCCGGGGGCCAATATTGACAGAGGTAGACCGGTAGGTCTGTCTTGGCCTGATCGTCATATAAGCCATGAATTCAAAGAGAAAGCACACTTTAAAGAGCCAGATGACTGCTGTTTGATTACCAACACTTAAAGCTGGAATCCTTAATGGTGAAACTGCCACGTCCGTTTGCAATATTACAACAAAGAAGACGTTTCTGCAAACAACGCAGACTGTTTTTCTGTCGGACATCATTGCAGGCGTGATAGAATAGCAGCATGTAATGCATTTTGGTTCACCGTGATGCGCAACGCTCCCCACCTCTGCTTCGCCATGGAAACAAAAACATTAACAGTGGCCTTAGGGCGGACATTATACAATTTTTTTTTTGATCAAAGTGATTATAACCCAGAAAATACTTTCACTGTATGTCATGGATTGCGTTTTGTTTTCATCATGTGAGTAATATTGCATATTTTCTTCCTCCCTCTCTCCCATTAGGCCTATGTGCGGAGGTTTCCAAACTGCCCCCTGATCCCCATCTTTGTGGACAGTGAGGTGGTGAAGGAGGAGCACAGTGATGACGGAGCCACTGTGTTCATTGAGAGGCGCTGTAAGGTGGAGGCAGACGCCCCCCGGCTGTTCAAAAGGGTATCTTACCTTTCACCTTTAACTTTTCCCTTGAGCAGTGAAGCCACTCAAGCTAGCAATGTATAATAGTGTCTGTTTGATTCTCTTATTTTCTAATGTGAAGGCTATTAGTGATTATTTCCCCTCAGACCTGAGTATCCTGGTAGGGACGTTGTGTTAGTGTTGTCCAGAGTTGATTGACTGTGGTCTACTGTGTGTGTCTAGATGGCTGGTGTGGACTACCTGTACTTCATCCATAAGAACACTCTGGACCACAGGGAGAGGGCGCTGCACATCGAGGTCGTCAACGAGACCTTCTCCAACAGAGTCATCGTCCATGAGATCTGCAACTACACGGTGTGCCCCACAACTATAATAATCATTGGTTACATGGGCTGCGTTTTACACAGGCAGCCTAATTCTGATATTTTTTACACTCATTTGTCTTTTGACCAATCACATCAGATCTTTGCACATGAGATCTTTTTCAGAGCTGATCTGATTGGTCAAAAGACTAGCAACATATAGTAGTTGTGTGTGTTTGACACTTTATTTTCTTAAATGTGTGAAGGCTATTAGTGATTATAATATATTAGGATTGAGCTGCCTGTGTAAACATAGCCACACTCTCTCTATCACTGCAACAGGTTTTGTAGCCCTTTATACTCGTACCCATATATGGGTTGACAAAGTCAGATTTGGGGACTGATAAGCGCCTATTAATGACGTCGGAGCTCAGGCTCTGAACTTCACAGCTCAGTATGGGTTTTGAACTTGAGCACAGCACGCGACAGGATGTTGCCCCCATCCCTCCTGCTAATTGGACAACTTGTGCAAATTTTTAGTTGTCTGAATGAGGAAAATGCTATAAATTAAGAGGACTCGATATATTTTTAAGGATGAGACGTTGAAGATGGTAATAAATACCGCTTTGATGTCATACAAGCAAGCCAAACACCCGTGAGTCCAAATGTGCACATCACATTTCCAAATCATAAAAGTCATGTCATATACAGTGTCAGTGTTTATGATCACTATGTTTGATGTACAGTTACAAGGTGACATGGCATCATATCCTGGTGTTTTTTAACAGAATGAGATGATGTTTGTTGTATTGTGAAGAATAATCTCAGTGGAACGTGTAGGTTAATGCATGCGTGACTCTTTTCTATGCGTACCAAAATTGACATCTGTTTCTATGAATTACCCTGTGAAAGCCTAACACTGTAAAATCTTATTTTGTAACTTAGCTAGTCATGGTGACAATAGAACAAGCTTTCAATCGATGCCCACCTGACCCAGATTGTGATTTATAATGGGACATTTTTGGATTGTGTAAGCAACAACCGTAATTGTGATGGTAGGAATGCAGGGTTGTGTTCCTTACATAACAACTACAAGAGAGCCAAAATATAGCACCTCATAGTTGAGGACTGTTATTTGAGTCTTAAGTGCATTGAAGTTACGTAGGAACTGCACACTTTGGAGAGGTGTGTGGCTGCTTGGAGACGCCAGTTAGTCCTCTCACTCAAACCCTTGTCACTTTTCTTCTCTTATGTTGCACCTACCCACATTTTCCAGGAATAGTCTCATGTTACTGAATGTATCCAGAGTATTTTCAGATTTGATCAACAAATGTGCAGAAAAATATAGTAAATGTAAAATCAACAGTGTAATGGTTGTGGCCTAACAATTTCGCCATAATCTCCAAACTGTTCCCTTTCAATTGCTACCATGCTTCTGTAAGAAACATTTCAATTTCGCCCTATCCATATAGGCCATTTCCCACCAGTGTAAAGGGTTCATCCATTTGGCGTCTGTTTTGTGATGAGTTGTGCTTCCTCCACAGGTTCACCCAGAGAATGAGGAGTGGACGTGTTTCGAGCAGACAGCCAGTCTGGACATCAAGTCCTTCTTTGGCTTTGAGAACGCGGCCGAGAAGCTAGCCATGAAGCAATATGCCAACAGTATTAAAAAGGTGTGTTCATGTGTCAGTCTGTGAGCATGTGAGTACAGTGTACATGTCAGTGTGGGGGATGGATGAGGCTATAGGATATACCACCATCATCATCATCATCCAGCATGCTGCTCCCCCATATAGACCCAGTGTTACATAAGCATGCTTTCGCAGTCTATTTCCAGGCCTTCTGTGATCCAGTCTGGCAGATCTGTGTAAACTGAGTGTGTTAACCAGGATCTTCTCACATTTGCCTGTTGGGCCATATATCCTGCTCAGCTTTGTCACACAATGGGGTGTGCTCGTATGCGGCCAGGCGCGTGTGTAAACAAACCTGCACTATTTACCCACAGTGTTTGCTCATTACACTAGCTACCTGTACTGTCCTTATGCAGTCATGTGCTCTTTCCTCCAGGGCAAAGAGATCATAGAGTATTACCTGAAGGAGTTGGAGGACGAGGGGGTGACCCACGTCCCCCGCTGGAGCCCCCCTCAGGCCCCCCCACCCACTGCCAGGCTCCAGCTGCCACTCACCAGTGCCCCTGCCAATGCCATCCCTGTGCCCACTGCCAAAGAGACCCCCACTGCCAGCCCCACAGATCTACCGGCTGGCTCCCCAGATGGTCAGTGTTCCGAGTCAGAATCAACACAGTAATAAACACACACAATCTGAAGGATCTGTCACGGCTGAAGTCCCAAGTTCCTCTGGCTCTGAAAGCAAACATTCTGGCCTTGCCTTGGGCTGCCTTGGGCTGGTAGACTGTGGGTATGCATTTGGGTATGTGTGTGAATTGACTGTGTCTGTGTTTCGATTGCAGACAAGTTGGATGCAGACTACATCAGGCGTTACCTAGGAGACCTGACGCCGCTGCAGGAGAGCTGTCTTATAAGACTACGCCAGTGGCTGCAAGAGACCCACAAGGGCAAGGTTGGACACGTGTATGAACACACCTAACACTCAAATAGCTGCAAACGAGCAAAACTTGAATCCAAAGGACGTAGATGTAAGTAAAACACACATCCAACTCACACACACCACAACATCTGAATAAACACAATCTCCTCTCCCTCCCCTAGATCCCTAAGGACCAGCACGTGCTGCGTTTCCTGCGGGCCCGGGACTTTAACCTGGAGAAGGCCCGGGAGATCCTGTGTCAGTCGCTCACCTGGAGGAAGCAGCACCAGGTGGACTTCCTGCTGGACTCCTGGGAGAGACCTCAGCTGCTACATGAATACTACACCGGGGGCTGGCACCACCACGACAGAGGTAGGTACCTCTCGGAGCAGGATAGGGTTTTAACGGCAGGGTAGTGTTCAACGAGCACAGACAGAAGATGAAAATATATTTTGAAATGGGAAATTAGTGTTCTTATTGCACAAATTCAGGAAGTACTGCACCACCACAGTTTCACAGTGTTTTCTTCCGTTTGGTTTCTAGTGAATGTGTCCCAGCTCTTATATGTATTGGTAATGACTAACTGTAATGTCTGGTTGCTTCTCTGGAAGTGACATCACTAGCTATGTTTCCATGAACTTGTCCAGTGATTATTTGTAGTAATTTTTTTGGGGCATTTTGCATACAAAATAGTTGCTACAATTGCCTGCTATGGGGCATTTCTGTTGAACTGTTTTGTGTCCGTAAAAACAGCTGGACGTAATGACGTCACACCTAAACATTTAAAATACGATTATTTGCAAGAACCTAGTGTTGAACACAAATTTAAGTGATTGAAGTGTTTTCATGATCCATTTTGTCAAATTGTGCATTAATAAGCCTGTATGCCCACTCCCACCGATCCGTTTCATGTCTCAGGTAGCTTGCAAAAGTCAGCATGGATAGAATGCAAGAAATGACAAACATTTCTCATGTGCCGATGTATGCCACGGACTGTGCCATGGTGAAACGTGCACTCCTCTAGCTCAGAAGTAGTTGGATGGTGAAACAATCAGAAAAGCAAGGCAAAGCAATTCAGGCATTCTTGAAAGTCAGGACAATCCTTGTCCTGCAAAGAAACATTATTTGTATAGTTGAACATTTTGATTTAGCAAGCAGCAGGCATTTAGAATGAAATGTGGAGAGGAGCTTTATAGTTACATGATGACGTCACGTGACCCGCGTACCGTCAAAATGATTGATTCGAAGCACCGTTTCATTATTTATTCGAAGCACCGTTTCTATCATTTGTCACAATAAAGAATGTTGGACAAAATAAAAATCCACCCCTGTCAAACAGATGATACAATGTTGTTGATCTTTAGAATGTTTATCCTACAGCTGCCGTTTCCATTTCACTGCCACAATGTTTTTATATTTGTATAAACCTGGGTCAATGCAAACCTGTCTACTATGTGTCAAGGGAAATCTCCCAGTCTGTGGGCATGAGTCAGACGGGTAGCTGACAGATTGCTATAGCATATGATGTGGTTAGCAGAGATGTAAAATACCTGTCCAGGCATTGTAAGATCTGGCATGTGTCAGAAACGTCTGGCCAGAGGAAATTACCCATTATCTCCACTTAGCTGATAGCCAATCGGACATCTAGGACCTCAGACCAGGAAGTGGCCCATAGTAACCACAATAACCCCCACCTAAAAGCAAATACAGCTGGTAGTAAAATGCCTATATTTACATGAATGACTTTAATGTGAGTTGTAAATGGATATACTGTAGATGTGATTATGGTCAACACAACTCAATAGAGAAACTGAATCAGATTAACTGAATACTGTCTGCGTGACCTCACTGTTAAAGCTACAGAGGATCAGTAATGATCATGACATTAAACAGACGCAGACAGTATTCAGTTAACTCAATAGAGAAACTGAATGTGTTTGTGTCCATCTCTGTCTATAGATGGACGCCCTCTGTATATTCTGCGACTCGGTCAAATGGATACCAAGGGTTTAGTACGCGCCTTGGGTGAGGAGTCCCTTCTGAGACAAGTGAGTATGACACACACACATCCAGATGCTGGGTATAAACACACACATAAATACATAAACACATACTATTTGCAAATGCTCTCCCTTCCCCTAACCTCTCACCTCTTCACTCTCCCTCAGGTCCTGTCCATCAACGAGGAAGGTCTGAGGCGTTGTGAAGAGAACACCAGAGTCTTTGGCCGACCCATCAGGTAGCTACCATTTCACACTCACTCCTCTTATGTCTCTCATCCCTGAATACAGTATGTCCTATAACCCTCCTGTCTCTATCTGTCAGCTGCTGGACGTGCCTGGTGGACCTGGAGGGGTTAAACATGCGTCACCTGTGGCGTCCGGGGGTTAAAGCCCTGCTGAGGATCATAGAGGTAGTGGAGGCTAACTACCCAGAGACCCTGGGATGTCTGCTCATACTGAGGGCTCCACGGGTCTTCCCTGTGCTCTGGACCCTGGTGAGAGCCTGTAACATCACACATTGTAGTGTACAGTGCTTTCTCTCTCTCTTTCTCTCCAACTTGATCACGTTCAGTTGTATTCAATTGCATGTGCAGCGCAAACATATGAGACGACCTTTGACCCTGAGTGTCTGTGCTCAGGTCAGTCCATTCATTGACGAGAACACCAGGAAGAAGTTCCTGGTGTATGCTGCGAATGACTACCAGGGGCCTGGAGGTCTGGTAGACTACATCGATAGAGAGGTCATCCCTGACTTCCTGGGAGGAGACTGCCTGGTGAGTCTGTCTGGCAGACCGGAGTCTCATCTGGCTGTTGTAGACAGTACCCTTCTACATGCATATGAATTCATATTGGCTAATGCTGCTAGTACATAATATAGTTAACATTGGGTCATCTTATTATACATTTTCCTAGCTGTGTGTGCTGATAGAACTGGGGGATGATTGTGTCTCTTGTGTCCTCTGTCATGTCATATCCAGTGTGAGATCCCTGAAGGAGGTATGGTCCCCAAATCTCTGTACAGGACAGCAGAGGCGCTGGAAAGTGAGGAGCTGCGGCTGTGGACAGACACCATCTACAAGACTGCCAGTGTCTTCAAGGGGGCCCCACATGAGGTAACCTGATCTGAACAGTAACTACAGTATGTGTTTTCCAGCTTCTCAGTTGACTGTGTTTAAACAGTGGGTTAGGTTGCTCCCCCTAGTGGAGAAATACAACGTTACAGCAAAAAGCTATAAAAACCCATTACAGTGATTTAACGATCATTTGTCTGTAGTTTTGTCCTACTGTGTTCACTCACTACCGATCCTGTTCCAGCTACTGATCGAAATCTCCGAGCCCTCTTCTGTGATCACCTGGGACTTTGACGTGTGTAAAGGGGACGTCATCTTCAACATCTACCACTCCAGGAGGGCGCCCCAGCCCCCCAAGAGGGATGTCCAGGGGGCCCACGGCAGCATCGTGTCGCCAGCCACCAACAACATGCAGCTGATTGACAGATCCTGGATTCTGGGGCAAGACTACAGTATGGTGGAGACAGCACTCACCTGCAAGGAGGGAGAGAGTGTTCAGGTAAGAGACTGAAACAGGCACCGTCACATCCACAGCTGGTACAGGTGGGTCTGATGATTGATAGTACCTCATTTGGATTTGTGTAAGTGGGTCTGTTCAATTGGCTGTGTTTCTGAACGTTTCCGAATATATGTGTTCGTGATAACATGTACTACTTTTTATTTGTATATATTTTTTTTTTACCTTTATTTAACCAGGTAGGCTAGTTGAGAACAAGTTCTCATTTACAACTCCGACCTTGCCAAGATAAAGCAAAGCAGTTCGACACATACAACAACACAGAGTTACACCATAAACAAACATACAGTCAGTAATACAGTAGAACAAGTCTACATACAGTGTGTGAAAATGAGGTAAGATAAGGGAGGTAAGGCAATAAATAGGCCATGGTGGCGAAGTATTTACAATATACCACTACGGAAACGAACCACCAACCTCAGATCTGAATCCTAAGACGTGAGCGTAACTGAAACATCTACTGATGTCAATGGGAGTTCTGTGCTGTGCTCATATCTGGTCTCTTCATCCCTAAGCAGTGTCTCTGACCAGTGTTTCTGTCAGCTGGTAATTGCTGGCTTTTGGATGTTTTTTTTAAATGTTTTTTTTACATTATATATATATATATATATATATATATTTATATACCTAAAAGCCGACAAATAAAAACATTGTAATGCATTGAAGTTGGTTTAGGTTGTCTTTCAATCCCATCATCTGTCTACTCCGGCTGTCTGTCTTTAGTTCACATTCTCACTAGCAAACTTGCAACATTTTATCAGCTGGTACCATCCCACAAAGTTTCCCGTGCCAGCGAGTCTAACAGACAAAGCTGTGTGAATACAGAGGATAAATATTAAAGTATTTTATTACGTTTTGCTAGATGAATCTCTCTAAAAGACCATTTACAGAGATGTCATACAAGTCCACCAAGGAGGAGAATTTAGATGAAGTCATTTAGTTTCCCTCTTCTAATCTAATGCCTGGTCCAGTAGCCAAAGGGACAGAGGGAGACATGCAAGGAGCTGACGTTCAATTTGTAGGCTATCCTTCCTCCTCCTTGCGTAGCTCAATAATCATTGCAGTCACTTCCATGTGGTGTCACTCTGCAGTGGACACGCCTTCCAAAGTATTTGCCTACATATGAGGGAATTCAAATGGGTTTCTATTACATAAAGTCTGTAATTTAGCTATTGCCGGCATTTGAATGGAAACGCTGCCTTTGACCCTCCACCTCACCTGTCTCCTCCTCCTCTCCCCAGGGCTCCCATGTGACGCGGTGGCCCGGGTTCTACATCCTCCAATGGCGGTTCCACTGCTCCCCGGCCTGCTCTACCTCCAGTCTGCCCCGGGTGGACGACGTGCTGGCCTCCCTGCAGGTCTCCTCCCACAAGTGTAAGGTCATGTTCTACACCGAGGTGCTGGGCTCCGAAGACTTCAGGTCAGTCACCATTCACTATACTGTATAACGCAGTGTATTGTTATAGTGATGCTTAGTGTGTAGGGCTGCTGCATGTCAGTGAGTAAATGTTTTAGGCTAGCTTGTTTTTTTAGGCAGTGTGTAGTTGTGTGGGGGAAATGTATTTGTGATAATTTATAAGGGTGTTTATAAAGATTCTTAGGGAAACAGTGCTCTAAGAAAAGGTGTTTGATAGATATTTAATCTATTGTCTGTCTGTCTGCCTGTCTGTCTGTCCAGGGGCTCTATGACCAGTCTGGAGTCCAGTCACAGTGGCTTCTCCCAGCTGAGTGCCGCCACCACCACCTCTAGCCAATCACAGTCCAGCTCCACCGTATCAAGGTAGCATCCAGCCAATAGGAGGTGAAGGAGTTTGAGTTTTGCAACATGGAGATCCCATTTAGGATCTAACTGACTTCTGATACTGTTGACTTCTGCCCTGTTGCCTTAAAGAAAAACCAGTGCTGTACCAACACCTGCCAATGAGGACTTAACCCTACCCAAGGGGATGAGAGAACTGTTATGAACTGTGTGGAACAAGGATAGCCTATCCTTAATGCCATGTGGTGGAACAGTGGAGTTCCTACCTGTGAGCACCTTCTAGTACTTGCATTTAAAGCACTGGAATATATTATTAAAATATACATGTACATTGTTTAATCTGTATCTATAATTTGCGACATTAAGATTGCTCTGGAAGTGGAACATCTGCTATATGAATAAATGCATATGAAGATGTCTTGCAAACCATCATCATCCTCTTTCTTTCAAAACCATTGTTCTTTCTTTTTTAAGGGAGGTGACACAAATGTTTCCCATTTTATTGAAACTGAACAATAAAGCGCTTACTATTTTCAGCGTTTGTGTAATACAATGATGACTACTGTTTCAGATGGTACTGTTGAAGTTACCTTTATTCACCATAGGATGTCAGTGTGTTACATGAGGAACAGTGCTACACACAACCATACTAGAGTAGCCCTTCTCCAGCCAGTGATTGTCTTACCAGCCACTCTGTCACTCCTTCCTTTGTACTCAACCTTTTATAGTTGTGTTGCTGAAATGGAGAAAGGCATAAGTTATAACTGATATGGCCTATCAGCGATATTACTGTGAGAGGTTCCTAAACCTCCGCCATGTCTTTTCTAAAACACTATTTGACCTTGCGTCAACAAGGTGGTACAGGCTACTGGGTTGTTACATGTTTATTATTCTGTGCTCATTTTAAATGCAGTATTGCGTTCCTTCGCCCGCCTTGTGGCTGTGATTTACATAAAACTTTTAATTTCCATAAGCTCATCAGATGCCTCTAGCTAAAGCCGACTAATTTATTTTTCCTTTTGTCGTTCCGTTGCCCTTGACTGTATTGTGTTATACAGTAGCTGGTGATACGTACACAATCAAATGGCTGGCGGCTGCAGTGCTTGGTTGCGAGGCGGCCTGCTTGGCAGTGCTTGGTTGTTGGGCTCCCTGCTGGGTTGTCAGTGTTGGTAAAACAGGAAGTGTGCTGTCTGTTGTTACCAGGAGGATGTTTGCTGAATATTTCATTCTGCTCTAATGACCTCCTGGGACACATGTTGTCCACAAACTCTGACTCTGGGCCACACTTCCTCAAGTCTCATTGGCCAGTTAATTATTGAACTTTGTGCCCTTTACAGTCTAATTCCGTTCTCTTGATCGGGTAACCATCCGCATTGAGTTGGGGTCGACCAAATCTCTGTCATATCCAAGCTATGTCGATAAACATTAGTATTCACCTTTATTTTCCAAACACATTTACATGTACAGGAATTTAACTTGGTGAAATGGTACTGCCACAATAAACAATATACAGGCAGACAAACTATATATATATACACACACACATGCAGACAAACTAGCTCCGCCTCAATGTAAGAGCAGGAGTATACAATATACAGTTGAAGTCGGAAGTTTACATAAACTCAGTTTTTTACAATTCCTGACATTCAATCCAAGTAAAAATTCCCTGCCTTAGGTCAGTTGGGATCACCAGTTTATTTGAAGAATGTGAAATGTCAGAATAATAGAGATTTATTTCAGCTTTTATTTCTTTCATCACATTCCCAGTGGGTTAGAAGTTTACATACACTCAATTAGTATTTGGTAGCATTGCCTTTAAATTGTTTAACTTCTGTCAAATGTTTAGGGTAGCCTTCCACAAGCTTCCCACAATAAGTTGGGTGAATTTTGTCCCATTCCTCCTGACAGAGCTGAGTCAGGTTTGTAGGTCTCCTTGCTCGCACACACTTTTTCAGTTCTGCCCACACATTTTCTATGGGATTGAGGTCAGGGCTTTTTGATGGCCACTCCAATACCTTGGCTTTGTTGTCCTGAAGCCATTTTGCCACAACTTTGGAAGTATGCTTGGGGTCATTGTCCATTTGGAAGACCCATTTGTGACCAAGCTTTAACTTCCTGACTGATGTTTTGAGATGTTGCTTCAATAAATCCACATAATTTTCCTCCCTCATGATGCCATTTTGTGAAGTGCACCAGTCCCTCCTGCAGCAAAGCACCCCCACAACATGATGCTGCCACCCCTGTGCTTCACGGATGGGATGGTGTTCTTCGGCTTGCAAGCCTCCCCCCCTTTCCTCCAAACAGAATGATGATCATTATGGGCAAACAGTTCTATTTTTGTTTCATCAGACCAGAGGACATTTTTCCAAAAAGTACAATCTTTGTCCCCATGTGCAGTTGCAAATCGTAGTCTAGCTTTTTTATGGCGGTTTTGGAGCAGTGGCTTCTTCCTAGCTGAGCGGCCTTTCAGGTTATGTCGATATAGGACTCCTTTAACTGTGGATATAGATACTTTTGTACCTGTTTCCTCCAGCATCTTCACAAGGTCCTTTGCTGTTGTTCTGGGATTGATTTGCACTTTTCGCACCAAAGTACATTCATCTCTAGAAGACAGAACGCGTCTCCTTCCTGAGCGGTATGACGGCTGCGTGGTCCCGTGGTGTTTATACTTGCGAACTATTGTTTGTACAGATGAACGTGGTACCTTCAGGCGTTTGGAAATTGCTACCAAGGATGAACCAGACTTGTGGAGGTCTACATTTCTGTCTGTTCTTTTGATTTTCCCATGATGTCAAGCAAAGAGGCAGTGAATTTGAAGGTAGGCCTTGAAATACATCCACAGGTACACCTCCAATTGACTCAAATTATGTCAATTAGCCT
Organism: Salvelinus namaycush; assembly: GCF_016432855.1. Lineage (NCBI taxonomy): Eukaryota > Metazoa > Chordata > Actinopteri > Salmoniformes > Salmonidae > Salvelinus > Salvelinus namaycush. The sequence goes on from NC_052309.1 coordinate 76,702,403, forward strand.
ATCAGAAGCTTCTAAAGCCATGACATAATTTTCTGGAATTTTCCAAGCTGTTTAAAGGCACAGTCAACTTGTGCATGTAAATGTCTGACCCACTGGAATTGTGATACAGTGAAATAATCTATAAACAATTGTTGGAAAAAATGACTTGTGTCATGCACAAAGTAGATGTCCTAAACGACTTGCCAAAACTATAGTTTGTTAACAATCAATTTGTGGAGTGGTTAAAAAATGTGTTTTAATGACTTCAACCTAAGTGTATGTAAACTTCCGACTTCAACTGTATATATACAATATACAAGATATACAGACAAACTAGCTCCACCTCAATCTGTAAATGGCCCATCCAACTACCTACCTCATCTCCATATTGTTTTATTTACTTTATTGTTCTTTTGCACACCAGTATTTCCAGATTTTCTACTTGCACATCATCATCTGCACATATCACTCAAGTGTTCATTTGCTAAATTGTAATTACTTCGCTGCTATGGCCTATTTATTGCCTTACCTCCTTACGCCATTTTCACACAGACTTTTCTATTGTGTTATTGACTGTACGTTTGTTTATTCCATGTGTAACTCTGTGTTGTTGTTTGTGTCACACTGCTTTGCTTTATCTTGGCCAAGTCGCAGTTGTAAATGAGAACTTGTTCTCAACTGGCCTACCTGGTTATATAAAGGTGAAATACATATTTTTTTAAATGTAAGAGCACGGAGTATGCAATATACAAGATATACAGACAACCTGTAGAAGCAGAGTTTACACAAATCGACATGCGGTATGTGCAATCTTATGTAAGCTAAGAACTACAAGCTTCACTAAACACTAAGCTACGTTTTAAATTATGTATGAAGAGATGTTTACCTTTTTTCAAAAATGTACTGGATGATGTGCGGTGGGAAATATCTATGAGTTTGGTGCATATGTGGATGTGTAGAGAGTGCAAAGACCAATGTGCAGTTCTAGGATGATAGTGCAGGGTGCGTAGTCCATGAATGAGAAGATCATCGTGAACCAGGTGGCGGGAGGTTTTGGTCTTGATTGACCTGAACCATCCTCTGGTGTGCCTTCTTGGCGATTGCTGTGGTGTTGTCCTCCCACTTGAGGTTGTGGGAGATGATGGACCCCAGGAATTTGAATGTATCAGCCATGCTTACAGCTGAGCCATTGATTTTTAAAGGGGAGAGATGGTGAAGGTTATTTCCTGAAGTCAATCACCATCTCCACGGTTGTGTATGCATTGGCCATGTTGCAGTGGCACCTCAACCATAGACATGCTGCAGCGGTTAGAGAGGACCTCTGTAGACAGTATGCTGAGGATGCACACACAGTCCAGACTGGGGAGGAGTGCTGCCATCTTGCCAAGATGAGTCACTGATGTTGATTTGTTGATCTATTATGAGCATAGTGCTGGGGGGATGATTCCATACCATGTGCCACTTTCCAGAGTTGCCTGAAATGTACATCTCTTAGGAAGCCATTGATATAGAGTAGAGTGATACCATCATGGCATTGCTGCCTGCCACTCTGCACTTTGTTTCCTGTATGCTGTGTGCTATTCATGTTGAATAGCTAGCTATACCTTATTTACTGTGCCTCATTCTGTTTGATGTCAATAGGGCATCTCCTTGTATGCGTTTGCTTTTCTATGTCCCTCTCTGTCTCTTTCTCTCCCTCCTCTTTCGGCACCCCAGGCTACATTCTCTCCATCTCTCAGTCCTGTGCTCCATGTGACCATATTAAGACAGTGTAACCAGACAGACGGCTAGAAAGTCATGCTCCAGAGTGTGGCTTCTCATTAAAAACCAGGGCTGTGTTTCCTTCGCTTCCATCTGAAAAGCCTGACCTTCCTGTTAATTGAAAAGGAGAATTCCGGATGAGTCTGGTAAATAATTTTTAGGGAAGAAGAAGTTGAACAGAAACGTTTAAAGTAATGCATGTGCCATGTTAGTATGCGGTGTCTAAAGTTTCTACAGCTCTGACTCAGTGCCTCAGCGCTTTGATTGAGGTTAGTCTAGAAAGAGAATACTGATCACAGTTTTTTAGCCATGTGAACATATATTCTCAGAGAACATTGAGTATCTCAGTTGTTTTAAAAGCTGTCTAATAACTAAACTCATATTCTGTAGTACACTATGATGGCCTGATACATTTGTACACAACAAGATAGATACAGTCAAGTCTATTTCTCTGTGATTCCTCATCCTATCTCTTATATCTTACTGCATTGCTTTCCCTGGAACAATAGTGCCATCAATCTAGCCTCAATTTAGGACAAGTTTCCAAAGCGTTGCCCTTGTTTGCAGCTATCTGTCTCTGTTATGTTTAAGTACATTTGGTATTGGTTCCTGAAGATCAATCCTGGTGTTATTTCTCTGGTGTGTTTTCTTGGCCGACCGCCATCCAGACTTCACATTTCCGTTCCATAACCCCTTAAACCGAGGGCAGGACTGGTGCGTCAGGTATAGGCTGGCCCTTCCTAAATGTTACGAGAACATCAAGCCATCCATTTTCCCTAACGTGGGGCACCCATCAATTTCAGCCTGAATGCCAGGCTCAGCTCATATCTTTTGTTTCTTCAATTATTAATGGCTCAGGTTGGTATGTTGTGAAATAGCAATAGAGAATGTACACTCTTTGAATTACAGTAGGTACTGACTAACTGAAAAACATTCTGAACTTACTACAAGACATGAAAGTCAATATAGCTAGAATATTCTTTTGCAGATGATTTTCTGTAAACAGATTAGTGATTTTCTAAAGCCGAACTTGAAGCATAACAAAACAGTGGCTAAACAGCTATTGGCTACCTGTGTATGAGGACAGTCAGTACGTGGACTGCATGGGTAGACTGAGAGCACAGCTGTGTAGCTCAGAGCAGTCTGCTCTCAGTCTGTGTTCCCTGACCCATTAGAATGAGCCCAGTCTAGATGGAACCATGGTTGGTGCAGAGGAGGGAAAAGTCTGCTGTGATTACCTGGACAGATCTGTCTCTGCCAGCGGAGAAAAAAGAAAGGGTTGGAGGTCGGATGATAAAGAGAGAGAGAGATTCAGGACAGCTAGCTTCTGGGCATCCTTGGGGATTGGCAGGCTGCCTATTGGCCCTTTTCTCTCCCGTCTCATGCTGTGGTGAGATGTTATTTTGGAGGGAGTATTGCAGGACTCCTGTCAGGGGGTTCTGTTTTGGAGCCTGTGGCTACGTCTGTTTTAGTGGCTGGGTGTCTCAACAATGCCACTGTTCTGTCTCACTCTCCTTAGCCCTCTGTCTGTTCATCCAGTGAACTCTTCCCCTTCTCGGTCTCTATGGGTAAAAAGTACTCTTCCCCTTCTCAGTCTCTATGGGTAAAAAGTACTCTTCCCCTTCTCAGTCTCTATGGGTAAAAAGTACTCTTCCCCTTCTCAGTCTCTATGGGTAAAAAGTACTCTTCCCCTTCTCAGTCTCTATGGGTAAAAAGTACTCTTCCCCTTCTCAGTCTCTATGGGTAAAAAGTACTCTTCCCCTTCTCAGTCTCTATGGGTAAAAAGTATTCAACTGTGTAATGCAACCTCTGGAAGTGTTCTGTACAGGTAACTGCCAAAATAATGGAAACATTTGAGCAATTAAGGGACACAAAGTATATTGAAAGCAGGTGCTTCCACACAGGTGTGGTTCCTGAGTTAATTAGGCAATTAATATCCCATCATACTTAGGGTCATGAATAAAAATGCTGGGCAGGCCATTATTTTGGCTACCATGGCTATGCCCCCATAAGATGACAATGCACCCATCCACCGGGCACGAGTGGTCACTGAATAGTTTGATGAGCATGAAAACGATGTAAACCATATGCCATGGCCGTCTCAGTCACCAGATCTCAACCCAATGTAACACTTATGGGAGATTCTGGAGCAGCGCCTGAGACAGTGTTTTCCACCACCATCAACAAAACACCAAATGATTGAATTTCTCGTTGAAGAATGGTGTCACATCCCTCCAATAGAGTTCCAGACACTTGTAGACACTTGTAGAATCTATGTCAAGGTGCATTGAAGCTGTTCTGGTGGCTCGGGGTGGCCCAACACCCTATTAAGACACTATGTTGGTGTTTCCTTTATTTTGGCAGTTACCTGTACCTGTACTGAGCCCGTAGATGCACTTTCCATGCAGCTGTAATGAAGCAGAGACCCGGGAGGGAGAAGTGAGAGAAGGTAGCAGCAGCACAGCTCTGTGAGGAAAATGCTTTCTGGCAGCGATGATGTCTGCACCCTCTCACTATACTGATGAGGTCGTTACTGTAAGCCAGGCCGTAACTGCTCCCATGATGCATACTGGCAACCAACTCAATCTGTCTGTGTTTGTGGCCTGTGTTTCTTCCTAGCTCGTATGAACAAACTGCTTCATCATAACTGTTGATTAAGATCATTCATTTCAGGCCGTGGAGGGATGCCTTTCCTCTCTGGTGTTTATGTGGCCCACTGACAGTAAGTACACCATCAGTCTGGGCCTGATTACACATCTTTAAGGCCAGTGGAGGAGACTGATAGGCCCGTTGGCCCAATTTTCTATCCACTGTGACAGTAATTGTCCATATGGTCCATTGGCTGTAGCACAGGGTAGTGTTATGGGTAGACTCTGGTCAGGAAGGGTTATTGGGCTGTACATTCATAGACAGGGGGGACATCTTCATTGTCTAAAGTCCTCCCCTCGTCTCCTCTCCTTCATCTGAACTAATCTTATAACATAGGTTAGATGAAAGCAACCTGGTAGGTGTCTGTTGGGAATTTGCTTCACCTGCCCTGCTCATTCTAATCAGTGCAAAGCAAGGAAAGGAGATGTACAGAGGAAGCCATTGTAGACAATTGAGATGCACCCAACGTTTCCTCTGCTGTCCAAAAGAGGAACAGTCATTCTTCCCAGAGATGCAGATGGGGCTGTTGTTATTGTCTGTCCGTGGGGACTGTGAGAAGAGTGGTTCTGACAGCAGACTGACAGTAGATGGAGTCTGACAGGCCCTGCAGTGCTTGAAGGGAAAATGTAATCTGTCTGGACAGAATTACATTACATTAGATTTGTGCCACCATGTTCTTGCCAGTAATGGCCTGTTTAGGAAATGAACAAGCTCCACACTCAATAACTACCCATATTGGCTGGCTGGGAATTCTTGACAGGGATGAAGGTTTGAGCCCCATCACCATGCAGCCTGAATGGATTGCTGTAAATAGCCTGTCAAGATAGGATAAGACTGTACATCCAGAGTCTTTGTGCAGTGTTGATCTGCTAAACCTATTATGCACTTATTGTGGAAAGGACAATCCTGTCTGATTGATGATCTGGCGGAGGAGACAGAGAATTACTACACATGCCTATTCAACATGTTTAATCACTGTTTAGCTGGGCTCAATCTTTTTTTTCTATATTAGATGTTATTTGTCAACACAATCTGCGTTCAATGGAGAGTTATTTTCACTAGGAGCTGTACAACTGCAAGTGTCCAGTCTGGTCATCTTGGCATGGTAGTGTGTCTGTGTCACCTTGGCAACGATGAAAAGAAGAAAAGGCGTCCCAACAAGCCAGTTAGAGCCTGAGAGTGAGGGAGGGGCTTACCGCTAGATATACATCTCAGGCAATTACCCATGAGACTTGATCTTGCTGCCAGGCTCTCTTTAAAGCTGATATTAGCGTTAGTCTGGATACTCCATGTTTTCCTGCATCCCATCTAAAGAAGTCGTCTAAGTCTGGTGGATTATGGGAAATGGCCTTTTGTCAGCGTGTGTACGTAGTATTTGCTATTCCCCCAGTCACTCTCAGCAGGCGGGCTAGGAGGAGTGGCTCGCCACAGAAGACATGATGGATGCTGTGTCGTTTAGCGGTGAGAATATAGTGGGACTCATGTTGCAGGTCTGATAGGAGACATGGAGCATCTGTTCGATGGCTCTGGCTGTATGGTTAACCTGATGGTAGACACATGCCTGTGTGTCTAGCAGTTGAGCACCGAGAGACAGCCAGGGGACTGTTATGGATGGCATGTCCTCACATGACCAATCTTCAATGTATAACGTTCCCTTGTCATCTTCAATTTGCTCTCTGGATCAGGTGAAATAACTCAACTGCCTCTTAACTGAATTGATCTGAGTGAACACATTGCTACTTCTATTTTGTTGACACTCTTTGTGTGTCCTCACTGGACATCACTAGGCTCTGTGGCTGGGTGTATTGAGTGATGAACCTCTGCACCGTCAGCCTCTCAAGGCAAATGCTTTCCAGCCTGTTCCATTAAATTGCCATTATACCCTGATGCACTGATAAAACTAAGCAGATCCAAATGGGCTCTCTCAGTCCTCCTCTCTCAGTCCTCCTCTCTCAGACTGACACAACAACGCGGTGAACTGCACTAAACAGGGAGTTGTCACGTCCTGACCATAGAGAGCCTTTATTTTCTATGGTGGAGTAGGTCAGGGCGTGACTGAGGGGTGTTCTACTTTATTATTTCTATGTGGGGTTCTAGGTTTAATTTTCTATGTTGGTGATTTGTATGATTCCCAATTAGAGGCAGCTGGTAATCGTTGTCTCTAATTGGGGATCATATTTAAGTAGTGTTTGTTCCCACCTGTGTTTGTGGGATATTGGATTTTGTGTTTTGAGTTAGTGCACGTAGCACCTCTGTAGTCTTTGATAAGTCTCACTTTATCATTAAAATTATGTGGAACTCAACATCCGCTGCGCCTTGGTCCGTTTCAACAAACGAACGTGATAGGAGTACATTAATATACCCCAGTAATGCCTCGCTCAACCACATTTTCTGGCTTTTTTATTGGAAGCAATTCGCTATGAAATGTGCAGGTCCCGTCCAGGTTATAGAGAGCAAACGTCTGACTTGACAATTGATTTCTATGATGTACTGTAAATCCAGGAGTGCTGAGGAATTACATGCAGTAAACAGAGTTAAAATGCTCGTTAACATCCGGTGTTGAGGAGGACTATGATAGGTGACCTTGTAAAAAGCATAATAAGATCATGCTCTCACGTGTCAAGTTTCATGTGAATCCCCCTATTATCAAAGTGGAAAACTGTAGTGATGGAGTGCTCGACAGAGTGATATCTATTGGTAGGATGTAGGACATAGCCTACTGAGGAAATAATTGATCAGCATTAATCAACGCTTTAATCCAAAACATTTTAAGCCACAGTTCGATATACTGGATAGTACAGCAATATAATTCAGATGTGCCAAATATTGATATACCATTGTTGTGTTAGGGTTTGGGAGCAACTACAGCTCTGTGGTTGAGCAAGCTGCTAAGCTGTTTTTCAGCCATCTGGTTGTGCTGTTTCACTTCTCATCAGCAGCTCTGTACTCTGCACTGCTGCAATGTCTGGACCGGATGTCACCTCTGCTTTTCTGCACCAGACAGGAGCCCCGTGTACATCACAGCCAATCATACCCCACGTTTGTGTCTGTACAATACTGTATGTCCTCATGATCTCTCTCTCTCTCTCCATCTATCTTTTTCTGTCATCTCTAAGCCCTCCTCAGTCTTTTCATAAGAAATGTCTTGAGCAGTGAGCCCAACAACCTCATGCGTATTCTCTGGGTTTCTTATTCCACGTAGTCAAACAAAGCTTTTTTATCTCCACTTTATTATCCGCATCATACAGATGCAAACGTTTCTGTCTGGCTGTCAGACCCTCTTCTCTCACTCCTGTCATATCATCCACTGCATTAATATATTGTTTTGGATCACAAACTGACTGAGTGCCATTGGTGGGCATTTTAATCATTCTGAGCATGACTCAACAAATTCATGGTTAGAACCATGAACCATAGAATTAGGAATTAGAATAATAATAGCATTTGAATAGGATCTCTATGGTTAGATCAGTCTGTTGGATCTTCAACTGAAACAATTAGCCCATGCCTGGTTAATCACAACAGAGAAAGAGAGAGGGGTGAGGGGGGTCAGTCCTTGAGTACAGTACCATCACTTTAAATTGATGGAAGTTTGTACATTACATTATTCTTAGCAGTACAGTCAGAATTGTATCCCATAACTTGTACTTGTAAAGTGAATAGTATGACAAGATGCCTTGGCGTTCCTCTCCTTTGTTCCAGCATATGCTTCAGTGTAATCTGATTGATCCTAGCGTCAGTTAGAATCAAGGGCAGCCGGGTCCGGATTAAACGGATCTCACACACTCAGTAGATGAAAGGGTCCAGACTGGGCCTCTGTGGCAGGGACTGGTGTAAGGTGTGCTCATGCCAAGGCTGGGGATTTCCCTTACTCAACGTGATTAGAGCTAGAGAGGAAGTCTTCAAAGTGGCGCATGCACAGTGACTGATGGAGTACACAACTGATCTGCAATGCAGATGTACACCTGATATATGAGAGGATTTTGATAAAGAGATTTGGGATTTGGGATATCTTGGTACTCCTGGTTGAACTGTGCTGAGCTTAGTGTATTTGTCCCATTGGGTGACAATGGAGATGATTCCAAATGGAACCCCACTGTCCTTTTCCCTCTCTCTGACTGCAGTAATGTGGTCAGAGAGAGCCATTTAAAGCCATTGCGGCTTTAAATGCTCACAGTCCTCACTCAATTCTGTGCTGATTGCCTGCACAGAACAATAAAAATTCATTATGGTCTTTGCCTCAGGTGAGTGTTGGAAATTTGCAGAATTTCATTGTAATGTTCCCGAGGGCTGCAGTGCTAAAATGTAATTTCAGTTTGAATAGTTTCCCCAGACCTATGAGGCTTGCCTTGTGCAGAGCAATAGAAAGGAACAGTTACCAGTGTTATTATCTAGCCCAGCCCCATTACACTAAGGTTGTGTCCTGATCTGGGTGCTTCCACCTCAGATCTTTGTGTTCAAGCCATTCAATGACTACATGTTGCTGTGTAACTATGTCAGTTCACTGCTAACAACCTGTCTCGTTTAATCATTAGATTTGAAGATTCAGATACGAATCCAATCAGTTTGTTGCTCACTGAAAATCAATTGTAACACTTTGTTTTAACCTCTTTGGGCTGCAGGGGCAGTATTGAGTAGCCTGGATAAAAGGTGCCCATTTCAAACGGCCTCGTACTCAATTCTTGCTCGTACAATATGCATATTATTATTACTATTGGATAGAAAACACTCTCTAGTTTCTAAAACCGTTTGAATTATATCTGTGAGTAAAACAGAACTCATTTTGCAGCAAACTTCCTGACAGGAAGTGGAAAATCTGAAATCGATGCTCTGTTCTAGGGCCTGCCTATAAATGTGCTTGATATTTATTAGTATACATGCACTTCATACGCCTTCCACTAGATGTCAACAGGCAGTGAGAGAAGAAATGGAGTGTATAACATGATCTGAGGTCGAATAAAAGCTTTTGGCATGACGTGACCCCAATTTCCTGTTTTCTGGAACGCGCGAGAAGTGACCTGGTATTGCCTTCTGTAAAGCTGTCGTTATAGACGACTAATATCTCCGGCTTTGATTTTATTTGATACATGTGACAATAACATCGTAAAGTATGTTTTTTCAATATAGTTTTATTAGATTATTGAAATTTTTTCGGGACGTTAGGCGTGTTGCTTTGTCTGCGTTTGTTCAGGAAGGAGAGCTTCGCGCCACTTTGCTAGCTTTCCGTGCTAATTGACTGGAGAAGAGGACATTCTAAATCCAAACAACGATTGTTCTGGACAAAGGACCCCTTGTACAACATTCTGATGGAAGATCATCAAAAGTAGGACCCATTTTATGATGCTATTTCATATATCTGTCGAACATGTGAATTAGTAGTTTGCGCCCAGATTTTGGGCACGCTCTCGCCATAACGTAAACTGCATGTCGTAATGAAGTTATTTTTAGAATTCTAACACGGCGATTGCATTAAGAACTAGTGTATCTATCATTTCCTATACAACATGTATTTTTTAGTAATGTTTATGAATAGTTATTTGGTCAGAATATGTGAGTGTCAGAAAAATATCCGGACGTTGTGGGAAAAATATGCTACGTTAGCACAATGTATAACCACTGATTTCAGCTCTAAATATGCACATTTTCGAACAAAACATAAGTGTATGTATAACCTGATGTTATAGGACTGTCATCTGATGAAGCTTATCAAGGTTAGTCAAAAATTATATATCTTTTGCTGGTTTGTTACGATCGCTAACTTTTGCTGCTGGTAAATGGCTTGTGTTTCTGGCTATTGTGGTAAGCTAATATAATGCTATATTGTGTTTTCGCTGTAAAACACTTAAGAAATCGGAAATATTGGCTGGATTCACAAGATGCTTGTCTTTCATTTGCTGTACATCATGTATTTTTCAGAAATGTTTTATGATGAGTATTTAGGTATTTCACGTTGGTGTCTGTAATTACTCTGGCTGCTTCAGTGCTATTTCTGACGGTAGCTGTGATGGTAGCTGCAATGTAAAACTGATTTATACCTCAAATATGCAAATTTTTCGAACAAAACATAGATTTATTGTATAACATGTTATAAGACTGTCATCTGATGAAGTTGTTTCTTGGTTAGTTTGGTTGGTTCTTGGTTAGTTAGGTTGGTTTTGTGCATGCTACCTGTGCTGTGAAAAATGTCTGTCCTTTTTTGTATTTGGTGGTGAGCTAACATAAATATACGTGGTGTTTTCGCTGTAAAACATTTTAAAAATCGGACATGTTGGCTGGATTCACAAGATGTTTATCTTTCATTTGCTGTATTGGACTTGTTAATGTGTGAAAGTTAAATATTTCTAAAAAATATATTTTGAATTTCACGCCCTGCACTTGAAGTGGCTGTTGTCATATTGTGCCCGGCTTCGGGCTTGCAGCCCAAAGAAGTTTTAAGGGTCCGTAATAAACCATTTATAAACCATTTATAAGGCATTTACCAACAGTTTGCTCACCATTTATTATTCATTACTCCTGCATTTGTAAAAGTTAGTAAGGTACTTCACAAATGTATATATATTTCCTTAAATATCCTTGGTTGTGTGCTTGTTCTTTTACCAGGTACTGCTGGAATGTCTACCAATAGCATGCCCATCCTTTTGTGAGAAATTACACTGGTCACTCAATACATTTATAAAGTATTAATAAAGCATAAACAGCGCTCACTTTAGATTAGGGGCTGCAAAAATACTTTACTATTGATTAGTAAATTGTTTATAAATATGCGAGTAATGATTAATAAATGGTGAACACACACTTTATACATGCCATATAAATGGTTTATTACCGACCCTTAAAATAAAGTGTTACTAAATCAATGATGTTATTGAGGTGTCTGTTCCGATCTGAACCCTCCAAGCTGTAGCCCCATTTCTCCCCCTGCTGTCATCGCAGTTGTCCGAATGACACACGTTCAGTCTGCTTAACAACAAGTGTTTGGATTGCTGGTTTCATGCCATGCACTGTCATCTGTTTGAATGAATGAAGTATGTTTTTTAGCCATTATACCACAGGATCTCATAGCAGCATGTATGAGTCGAGGCTGCGGTTCCTGCGGTATATTTGATCTGTACATGTGCCAGCACCGTTAACACAAGCCTTCCTCTTATGGGCGAGTGAAGTGAGTTCGGAAAAGCTCAAAGTTTCTCTCTCTCTCTCTCTCTCTTAGAAATCGTTTTCACATACAAACTTTATATGTCCAAAGTCAGAATCAAATAGTATTCCAAAAAATATCATGGTCACTGTGGTAGAACGTTTTTTTTTGATTGTCGATTTTTTTTTTTTTTTTTTCTTTTGCATTTATCAAAAGTCCCATCAGTAGCCTGATTTCAGATGTGTCCATGTAAACAGTAATATTAGGGAAATCGTTATTCTTCCAAGCATGCAAACATTTTAAACAAACTAATATATGAATGTGACTATCCACAATAATCATATTATTGTGTGCATCTAACCGTGCTCAGTGTGTCAAAGGGGAGTGTAGGTACGAGTGTCAAAGGGGAGTGTAGGTACGAGTGTCAAAGGGGAGTGTAGGTACGAGTGTCAAAGGGGAGTGTAGGTACGAGTGTCAAAGGGGAGTGTAGGTACGAGTGTCAAAGGGGAGTGTAGGTACGAGTGTCAAAGGGGAGTGTAGGTACGAGTGTCAAAGGGGAGTGTAGGTGGGAGTGTGCACATATGAATCATACTTAGTCGAGCATGAGCCATGATTGGCGCCTTATGTGGGAATCATAGGTGCAATCTACTGATGAGATGTGGCGGATGTTAGAATTGATCAGGCTAGGGTCTGTATTCTCTATACTTACATTAGGCTTCCTATCTATGTTAGCCCTATATTGTTTATTTGTGGCTCCCACCTCACACCTATAGACTGAAGACCATGTGCCAAATGTACAGATGTTTAACAGATACTTTACCAAGGTCTGGATAACAAACAATAGGCATATTGTTTTTGTGTTGAGGATAGTGAACTGCCTTTTTAATACCTGAATCAATCAAAGCCATGCTCTCTCTGCTGTAAATCCTTTTTTATGAGCTACAATCAATTCGCTATTAATAAAATAATCAGTGGCGCCCATGTTTGCTGCCCTCCCTCTGAATCCTGCCAGCCTATCAAGTCCATAACGAGGTAATACCTGCTGGAGTTATTGTTTTCTTCTCCCGTCTTGCTAACCTGCGAGCCAAGCTGTGCTTCCCAGCTGGCGGGGAAGGTTTTTTTAGTGACAGACAGAGCGGGGGAAGGTGATTTATGGGTTTTGCTCCTGTGGCCCAAATTAGTCAGACCAGGGTTCAATTGCACAGCAATGCAAGCGGGCACCTGGGCGAGTCTGGGAATGAGGGTCAGTGGGATGAGGCTGGGGCGGCAGTTTGAGGGCAGTGCCCAGCTCACTCTTCCTCACACTGGCTGACTGACTGCCTGACTGACTGCCTGACTAATGGGAGGTCTAAGTACCAAACTCTACCTGCCTGCTACTACTGCTGGGCTGGCTCTGTGGCTGTGCTGTTTGGTCTCACAGCTACACTCTTCGAATAACGGGTTCCAAAAGGGTTATTTGGTTCTAGGAGGAACCCTTTTTGGTATCCAGGTAGAACCCATTTGGGTTCCATGTAGAACCCTCTGTAGAAAGGGTTCTACATGGAACCCAAAAGGGTTCTACCTGGAACCAAAAGGGGTTCTTCAAAGTGTTCTATGGGGACAGCTGAAAGAACCCTTTTAAGGTTCTAGATAGCACCTTTTTTTCCTAAGAGTGTACTGTTAAGGTTACAACTCTGGGAATAACTGGCCTTGCAGATAAGCCTCTGTTCCATCCACACTGGTTAATTGATGTTACTTTGACCTCTCCGACTATTGGTCCAGGGCTGACCAGTGCATGTGAGGGGTGGAGACCGCTTTATATCAATGGATGAATGGGGACTTAATATTAATGACTTGTCAAGGGTATAGAGTGGCATGTAGAGTCTGGGTTTGAACTCTATCTAACCTGTCCTAGTATTGTTAATACACCATCTGTGTTTGAACTGAGCCCCATCATAGCAGTTGCTATTTGTTTGGTATAGATTATTACAGAATATTATTCCTGCTCTGTTCTCACTTTTGTTGATATCAAAAACAAGACTAATGGAAGAAAATGTGGTTGTATGACTGCTCTCATACAGTATATACTTGTTCCTCATGATTATTTATAAGCTGTGCTTGCTGTTTGTTTGATTAGTTGTTGTTCAAACCCGTGACGAACTCAGCATTTTCATTACATTAGGGCTTTTCCCAGAAACACTTTCAGCATTTCAATGTGGGTCAGTTGAGTGTGTTTTCATTTCACCCATTGAGGGCTGAGGCATAGCCTATAAAACACATCACCCTCTCTATGAGGTGTGGAACCAGGTGTCTTTCAGCACCATTACACAGTAAATAGCCTTCTGAGGAGAAGGTGGCGTTTTATTGACTTGGGAGCCATCTCATGTTTTCCTACACAGTATCCTGCTGCCGTATTATCCCATGGATCAATATTGCACCTCCAACCAGCCAGGCAAGGAAAGCATCACTCTGCTCAGCACAGTGTGTGGGAACAAACACATATCCAGTTCTACTCCTCTATATGCAAGTCATTGGCCAGATGTCTTCTTTGTATGGGCAGATCCTACTGGGTGGACTGTGTGGTGTTGGGAGGAAGAGGACAGGGAGAAGATAGACATCCTGGGTTGTTTTTGATTGTTCTACTGATCCAGCGTTGCTACGTCCTCAGCTCTGGCTGCATTATGTGCAAAACTATAATGGCATTAGGAGTGGGAACAGGATGGATGGATGGTGGAGTGTAAATGGGATGGTTAAAATACTCAGGACAGCAGTGAGAGAAGTACAGGGTAGCTGAGGACAACGGTAGAAGGTCGGGAAGGATTCACGGAGTAGGGTTGTAAATAGGAGGGAATAGTACCAGAATTTATCTGAACATTTACTGGAAACTATTACTGGAAATGATTTATTAAAGCAATAATACATGAGAGGCTATGTGTTATGACATTTTACCATGATAAAAATGTCATAACACATGGACTCGAGTGTATTATTGCTTTTATACAACGGGTTACCAGCATTAAAATCAACATTATTTCCCAAACCATCAATTTTTCAACAAAAGGTGATGCTACATTTACTAACTCTTCTTCTTGTTTCATTTCTTTAATATCCTCCTCCTCCTCTTCTTGTTGGCACCATTCATTAAACGTTAGTGGATAAAACAAATCAAAAGTCACTTTAAAATCAACCATGACGAGTTACAGGTGCTAAGACTAGTAGTTGTAAAAGTAGTAGCGTAGTGGGTTGCTAGGTAACGATGCCACTATGAACGCGGCCATGTGTATGTTGTCTCATATATCATGGGCAGGAGAGGCTCTAACAATGGGAATTCCAAACGAGCCGTTGTATAAGCATTTATACATTTCTCATAGAAACAAATCAGAATTAAAAATGGTTGGGAATTTTCAATCGCATAAAGATACTGTAAATGACACATGGTTGATACACAAAAAAAAACATCAGATGGGTAAACCAGATAGAAATACACCAAATAACATGTTTTTCTTTGTGTGTGTGTGTGTGTGCATGTGTGCGTTCGAGCGCGTATCATATGATTGCATTTGAAAGAGACAGGCGTGAGGGCGTTGTTTACAGAAGACCAAAGCATAAATGAACTTATACAGTGTACATTTTGCTTTTTGACATGTTTGATGTTTATCACAAACCAGAGATGGACGCATTGATGTTTTCAGCACTTGTAAGTATGAGGGACTGGGCTTTTGAGTAGTTTACAGATGAAGGCTGCTGTCGCCGCCCCCTCCTCCCTCCCCCTCAGCTGCACTGTTGGAGCCTTTGTGAATAGCATTGCGTCAGAATCTTCAGTGACAAAAAGAACAACGGGAAAGATCTGAAGTACATGAGATGGGATGCCAATATGAGACGAGGTGGGGGAGGACAGGGCTGCACACTGAGAGGTGAAGAAATGGAGAGATCCAAGGCCTCTAAAGGCATTAGAATAACATATGCATATCTGTAACTAAATTGGCACAATAGCGGCAGATATGTTATTACAATGGCGCGACAATGTTCAGCCATTCTATTAATGAATGTGGAGCTAAAATCCATCATGCTAAGTGTAGCTACGATGGTTCCCTTTGTCTATTATGATGAGTGCTTCCATCACATCCGAAGATTGTGATTTGTGTAATGTCAAAGGGAAAACTGTGTGTGTGTGAATGGAAGGGATCTTTGTTCATTTCCATTCATGTACTGTATGTGTGAACGTGTATATTGTATGTACAGGGTCCATGAGGAGCAATCTGTGTTATTTTGTTTCCAGGCACAGTACCTTCTGGTAGAGATTAGGCTGTACTCTGCTCTGGGACTCTGGGATCTCTATCAAACCTCTCTCTGTGCTGAGGACCAGATGCTTTGTGTGTGCTCTGCTCCACCCAGATGACATCGCATGATTGTAGCGCAACTTTCTACCCTCTGTGGACACACTCGCACACACCACACACACACCTCCCTCTCTACATGTTTGGAGCCACCTGTCTCATCCACCTGACACAAACAGATGCGTCTCTGCAATGTAAACATAATGCTTTGGATTACCTTTGCTGTCTTCCAGGTATATAAGAGAATCAAACCTCCCTTTCAGAACACTGTGCTGGCAGCTGACACCTGCTGTTGTGCAAATGATGTAGATAACACCAGCATATGTGATTTATGATAAACAGGTAAATACTCAGTTCTTGACTTGGGCAGGAGCTCACCGGAGCTGAGTACCGGCACCTCTTTCAGTCAAAGTAAATAGTCCTTATCTATTTGCGTTTTGAAAAATATTATATAATCGGACAGGATCTCCCTTACCTGTGTCTTACATTTTACTCTCACCAGGTAGCTGCAGTATGTATTTGCCTTGCTTTTCAATCCAAGAAACACCACCAATTCTAATGTTTTGTATATGGGTTAATGACTGGATAGAAAGTCAGTGGGCATTAGAAACATTAGCGATTGGAACTGATAGTTACCCTGACTTTGCTGAGGAGTCCAGTGACATTAACTTAAAATCCCTCCCATTAGAGAAACAATCCTCTGTGGTTATTAATGGCTGAATTAGCTCTGAGGGATGGCAGGGTTAATGCTGAGCTGTTGTATTGCCTGTAGTTACTAATGATGGTGGAAGTATGGTCATTGAATGTAGTGAACATACACCAGTGTTTTGATTTGTTATCCTTCAGTCTATTCTAGTCTGAAGAAATAGCAGGTTGTTATGTGGCAAAGAAAGGTTCTTAATTCATTGGTGTTGTAAGATGATGCCATGTTTTACAAAGTATGTGGACTGGTGAACTCTCAAGGGTTCTCTTTGACATGTGTTAGTAACACTTGACTGGTTCAGATGCCTTACAGGTCACTGCATAAATAATAATTTACAAAACAACTTTACAAAACTCCCAGTAGATTTCATACGTACCCTACATTGGCTTGCCCACATCTTTGGCCAGGCCATGGGTTGTGTTGCCAGCTCTGATCTTAAATATCCCCCACTTTGGGATGAATCATCACTTCACTCTTCTTCCAGTCAGTGAAGCTGGCCACGCATGCTGACAAATGGCACCCAGACAGGCTTTGTCACCCAGGCCATTACTCAGAGGGTCTGAATGGCAGAACAGAGAGGAGGCTGACTGATGCCAGGGGATCAGAGTCACACAGACATAACGTGGACAAACACCATGACGAGGCACCAGGAACTCATTCACGCTCTGCAACCCTCTTTATGTATCAGTAACCAGCCTCCATTCAATTTGCCACTCAGAAGGCCTCCCACACGTGCCATTACCCACAGCTAGTTTACACTACACAACACAGTAGCCTGGTTCAAGGGAAAGATAATTACACTTGTAAGGAAAACAGCATGTGTACCCTTTCTTTCCTACAAGATACAGTATGAGTCACCCGTGAGTTAAAGGCACTGGACTCATGCTATTCCTCTACCAATGACATCCATGGTGTAACATACATGTATCTAGGCGTGTGTGTGTGTGTGTGTGTGTGTGTGTGTGTGTGTGTGTGTGTGTGTGTGTGTGTGCGTGTGTGCGCGTGCGCGTGCGTGTGTGTGCGTGTGTGTGCGTGTGTCTGCGTCTGCATGTGTCTGAGTGTGATTGCACAAGTAACATCTAGTGGGCGTCGGTATGATTCATTATTTTACAGCACACCTTCCTCTGCAGCCTGGATTCATTTGTTAGAGCACTATTTCCATTTGTTTTGTGAAGAGAAGAATAACATGAGTGAATACGCGGTAGAATGGCTTTGATTGATGAGGAGCGCCATGAAGTGTTTATCAAGCAAGGATATGTTACCTTGGACAGTACTCTCATTTTGTCCCACTTCTGAAAACAAGAGCTCAGCAGAGAGGGCTACAATGACTATTGCATCTGACAGTGTGTCATGTTTAACATACAGTACTGCTGTCCGTCTCTGGATCCCACAGCCTTTCCTCTTTAACTTTGCCTGCAATCACATGCCAGCAAAGTTACTTCACCTTAACTCGTAAGAGTTGTCTTGAATTAAGGGTTTGGAGAAAATGGCAGAGAGAAAGTATGAACATCTTGCAATTACAGTCTAACTGAGGTGTTACTGATTCATGCAATTCCTCACATACTTTTATTTACTCAAGCTGTCTGCCCTCCATGTCCTCTCAGTGACAGATGTCTGTTTTCTAGACGAGCTAGAAGTTAACCCTAAACAACTCCCTCTGTCAGGCTGGCATAGAGCGGTGAGGTGGAGGAGCTCCGTGGACCCTTCGTGTCCAAAAGTAATTCAGCCATTCATTATAGCCATGGGCGCTCTG
The DNA here is from genome assembly GCF_016432855.1 of Salvelinus namaycush. NCBI lineage: Eukaryota > Metazoa > Chordata > Actinopteri > Salmoniformes > Salmonidae > Salvelinus > Salvelinus namaycush. The sequence continues at coordinate 76,720,696 of NC_052309.1, forward strand.
TAGAGTTACTACTTTCTCTAGTTTTCTCATGTCAATTAACTCATGACATTCCTGGATTGCTCATTATATTAATAAAGTCAGATTTAATCAACAAATAAGATAGTCAGTGTAAAAAAAGTTAAGGGTACAAGACTGTGTAGATATCTGGCTGTGTTGGCAAAATCACTACATATCCCATGGAGCCAAGCGGGGAGAGGGATGTTTGTATCTCAGTACGTATCTCAGTCAGCTAAACCTACACCAATGATGCCGGTGGATCGCAAAACTGTACTTGGATCCACGTTAAGTAACAACGATATCCTTCCCCACCATTGTCTTACGACACAACAGATAGCTCGAACCAGTCATGACTATTCCACAAAACAATAAATCATTTTCAAGTCTCTTTCCAGCAAATGTCTTAGTTACATGATCCTATAACTAGCAAATTAGTTTTTAAGTTGAAGGTACAGTATTTATGAAGTTTGGCAATGAAAACTACCGTAGTTCAGCTAGTTTAGCCAGGGAAAACAAGCTTGGGACAGGATATAGCTGGGTACACATGCGCACTAGGCTAATTCAGGACACAGATTGTAGTTTTTATGCCCTGATATTCAGAGCAGGCGGCAAAAAGTTTGATTAAAACAATTCAGAGACTGAAACGTATACTTCAGATGACAAATATTTAAGGAGAGCAAATTGATATACAAATCAGCTGTAACTGTCAATAGTAAAACAAAGCTTCAAATTATGTTTGAGTGAATCTGAATCCAGAAAATGTATGGTGAAGTCTCTTCCGGACCTGGTAGACTCCTCCTCACCACTCCAGTCAGGAGTGAGAGGTCAGGTTCTGGAAATAGTTCTCTGTAGTCCAAACTAAGTGAGGGGGAGAAGCTCTTTTAATTACCAGGCCTGCCATATTCCATTTTACAGGTCAAACACTCTCCTCCAAACAGGCACCTGGGGAGCACAGTCCTGCCTCCATCTCTGCAAAATGAGTTTTCCCCTCAGCAGAGGAGTATCAATATTAAAGCAGCAGAGGCTAGATATGTCAGGTATGCTGCAGCAGGAAAACATGTCAGGTAAATGTTTATGTGGGGTCATGATATTTTTGTGCCTTCCCTCAAAATTGGATACTAGGATTTGGAGGGAAAATGTTTGCTCTCCTTCATCGACTGCATTTGCTGATGTCAGCACAAACTTTTGCCATTTGTGAGTGCTTTGTCTGTTTGTGAGTCAGTGAAGTCCAGTTTAAAGTAATTCACAGAGTTTGATCCTATGTCTTCGTTTTTGCAACTTACTCTACTAGAGCATATAATGCAAATAGATTCAAATGGAACCATTTCTTCAAAATAATGATTTAGTTTTGTGTGAAATGCAGATGATAGCCTCTTCTCTAACTACTCTACCGAAAGCTGACCTAGGTAGTCAAGGTTGGAGGGCATGTCAGGCTTTTCCCACGGGGAAATAATGATGAAAGAATCAAATAACGTTAACATTAATCCCTGTGTTAGTGTTAAGCTGTGGCATCGTAGGCACCACGAGACAATAACATAATTACAGAGCGAGTCACGCCATCAGGGATTAAATGGGCCACTGACCCAGCCCATAGGGCTCGTCTTGTGTGGAATAGAGCGCTGCATTGGTTTTACTGGGCCTGTATCAAAGCCTGGTTATCTGTCATAAAACCACCGGCTAAAGCAGTCTGTATCTCTATAAACCCACTATTAGTTAAAAGCTTTAAATGGTTTTCACTGTCCACCCAGTTTACTTTGTAAAGCCTGTAAGGATAGACTTTCCATGATAACATGGACTCATTCGAGGCCTTTCATATATGTGTATGTCAATTCGATATCAAATTATTGTATCCGTTGTGGGATTATCAAAACAGACCTACGTCCATAGAAATTGGAACGGCCGTTGCTGACCTGTTTTTTCATGAATATTTGATTTATGAGCTGGAGATTAGATCAGTCACGACACAATTTAGCACTGAGCTGGGGAGGGGCTGGGGTGAGGACACACTTGTTAGTGTGTTGCACACATCAAAGAAAGTGAATTGCAATGGATTGTCCTCATTTACAGTTGGTCTGGGTTGAAAATATTTTTCTCTGTGAGGCAGGGAAGAATGATATTTACCACAATGAGAGAGAGAGTGGTTTCATATCAGGCCCTTGTTTGATCTTATTGAAATTGAATAACAGCTCTCTCAATTTCCGTCTCTATACAGCAAACACACTGCATGACAGCATAAAAAAGAGTTGTTTACATGTTTAAATTTGTATTATTTTCTCCATCCAATCTGATAAACGTGTTGATATTATGCACTGAAGCGGGATCAAGATAGGAGTGTGTTCAGAACTTTGACCTTGAATAAACAACACATTGAGTCACTCAAAACAAAACTAAATGTTTAATTGTGATTGTGGGACCATTAGAGGACATCCCAAGTGACCACAGAGACTCATTTTAGAGCTGTCCTTTCAGCACCTCCACAGGACCATGGACAGCAACCAGTGACAAGGCTGTCCTTCAGCACCACCCTGCCTGGGCAGGACTATGGACAGATCCTCAGTACTTGTGGTGCCTATTATTTCTTCACAGGTCTTGCTGGAGCTGGTTTGCTTACCTATTCAGAATCTACATTATAAATGCAATGAAGCAAAACTAGTTGTCCTCAAAAGGACAGAACTTTTCAACGAGTGATAGATGTCATTTTATATCAAGGAGTAAGTTCTATGAAATTCTAAAGTAGAGTATGTTTTGAAAACAAAAGTCTCAAATACTGCATCTGTCCTTACATCCACTATACATAACTTGGTAAAAGGCCACAGGGATGTCAGTTCTGTAACATCAATAAGGAATTAGTTCACTCAGTCCAAAATAAAATAATCTGGTTTGTTTTGCTTCTTCTCTACAATTACCTTGGATTTGCATTTTTATGGCACTGTCTCTCACTTTCAAGTCCAGTATTTCTTCACAGTTTGACTTACACAATCAATCTGTGGGGGAATGTGTTCTTGTCTTGCTGTAAATGGATTTAGCCTATCATAAATTGTTTGTAGTGTATGTAGCCTGATATTGTAAACAAACTCTACAATCCAAGAAATATAAGGACACAAATAGCAGTTTAATGGAACATTTCCCTATGTATTTAGTTATTGTCCTGTTGTAACATAGTTATAATATGTTATGACCAGACTGGTTGGTTGAGAAAGTGACCTTGGATTAGGAGCCGGTCCCTATGGTGACCTGGGGTGAGAGCCACGTCCTGGGATTATTGCTGTGTTACACCACTCCTCTGCCTGTGTCATACCAGGGATTATTCAATATCACTGTGCCAGGTTTTAGGACCTGCGCAGGGTTGATGTCAAATGTGTTTTGAATGTGCTCTAGTTCAATAATCATATGTAATCATTACGGACGTAACACAAATGGGTCACTCATTCATTGTAAAAGCCTCTTTAATAAAGATACTAAATTGTCTTATTACATTTATTTAACATTACTTTTAGAAAGAGGCTTAATAGACAACCAGTCAGTGCATGTTTTCAGTACCAGCCTTCGTGCCACTCTCCCCGTCTTCCACAGCAGCCATGTGAGCATCTCTAAGCTGTGTTTACTAGTTTGGGTCTCTGACGCCCTCAGCATCTGTCTCATCAGCAGCTCAGCTCTCAGCAGCCTTCATCAGCTTTGTCACTATTCTTCTGGTGGGCTGAGACTGACAGTCAAGTCCCTCTCAGAACCAACAGGCTGTCCAAGAGCCTGGCTTCTGTAGAGCAGGAGAAGTGCTGACTGAGATCAGACAGAGAACAATCTGTCTTAGGCCACATGCTTTTGACTGCAATGAGTATCTTCAATGGAGATTTTGTGTTGTCACTGCAAACACATTCTTTGTGCATTACGAGAACACTGTTTACTCCCAGGTTCCTACTGGGCACCATCCCTAGGAAGGCTGCTCATATGTATTCAGCTCACTTTTTGATTTGAAAGGCACGTCTTTCGAATTTGACTCACCTTGACCTGCCGTAGCCTACTGAACTTTGATTCTACTGGAGTTTGTTTTCCCCATTTAAACACAGTACACGCTTCCTGCACTCTTGACCTGATCTTGACATGATCTTGTCTGTTTACACTTATAAGATCTGATCACACTCCGATCACAATGCGTCTTTTAATCATCTACACCTGTCTAAAAATTTTGGTACAATCAGAATGTGGACAAGATCAGAACATAGGACGCATGTTAGAACCAGGTATAAACGGGGCTTATGTATCTTAGTCAGGAGCCAGATGTTTTGCTACATGATGTGTCTGTGATGACTCACACTACCAGGACTGTGGGGCAGAACTGATACTTATACTCTGCTGAGGTCATCCCTGTACTGGTATGCATTGCTTACCAAGGTACAGTATGACTGCTCCATATTTCTGTAATGGAGTTGCTGTGGAGTCTCTCAGTTGGATTTGGCCCGGTGGTTCCAGACCCGGCCTCCAGATGATTGATGTCTCTCTTGGTTGGTGGGAAGCTCTGGTTCTGGCCCCGGAGTTATTTAATATGTTCTGTGTCTATCCAGGGTATTGCTGTCAGAGCAGGGTGGTGCTTGGATAGATTGAGTCACCTTGTGTGGATACACACACGGACGTACACACACATACAGTAATTTACTAAAGGCCCTTTTCCTGGATCATTAGTCCAGCGTGTGTTCTCTCCATCCACCTGTGTCAGAGACTATGCCTAATTGCACTGATCTTTTGCTCCATGCAGAACTGCAGAGAAACACACAGGGGCTTCGGTCTGTACTCAATAGAAACCTAACTTTATTAACATTTCCTTGACAATGACAATTTCTCTAGAAAGATGGCCCTATGAGAGTCACTGATGAAAAGGGCAAACAGGGCATGTGATTGTTCAAGTCTCCTATTTCACGTGCCACAGGGAGGCTGTTAAGTTTGAATGGGGATGAGGGGTAGTATATTATTATTCCCTGGTCCAACAACCCAAGCCTGTTTCATTCTTTCCCAACTCATGTCACAGTCCTCTCTCTCATCTGTCCTGTATGCTCTTAAGAGAGGCACAGTTAGCCGCTGCCATCCTTCTTCCTCTCCTCTCCCTCCATCCTTGTCACAGGTCCCCCAGCGTTGCTTCGGCGGATGACGTCTACAGTCTTCACGGTCAGTTATCCTGCCTTTATTGCTTAAGTGGCTGTGACACAGATAGTGTATCACACTCTAGCCCAGTCCCAGTGTCTAACCACCAAAGTAATTAAGTCTTCTAATGAATCATCCACTGGACTCACACACCAATCATCTGCACTCTGACACACTAGACACCACACACACCAATCATCTGCACTCTGACACACTAGACACCACACACACACACCAATCATCTGCACTCTGACACACTAGACACCACACACACCAATAATATGCACTCTGACACACTAGACACCACACACACCATTCATCTCACATAATTGTACAGATTAGATGTCACACCCTGGCCTTAGTTATATTTGTTTTCATTATTATTTTAGTTAGGTCAGGGTGTGACATGGTGAAGTATGTGTTTTTGCATTGTCTAGGGCACAGGTGTCAAACTCATTCCACGGGGGGCCGAGTGTCTGCGGGTTTTCGCTCCTCCCTTGTACTTGATTGATGAATTAACATCACTAATTAGTTAGGAACTCCCCACACCTGGTTGTCTAGGGCTTTATTGAAAGGAAAAACCAAAAACCTGCAGACACTAGGCCCTCCGTGGAATGAGTTTGACACCCCTGGTCTAGGGTGTTGTTTGGTTTAGGGGGTTAAGTAGAGTAGATGGTTTAGTGTTCAGTGTAGGTGTCTAGGAAAGTCTATGGTTGCCTGAATTGGTTCTCAATTAGAGACAGCTGGTTATTGTTGTCTCTGATTGGGAGCCATATTTAAGGCAGCCATAGGCTTTAGCTGGTGGTGGGTAATTGTCTATGTCAGTGTGTAGTGGTCAGTGTCAGCACCATTTTGTTTATATAGCTTCACGGTCGTCAGTTTGTTGTTTTGTTTCATTCGTTGCTCTTCTCTAATAAAAAGAATGTATTTCTCACACGCTGCGTTTTGGTCCTCTCTTCAAAGTCAAGACGATCGTGACATTAGATGTGTGTTCTTTCACTTACAAGATGGTTTTCAATGTGTATTTGTATATTTGAGTGAATGTGAGTGATTCAGTCTTCTGTATAGAAAATCAGTAATGGGGTTTTGTTTAGAGATGACTAACATCTGGATGATGTTTCTTTGCCAACCAAAAAGCCATATCCCAAGGATAATGACTGTGGAGGGTACTGTACTCACACAGAATCACACAGACGTTATTTGAGTGACTACCTGAGCACTGTTACAATAGAAAGGACAGACAATGACACTTCTCCTTGTCTGACTCCTCCAGTAGCCAAACATACCAACACTCAATGACATTTCCTCCAAGGACCCTGGGACTAAACACCTCCCTCTGCGACTGGATCCTGGACTTCCTGACAGGCCGCCCCCAGGTGGTAAGGGTAGGTAACAACACGTCTGCCACGGTGATCCTCAACACTGGGGCCCCTCAGGGGTGTGTACTCCTTTACTCCCTGTTTACCCACGACTGCATGGACAAACACGATTCCAACACCATCATTAAGTTTGCTGATGACACAACAGTGGTAGGCCTGATCACTGACAACGATGAGACAGCCTATAGGGAGGAGGTCAGAGACCTGGCTGTGTGGTGCCAGGACAACAACCTCTCCCACAATGTGAGCAAGACAAAGGAGCTGATCGTGGACTACAGGAAAAGGCGGGCCGAACAGGCCCCTATTAACATCGACGGGACTGTAGTGGAGCGGGTTGAGAGTTTCAAGTTTCTTGGTGTGCACATCACCAACAAACTATCATGGTCCAAACACACCAAGACAGTCGTGAAGAGGGCACGACAACACCTTTTCCCCCTCAGGAGACTGAAAAGATTTGGCATGGGTCCCCAGATCCTCAAAGCTGCAACATTGAGAGCATTCTGAACGGTTGCATCACGGCGTGGTATGGCAACTGCTCAGCATCTGACCCGCTACTCACTGTTTATTATCACCCCTACCTACATGTACACATTTATTTGTTAAATATTTTATTTGTTAAATATTTTATTTGTTAAATATTTTCATCTTGAACTGCGCTGTTGGTTAAGGGCTTGTAAGCATTTCGGTAGGGTCTACGCCTGTTGTATTCGGCGCATGTGACGAATAAAGTTTGATTTGATTTGATGTTACCCAATATTCTTCCGCAATGACCTGACCTGGGGTCATTTCTAGTGGTGCCAGTCCTTCTTCATTAGAGGCATTAATTGGCAGCTGATTATCTCTGTGGTATCTTAATGGCTGCAGCAGCCCATTAGTGAAATGATCATCCTGGCTCCCACTGAACAGCCAATTAGATGGACATGACATAGTCTAGTTACACTCTAATGGATCACTTCATCCAGGCTCTCAATAGCTATCCACACACAGGACCAGGCAGTCATCATGTCCTCAAGCCTATAGACCGATCAAGACACCCCTGTCCAGTGTGTCCACATTGTCTTGGAATGCATATAGCTGCATCACTGTATACATCCCTGTCCAGTGTGTCCACATTGTCTTGGAATTCATATAGTATAATCACTGTCAACATCATGCCGGTGCTGTAGGCTGACCTGCTGTATCTGTGAAGCTGGCTGGTGTTCCATGTGTCCATGCTGCCAGAGACTCTCTACCATTGCAATCCCATAATGAGCAGCCACGTTGTTCTATTGACTGTAGTAAGAGGAGGCAGAATGACAGTGGAGGAAAGGAGCAGTGTTTGGGAATGCAGCCAGGAGATGTAGAGGGTGGGAGGGGGGATTGACAAAGGGAGACGGAATCAATGTGTCCGTTAGGAGCTGCAGGTACACTCACATTCACTCTCTTTCTCACACACACTTTCTTTCTAACACACACACACACACACACACACACACACACACACACACACACACACACACACACACACACACACACACACACACACACACACACACACACACACACACACACACACACACACACACACACACACCACACCACACCACACCAGTGTCAGACTGCAGAACTCTCATTAGCTGTGTTACAGTGAGTCGGTGTGTGTGCCTGTCCAGAGCTGCAGAGACTGTTCAGGGACAGAGGGGACATTGTTAAAATAATTTTCCATTCTAGCAGAAGCACACCATTGGATGTCGTATAATGGTCTCCACATAGCGTGACAAAAAAAGTATGTTGACTTGGGAAGTTAGTAATGAGACTTTCCAGAGCCATCCAGTGTCCCAAGGCTAGGATCATAAGTGGCCTAAGTGGCCTATATTAACTCTGGTGGTGACAGTCTTGCCCCCTGACCCTTTGGAGCAGTGGGATCACTGAGGTTTGTGACTGCAGGGTCCTGCTCTGTGCCAGCTCTGGGTCTGTGACTGCAGTGGCCTGCTGTGGGCCAGCTCTGGGTCTGTGACTGCAGGGGCCAGCTCTGGGCCAGCTCTGGGTCTGTGACTACAGGGGCCAGCTCTGGGTCTGTGACTACAGGGGCCTGCTCTGGGTCTGTGACTACAGGGGCCTGCTCTGGGTCTGTGGGAGTCAGTGTTGATCACAGCTATGCCTATGTTCTGCTAATTCCCATCAGAAGACAGACACGTCACCAGGCCAGGAGCCAAGTGCGAAGCAGGACCACTGTCTCATAAGGCCAGGTGTCCTTGACCCTGATATGGCCTGTGGCGTGCTGCTGGGTCACACTGTGTGCATAGGGTTAGGGAAAGGAAACACAATTATTCAGTCACTTCTACTCTTATCTTCCTATTGACGTAGATAACTTCAGGGCTGCCGTAAACTCTAACACTGTTATATAACTTGGGGGGGTATGGTTCTCTGAGGACATGGATTATTCATAGAGGAGAGACGGTGATGACGCAGTCTGTGTGTGTCTCAGACTGGCGATGATGATGCCGGTTGCGTCAAGTCACCCGAAAAGGCAGTTGTGCGCACAGAGTTCAGAGAAGTGAAGTATCACTTGGGTGGATGTTTGTGGTGCATATGAATATTTTGGAAACATCAGTAAGCTTCTTGGAACTTTTTAATCTCTCAGTGATTGCATTACTCTCACCATTCAAAAATAAGCACCAGGCTTTCAGCAGAAGATGAGGAAACTCATCTAAAAATAATTACATGATGAAACATATCCCTGTGTTATTAAGTTTTACAATTATATCCTTTAGACAGTCATGGTTACCCAACAGTACAAATGCCGCAATCTCCTGTGGTTTGTGATTCAGAATGGTTATACATTACTCTTTCACTTTACAGATAAGAATGTCTCAATGTAGGTCGTCTATTCTGGTCGATCACTGACTGGCCCTCTCGATAGTCTTACATTCTATAAAAACACACCACTACTACAATACAGAAATTGTTATAAGTCTCCTGAATATTGGAAATCTGAAGTGTGAATAAGGAAGAATGGTTCTGCGCTTTGATGAGGTTAGGAGTGAATACTGTCTCCTTCACTTCTTTCTCCAAAATATTTAATTTCTCTGAAAAAGTCAATTCTCTGAATGATTTTGTCCTATCCCTTTCTATCCATCTCACAATTCTTACCCCCAAGGAATGTCTATTCAGCATACCCTCATAATACCTGCATTCTACATGAATGTCGTTTGAGAGTTAACCTTAACTCTAATTTCTGTCTGCCTGAAAAATATTTAAGGCTGATCCGGGAGGACCAGCTAGAACTGGGCACTAGTAGAGAGCTATAGCTGCCAGTTGATAAGGTTCAGCCACTGGTCTGTCCGGCAAGAACAAGTCAGATGTCTTCAGAACAGGATTATTGCAGATATTGGGTTCAACACACCACACTCCTCTGTAATGATGGCTCACAGTAAAAGTGAGAGTGTATAAGAGTGGTTCTATGAAGAAATTAAGATAGATTCCAGTAATGGCTATACAGAGCATTGGCAGTAGCACAGTTGGACAATATCATACACAGATACATATGGCCTCTAATAGGTAAGCTAGCTTAGCATATACTATGGCCTGTCCTGTCGTATCATAGTAGTATGGCCTGTATACAACCAATAGACTGGCTTAGCATAGTATGTACATCAATACACACATCTATGCACTACAATGTTCAATTACTGATCACTAATACAGAAGCAATAATGGAATGCAGTTACAGCATAAAGACCTAAATACTGGTAAGCATATAACTGAAAACATGACCATAATGCAACCAGATTCTGCATGAGCACGAGACCACGACCACTGTGGAATAGTAACTGCGCCACGAGGAAGGCAAAGGCTAAATTAGGCTACATGTTAGACAAGGCTACATACAGTGCACAGTAGCACTACATAAAGGCCCTACATGTCAATAAATATGACTACAAGTACACAGACAATATGAACATAATAATATGAATAGGCTATCCTAAACAAGGCGTGAGGTACACAGCATAGACAAGCTAGCATGACTAGGCTAACTGGCTAGGAATAGCATGACACACATGGAAAAGGAATAACTGGTAAATATCTCGACTGCCTTAGCAACACCCAACTAAAATACCAATGACATGTCAACAGTACTTACACTTAGATGAACGCACTAAAACACAGGTCAAATATAGACTGGTGAGGAACAGTCCAAGACGTCCATCCTCTTCTGACCACGATCTCGCTCTGATGGCAGCAGCAGAGGTCAGTGAGCTGCATGGGAATGGTGAACTATGATTGGCTGATACAAGTGGGGTGACTTGTAGGTACCACTAATAAGAAAATAAGGGGTGTTGGGAGAGTACAGCTAACTAATAGTTCAGGGGTGCTGAAACTACGGGCTGGTGTTTTTAACACTGCCTGCCCTGTACTTCCATCTATGTGTCTGTCCTCCATTCTGAAGAAGTGGTACTGTATGCAGTTCTGGCCAACATCTTCTCCTGGCCACTATTTAATCCAAGTTGTCTACACTGTCTGAGCTGGGTTGATTGTGACTCAGCCCTATGAAATCTTTAAATTCTCTATAGTCTTTCAAAGAGTTCCAGTCTGTACAGAAGAGACTGTGGTACATACATGTCACGGCCGTTTAAAGGAGTGGACCAAGGCGCAGCGGGATTAGAATCCATTCCTCTATTTATTTAAACAAAGAACACTTTAACAAACTCACGAAACAACAAAACAAACCGTGAAGCCAACGTAGTGCTCACAGGCAACTAAACAAGGACAACTACCCACAAAACCAACTTGGAAAATGGCAACCATTAATAGGCTCCCCAATCAGAGACAACGAAAAACAGCTGTCTCTGATTGGGAACCCATCCAGGCCACCATCAACCTAATTACCCCTAGACAATACAAAATCCCCATAGATAACAAAAACCCTAGACAAGACAAAAACCCATAGACAATACACAAAAACTAAACAAACCACCCTTGTCACACCCTGACCTAACCAAATAATAAAGAAACCAAATATAACTAAAGTCAGGGCGTGACAATACATCCCTTTGTGTTCTAGAGACTAGAGTACTTCTTTCTCTCTTTTTTGGCTTTGCAGCTAGCTTTCATCATACTTTAGAAAACATTTCCCAACATAATCTGTTTTCATTTGAAGTTGTAATCCTTTGGAGTGATATCCCAATTTTTCAGTCCTAGAAAAATGATTAAGGTTGCAGCTTTTGTTCTTATCTTCATATTTTATTTTTGTTGGGGTTCTTATGAAAAGGGCCAATGTGCCCAACGTAGCAGATGTTGAACTTTGTTCACATTCTGGCTGCTGCCACTAATTTATAGTTTCTGTTGTATTTGTATGCATGAGAGTTGCTGTTGATTTCCTGTTTTTCAGACACATAGAATTGTCAGTATAGCTCACCTGTTTGTGTTTATGTCTGGTTAGGTGTGAAGCTCCCCCTCCTTCCCCCCTCTTCCCCCCTTCTGGCACCAGCCCTGTCACACCTTCTCTGTATGTTCACACACATAGCAGGGCACCAGTAGTCTGTGCTCTGTGCCCAAACCCAGGAATAGTGAGGAGGTGCAGGGTGGTGTGCTGGGTGGGGGTGAGAGATGGTGGGAAGGCGCTGTAGTGAGGTGCGTACTGGCGGCAGAGAAGTCAGGCGCAGGAGAGCGAAAACTGATTTACAACGGTGTCGTTTAATATCCATAAACCACCGTCAACAGAACAATACAATGAATGGGTCAAACAAAACCCGATAAATACCAGCATACCGTGCATAAGCACTACAAGAAACAATTACCGACAAGGACATGAGGGGGAACAGAGGGTTAAATACACAACATGTAATTGATGGAATTGGAACCAGGTGTGATGGAAGACAAGACAAAACCAATGGAAAATTAAAAGTGGATCAGCGATGGCTAGAAGGTCGGTGACTTCGACCGCCGAACACCGCCCGAACAAGGAGAGTGACCAACTTCGGCTTAAGTCGTGACAGGCGCTCTGTCTCTGATTGACCTGATTATGGAACACAGCCCCTGGCATCGTTCCCAGATGGTGCAGAGATTGTGGCAACGTCTTGAAAAATATTCCTGTGGTGTCGGCTTCTGTCATACACCTCTCGTGGCTAAGGCCTCTCAGTGGCAGGCAGGCAGGCAGCCAGAGGGTGGGGGGTGGGGGGGGGGGGCTTCTTTAAAGCTGATCTAGGATCAAGTCCAGTGTATGGTATTACATTACACTTGGTCTCTAAACACCCATGCCAGTAGACCCTTTTACGCCTACTGGGGGGATGGGGGGGACACACACAACATAACATGTGTTCCCCTCCCCTCTCCCTGGTGGCAACAGCACTCTGCCACCCCCTCTAGGGGGCTGTGGCCTCCCAGCAGACACTGAGCTGCAGAGTGTGGCACAGCGCCAGGGGAGGAAGAGCCAACAGGAAGTGGGCTGGATTGGCCCATTAATCTGCACTGTCATCCTTTAGACAAGACAAACTGTATGGGCCCCCAGAGACGCCACGACCCAAAACCCACTGAACTGCTCAAATGGTGGCTTCTGAGGGTGCTGCAGTTTGATACTTACCATCTATATACTCCCCACATTTTATTTGTGCTGATGATTTCATACAACCTGCAGTGAAATTTACCCCTGGTGCTAAGAGCTAGCTTCTTCTCTTAAAAGCATTGGTCCAAAATGACTTTACCCCTAGAGAAGATATCAGATACCTGCCTATCTGGAAATCTTGGATAGCTCGGGGAGGGTTCTTCAAAGGAATCTGCCCAGCCTAATGTTTGTGTTTGTATTTCCCCAGAGAGGCAAAGCGTCGACTGCGGCGGTGGAAGAAGTAGTGAATCTGTGGCTGGCTGGTGCACTGGCAAAAGAGAATATCTGGAGGAGAATTTCCTTTGCTTCCCGGGATGAAATAAATTATTCATTCAGTGACATGGAGTGTTGAGCATGAGTCTCACAGCCATAGAGAAGGCTGTGAGATTCTGGGCGAATATGGATGTATCTCATGTATATTCTGTTTCAGTTTGCCTTACAAACGCCTCTTGTCTTGTCTCTCCGCCAGTCTACCACAGGGCTCTGTTATGGACAGTCAGAGGGGATCCACTGTAGCTCTGCCTGCTGTAATCCAACATGAAATAATTACCAGAGAGATGAATGGGAATGGTTTGCTAATGCTGTGCAATTATGAATAGGGTACATATTTAATAAGGCTGACCAGAAATGCTTAGCATAATACGATTTGATTGGAACAGTGATCTACTGCTTGTGCTTGCTCAAATGAGCTGGGAAGGAGTTTTAAACTAACTACAGAGAAGTTTCACAAGGCCTTTAATGGTAGGGTTTACATCAATGGTAATTGGTGATATTGGACTTCTCAGGATCACCCTTCATTCAGCCTCTCTAGGAAACTCTCCCTTTGGTCTAAGGCCACTCCCACCCACATGGGGTATTGATACTTTGACTAATGACAGAGAGTCATACTGGATGTAGTGCTTCTATGACCTCTTTCTGATGATGTCATGTTTTTCCAAGCTCTGCAGCTGACCTATCAGAAGCTCTATCACTCTAACCACATGTACTGTCACGGACCAACATTCTTATCAACAATCCAATACGCACCTCCCAAGGTTTTTCTAAATATCACAAGAAGTGAGGATCATATTCAACATCAATATGACCTTTGCATAATTTCCTCCTCTCCTCTCTGCTGACCCACATTGAGGGGCTGTTTACCCACCCTGGTCATGCATTTTTCATCAGGCTCTGGTCACTGGTGGGACAGTGCCTGGCTTTTTCTCATTATATATTCAAAGCAGGTGGAAGATGGCAGGAGAGAGAGATCTTGTTAGCTGCCACCTTCATACAGTCATAGCTAGCTGGATGCAGACGGCAAGGTCACACAGGCAAACCAAACCAGGCATCTGTGAGAATACCATAGTGGTCAGAGCTATGGACACACATACAAACACAAATACAATTCATAATTTAGGGCAGATCATTCTGAGTGGGCCAACTGTATGCAGTACTAGTCCTCACACATCACCTGTCAAATGCTTTATTAGCTGTGAATGGGATGACTTGCCAGTGTGGAGTGTGAGTCAAAGGGTCAGGGACAGGGTATATTTAAGCAATAAGGCACGAGGGGGTGTGGTATATGGCCAATATACCACGGCTAATGGCTGTTCTTAGACACGATGCAACGCCTGGACCCTTAGCAATGGTATATTGGCCATATATCACAAACCCTTGAGGTGCCTTATTGCTATTATAAACTGGTTACCATATTATTAACTGGTTACAAACGTAACTAGAGCAGTAAAAATAAATGTTGTGTCATACCAGTGGTATACGGTCTGATATACCACAGCTGTCAGCCAATCAGCATTCAGGGCTCAAAGCACCCAGTTTATAATGTACAATATAGTTGAATATGTAGTACTGTTGTGTGTAACATGGTAGATATTACTGGTTTGTTGACTGTCTGTTGAGAGCCAGTTACCTTCGAGTTGTGGATTGAAGTTCAAGCAATGAGATGCTGAAGTACACCTGTAGTAAGATATTGGGTTCCCAGTGCAGCACTGTGAGCTTGTTATCCAGGAGCCTCCAGCTACCAGCCTTTACCTGTTCATTACCGCCCAGTGTTATTCTTACTGCTCCTACTGCGTCACACCAAGGGAGAGAGAATAAGGGTTTCTGAATATGGTGAAAGACTGGAGTTGGTTGTTAGATTTCAGACCATGATATATAAGGACAAACCGATGTGGAGGAGATGACCCTGATAGGAACCTTACATCAGAATAGTAGTGCTATTGGCCACGTAGTACTGACCAGAGTCCCTCCTGTCCAGCTAGGATAAAAATACACCTCAAAACATCTGGGCCAGGATTTGGGTCAGACCAAAAAAAGCCTGATCCGGACCAGACACACATGGTCCAGAGGTGAAGACAAGGTTGACCTATTATATCTCTGGTCTATTTCTGGCCAGTGCTCCAGGGGCCACGCAGAGGTTGAGGTCACTCAGGGGATAGATTGCCTGTCTGCTGTTCTCCACCACAGTAGGAATTATCTCTGTAACCCAACTCCACCTGTGTCCAAAGCAGCAGGCGGTAATGGCTATGGGATATGTATAGGCTACAGCAGGATGGCACCTGGGGAAAAGACTTCAGATGTGTTCCATGTCCCAGAGGTGGATCATGGGAAGCCCACCACTCAACTGAGGTAGTTTTACCATGAATTATTGACCTGGCCTCATTACTGAGTTCATGAACCCTACTAGCTATAGGTCAAGCCCTGCTAATGGAACCATATACTACCGGTTTTACATGGTATTTCTGTGATTGTATATGGGATATAGGATGCATTGCAATGGGGCGGCAGGTAGCCTAGTGGTTAGAGCGTTGGGCCAGTAACCGAAAGGTTGCTAGATCGAATTCCCGATCTGACAAGGTTGTCGTTCTGCCCCTGAACAAGGCAGTTAATCCAGTGTTCCTAGGCCGTCATTGTAAATAAGAATTTGTTCTTAACTGACTTGCCTAGTTAAATAAAAAAGCTATTGTGACAAGGGCCCTTGTTTTTAGATATATCAGTTTTTAAATGCTTTGCCTGTAGTTTTTCACTCCCTCTTATGCAAAGTGTAACAACCAAGTACTATTTTGATTGAGTGGACCCCTTTATTCTACACTTTGGTATGTTGCTGAACTCCTGCTGTCATGCTTTACTATAATTGGACGTCATTCTCACGTCAATCAAGTGTTTGTATGTAAGGAATGTATGTAGGGAAATGGGCATGTCGTCTGCGTATCTTAGTTAAACTCCTCTCTACCTGTCGTCGATTCAAAGCTATTGCTAATAGACATCAAGCTTCGGGAATACTGGTGTGTGTGTGTTCTTACGTGTGTGTGTGTGTATTTTTATGTCAGGAGGACAGAATATTTCCCAGGTAGCCCTTGACCTTGGTGGCAATGGAATGCACCTTGAGATGTTGTCTGGGTCGCGGTGGCCGGGAGATTTATCCAGTGGTAACATCACTATCCAGTGGTAATTTCTTTTAAGGAGGAGGCAGTTGACCTTCTTTATCCTCTCCGGGTCCTGGCCACAACGTTTAGGGTTCAACTTTTAGGGTTCCATAAGAAGAGAGCAGTAGTGCTGTTACACCACTGACCCGGTTCATCCACTGATGCCACATACTGAAACCCAGGCCTCTCAATCTGTGCATATCTAGTAAGAGGAAATAAAAGGGAGTGGTGTACAGAGGTCTCTGAACCTGCCATTGATTCTTGACAATAGGTTTCACAATGTTAATTGAGACTATAGAGAAATGTAAGAGGACTCTCATATGCTTTCAAAAACATTTGTAGGCCTGTGACATGCATGGGTTACTCTGTGACAGTAATGTAGGCCTGTGACATGCATGGGTTACTCTGTGACATGCATGGGTTACTCTGTGATATGCATGGGTTACTCTGTGACAGTAATGTAGGCCTGTGATATGCATGGGTTACTCTGTGATATGCATGGGTTACTCTGTGATATGCATGGGTTACTCTGTGATATGCATGGGTTACTTTGTGATATGCATGGGTTACTCTGTGACATGCATGGGTTACTCTGTGACATGCATGGGTTACTCTGTGACATGCATGGGTTACTCTGTGACATGCATGGGTTACTCTGTGACATGCATGGGTTACTCTGTGATATGCATGGGTTACTCTGTGATATGCATGGGTTACTCTGTGATATGCATGGGTTACTCTGTGACATGCATGGGTTACTCTGTGACATGCATGGGTTACTCTGTGACATGCATGGGTTACTCTGTGACATGCATGGGTTACTCTGTGACATGCATGGGTTACTCTGTGACATGCATGGGTTACTCTGTGATATGCATGGGTTACTCTGTGACATGCATGGGTTACTCTGTGACATGCATGGGTTACTCTGTGACATGCATGGGTTACTCTGTGACATGCATGGGTTACTCTGTGACAGTAATGTAGGCCTGTGACATGCATGGGTTACTCTGTGACAGTAATGTAGGCCTGTGATATGCATGGGTTACTCTGTGACAGTAATGTAGGCCTGTGACATGCATGGGTTACTCTGTGACAGTAATGTAGGCCTGTGACATGCATGGGTTACTCTGTGACAGTAATGTAGGCCTGTGACATGCATGGGTTACTCTGTGACAGTAATGTAGGCCTGTGACATGCATGGGTTACTCTGTGACAGTAATGTAGGCCTGTGACATGCATGGGTTACTCTGTGACAGTAATGTAGGCCTGTGACATGCATGGGTTACTCTGTGACAGTAATGTAGGCCTGTGACATGCATGGGTTACTCTGTGACAGTAATGTAGGCCTGTGACATGCATGGGTTACTCTGTGACAGTAATGTAGGCCTGTGACATGCATGGGTTACTCTGTGACAGTAATGTAGGCCTGTGATATGCATGGGTTACTCTGTGACAGTAATGTAGGCCTGTGATATGCATGGGTTACTCTGTGACAGTAATGTAGGCCTGTGACATGCATGGGTTACTCTGTGACAGTAATGTAGGCCTGTGACATGCATGGGTTACTCTGTGACAGTAATGTAGGCCTGTGATATGCATGGGTTACTCTGTGACAGTAATGTAGGCCTGTGATATGCATGGGTTACTCTGTGACAGTAATGTAGGCCTGTGACATGCATGGGTTACTCTGTGACAGTAATGTAGGCCTGTGACATGCATGGGTTACTCTGTGACAGTAATGTAGGCCTGTGACATGCATGGGTTACTCTGTGACAGTAATGTAGGCCTGTGATATGCATGGGTTACTCTGTGACAGTAATGTAGGCCTGTGACATGCATGGGTTACTCTGTGACAGTAATGTAGGCCTGTGACATGCATGGGTTACTCTGTGACAGTAATGTAGGCCTGTGACATGCATGGGTTACTCTGTGACAGTAATGTCACACTCACACAGGGATAGATTCAGGTATCACAATTTTATTTAAAAAATTAGAACTTTTTCATATTTCAGTGTTGCCATGCTTTGAGCATATAACAAGACAGTATAAAATCTCAACCCAAAAGGAGGATAGTAAAAGCAGATTTTGTTGATGCTGCTGCAGCAATTAGTTAAGTCATGCTGTTACTGTACAGATAACATTCCCATTAAAGTACAAACACCTCAATGAATTGCTTTTAAGTGCAATAATCATCTTATTATCCAACGTAATGTGTTATGATAATAAACATCTCTTTTGGAAATAAATCTCGTTGTAGGCCTACAGGAAAATAAATACAACACAAAATACTTTGCAAATCATAATGAATGTGCTGAGTTATTTCAACATCCCAAGGCACCCAGGCTTGTATGTTGGCAAAAAAAGATGTCATTCTTTACACAAAATTGCGTCAAGCAGGTGGTGATAGAGAAACGATAGCGATAGAGCAGAAAGCTGTGCCTGTTTCATAACCGTTTAAGTATACATTCCTTTTCAAGTCTACCCGTCGTTCACAGTGAAAATCCCAGGCAGTGGGAATATAAACAAAATCGCATGATTGGTTAAAATGCGTGTCCCCAGTCCAATAAAAACAAGGCAACAGTAAGCATGTCGTCCCCCACAAATGATGCAGCACCCCCCTTGGGCCAAACAGTATAATTTTGCAAATGACTGATTTCTATGGCAAGACGCATCATTCACCCAAGTTTCGTTAAAATCGGGCCAGTGTTGTCTGAGATATCGTGTGTGACTAACGTACATACAGTTGATTACTATAGCATCACCCCTTGGGCCAATCAGTGTAATTTTGTGAATGTTGGATCTCTATGGCAAGAGGCATCATTCACCCAAAAACGGGCCAGTGGTGTCTGAGATATCTTGTGGGTTAACTAGACTCATCACGCTGAGTCATATGTTGAGTCTTGACAGCATTTGTTACAATACAAATATCCTTGACAAATTTTTGCCAGACCATGCCAAGGTGAATATTTATTGGTCAATAGTGGCCATGTTGTTTTAGGTACTAGTCTGGAAAATATTGTCATAGATGCCACATATCAAGTTTCGTGCAGATCGTTCATTCGGTGCCAGAAGAGTAGCGTTTTAAGTGTTTTTCAGAAAATTCTAAATAACGGAAATCCAGAATGGTGAAGCTTATTGGTCCCTGAGGCAAATTTGTTTATTTTGAGGAGAGGGACATATGTACCGAATTTCATGACTTTAGGTCAAACGGGTTAATGTGCGTGACCTTTCAAAGTTTGCATTTGAAATATTTAACATTTCTTGTTATAGCGCCATCATCTGGCCAATCAGTATAATTTTGTAAATGCCAGATATCTAACGCAAGACGCATCATTCAAGTTTTGTCACAACCAGGCCAGTGCTGTCTGAGATGTCACGCGTGACTAATGTACGAACGCACTAATGTACTAACGGACGTAGACAGATCCCCAGTCCCCTCCCTGATTTCCTCGTTGGGGACAACTACATGGTCACCAATTCTACTGATGGTGGACGTTCTAAGTGGTCCTCTGTCGGGGAGTGCTGTCTGCATCTGCACTGCGTTGTGGTGATATGCTGGCCTGTATGTGTCAATTGCTCTGAAGACCATGAGATAACAAACCAGTTGAACGAAGCGCTTTGAAGCATCCAACCAGATGCCAAAACTATCCAACTGAAATATCCAAGATGAACAAGAAGGTCAGATTCTTATTTTAGACAGTTAGAAATCTAGTAAGTGTCCACACATAAAGTATTCAATATCTATAACAAATCCAGATGTCATTTACTGAAATAAATGCTTCTTTATCTATCAAATCAGACGCATTATCAACAGAGGCTTTAACACACGCATTTCTCATTGGCTTTTCACTTTTCCCTGCAGTTCAGTTCAGTTCAGTTGACGACAAGCCTCAAATGTCCACTTGGAGGCTCCTCCGTAAATATCAATGCTGCTCTCCAACCACGAAAACACGTTGCCTATCTGCGCTTTGCTGCTGCAAGTTGCCAGGTTGTATATCTCTCCAATAGACAACTTCCGGTCCCAGATATGAAAATTCGCCAGGTCTCCAACAAAAGCTTGTGTAGCATCAAAGCCCCCTCCAAGCGTATCCTGTGGAAAATAATATTGAATTAATGAAGATGGATATTGTGCTAACACAAAGGAAAACAATTATTTCAAGTTAACCTTTGGAGTTAATTTGTGCATTAAATAATTTATCCATGCGTCCATCCATGTGGCTTGTCAGAAGAAACCAAGGATAGCTCATATATCAAATTAGTAGACTTTTCATTTATCCAGATTACTGTTTTGACTAATGAATCACGTTACCATGCAAACGGCTTTTCATTTTGCCATTGCAGTGTGAGCTGATAAATCAGAATTGGGGTTGCCCTGTTTCGTCAGCCTTGCCTCATACTTTACTTATTTCTGAGCACCTCCATGACATATGATACCTAGTAATGGTGTAGTTACTTTAGCTAGAAAGGGAGATTGGTTGGGGAGGATGGATGGGAGTAATCTGCAACTGTCTAGCAATCCAAAGGTTGTGTGATCGAGTCGCGTTGGGGACAACTGTAGCATTTTAACTTACTCTTCCCCTAACTCTTTTTTAAAAACTTAACCAATTTCACCTAACCTGCTACGTAAATTCTACTAACCTTTGTCATTTTAGTTCTCCTAACCTTTTACAAAAGTTATCCTAACCTTTGTTGTTAGTTCCCCTAACCGCCAACATAAATTTTCCCCATAATTCTCCTTTGTTGTTATGGCGCAATAAGCAACCTGGTCCCAGAGAAAGACGTATAATAGTATACGTCCCCCAAAGTGTAGTATAAAATACTTCGTTCAGTTCATATGCTATTGTACGGCCGGGTAAGACGTACAATATGATACTATACATCCTATAATTCGTATGATATTGTACGATCGCTATTCCATTCATAATGTAACGTACATAATGTAATATATCATACTAATTGGAGTGTCACAGATTTACCTACAGAATAATACGAATTGCCCCGAGACTATGTTGGTTTCATGAGTAAAAAGGATCATTTCTCATACTCCCAGTGGCTAGAGCTGCCGCTTTTTGGGAACAGAACACTTCCGGACACTTATAAGAAATCCTGCTACGCCCTCCGACGAACCATCAAACAGGCAAAGCTTCAATACAGGACCAAGATCGAATCCTACTACACCGGCTCTGACGCTCGTCGGATGTGGCAGGGCTTGCAAACTATCACGGATTAAAAAGGGAAACCCAGTCGCGAGCTGTCCAGTAATGCGAGCCTACAAGACGAGCTAAATACCTTCTATGCTCGCTTCAAGCCTTGTAACACTGAACCCTGCATGAGAGCACGTGCTGTTCCAGACAACTGTGTGTTCACGCTCTCCGTAGCCGATGTGGGTAAGACCTTTAAACAGGTTAACATTCAAAAGGCAGCAGGGCCAGACTAATTACCAGGGCGTGTACTCAGAGCATGCGCGGACCAGCTGGCAAGTGTCTTCACTGACATGTTCAACCTCTCCCTGACCCAGTCTGTAATACCTACATGTTTCAAGCAGACCACCATAGTGCCTGTGCCCAAGAATACGAAGGTAGCCTGTCTAAATGACTATCGCCCCGTAGCACTCACACCTGTAGCCATGAAATGCTTTGAAAGGCTGGTCATGGCTCACATCAACACCCTCATCCCAGACACCCTGGACCCACTCCAATTGGCATACCGCCCCAACAGATCCACAGATTATGCAATCTTATTGCACTCCACACTGCCCTTTCCCATCTGGACAAAAATAACACCTACGTGAGAATGCTGTTCACTGACTACAGCTCAGCGTTCAACACCAAAGTGCCTTCCAAGCTCATCACTAAGCTAAGGACCCTGGGACTAAACACCTCTCTATGCAACTGGATCCTGGACTTCCTGACGGGCCGCCCCAGGTGGTAAGGGTAGGGAACAACAGATCCACCACTCTGACCCTCAACATTGCACCTTAGGGGCAATGCGGTGCCAGGACAACAACCTCTCTCTCAACATCAGCAAGACAAAGGAGCTGATTGTGGGTACAGGAAACGGAGGGCTGAGCATGCCTCCATCCACATAAACAGGGCTGTAGTTGATCAGCTTGAGAGCTTCAAGTTCCTCGGTGTCCACATCACTAAGGAATGATCATGGTCCACACACACCAACACAGTCGTGAAGAGGGCACGACAATTCCTCTTCCCCTCAGGAGGTTGAAAAGATTTGCATGGGCCCTCAGATCCTCAAAAAGACCGACAGCTGCACCATTGAGAGCATCTTGACTGGCTGCATCACCGGTATGGCAACTGCTTGGCATCTGACCACAAGGCGCTACAAAGAGTAGTGCGTACGGCCCAGTACATCACTGGGGCTGAGCTCCCTGCCATCCAGGACCTCTATACAAGGCTGTGTCAGAGAAAGGCCCTAAAAATTGTCAAAGACTCCAGCCACCCAAGTCATAGACTGTTCTCTCTGGTACCGCATGGAAGGCGCTACCAATGCACCAAGTCTGTAACCAACATGACCCTGAACAGCTTACTACAAGCCATTAGACTGCTAAATAGTTAGTTCGGGAGCTATTGGTTCACTATTTATCTATCTGCATTGACCCTTTTTGCAGTAACTCTTTTGACTCATCACATATGCTGCTGCTACTGTTTATTATCCATCTTGTTGCCTAGTCACTTTATCCCTACCTACTGTATATGTACATACAGTGAATTCGGAATGCATTCAGACCCCTTGACTTTTTCCATATTTTGTTACGTTACAGCCTTATTCTATAATGTATTAAATTATAGATTTTTCTGTCAATCTACACACAATGACCTATAATGACAAAGCGAAAACAGGTTTTTAGAAATGTTTGCCAATGTATTAAAATATAAAACAGAAAGGTTGAAGGAATTGTCCGTAGAGCTCCGAGACAGGTTTGTGTCAAGGCACAGATCTGGGGAAGGGTACCAAAACATTTCTGCAGCATTGAAGGTCCCCAAGAACACAGTGGCCTCCATCATTCTTAAATGGAAGAAGTTTGGAATCACCAAGACTCTTCCTAGAGCTGGCCGCCTGGCCAAACTGAGAAATCGTGGGACAAGGGCCTTGGTCAGGGAGGTGACCAAGAACCCAATGGTCACTCATACATAGCTCCAGAGTTCCTCTGTGGAGATGGGAGAACCTTCCAGAAGGACAGCCATCTCTGTAGCACTCCACCAATCAGGCCTTTATGGTAGAGTGGCCAGACGGAAGCCACTCCTCAGTAAAAGGCACATGACAGCCCGCTTGGAGTTTGCCAAAAGGCACCTAAAGGAATCTCAGACCATGAGAAACAAAATTCTCTGGTCTGATGAAACCAAGGTTTAACTCTTTGGCCTGAATGCCAAGCGTCATGTCTGGAGGAAACCTGGCACCATCCCTATGGTGAAGCATGGTGGTGGCAGCATCATGCTGTGGGGATGTTTTTCAGCGGCAGGGACTGGGAGACTAGTCAGGATCGAAGGAAAGAAGAATGTGAGAAACTCCCCAAATGCAGGTGTGCCAAGCTTGTAGCATCATACCCAAGAAGACTCAAGGCTGTAATTGCTTTTAGAGGTGCTGAAGTACTGCATAAAGGGTCTGAATACTTATGTAAATGTATATTTTTATTTTATTTTTTTTATACATTTTCTAAAATTTCAAAAAACCTGTTTTTACTTTGTCATTATGGGGTATTGTGTGTAGATGAGGAAAGTTTTTTTCTTAATCCATTTTATAATAAGGCTGTAACGTAACAAAATATGGAAAAAGCAGAAGGGGTCTGAATACTTTCCGAACGCACTGTATCTCCCTCAATTACCTCGTACCCCTGCACATCGACTCAGTACTGGTACCCCGTGTATATAGCCAAGTTATCGTTACTCATTGTGTATTTATTCCTTGTGTTATTATTTGTCTATTTTTCTATTATTTCTATTTTTGTCTCTCTGCGTTGTTTGGAAGGGCCTGGAGGTAAGCATTTCACTGTTTGTCTACACCTGTTGTTTACCAAGCATGTGACAAATATTATTTTATTTGATTGATTTAATTTGATAATTGATCCAAATTCATGCCTAAACGGGATAATTCCTCCATCTTATTATGGAACCTGAGAGTCAGAAACTCAGGTTTTTAATTGATGCATAAGCCTGTTCCTCTCTCAAGGTCTGACTGATGTTATGTTTATGCTATAGGCCATGTCCCTTTTGATATTATGACCTAAGGTACCAAAGTGTATTGATTAAAAACTGACCATTAAAATTGTAATGGACATACCTGTTCTTGTCCCAATATCAGAACACCTTGTGGTTTGATTGGATGGTATGGAGCAAGGTTTTCTCCACTGCCCCTCATGACTCCATCTTGGAAAGCCTCCCATACTCCATCTCGAGTTGTCCATGTGACACAGATGTGATGCCACTTCCCGTCGTTGATAATGAATGGTAATTTAGCTACCTGGAATGGATTTCAGTATTTTCTTTTAGTATATGCATGGGTGGATTTTTTTTCTTCTTTTTTTCACTGCAGCAAACTAAAATAAAAAAGCTTGCATACTTATTAAAAAGCTTGAGGCTTTATAGTCAGTGTGGTCTAATTCAAAAATGATATTTCTTTGTAGTTTGCAGTGCAGGCATTCAGGCATGTTCATACATTAAGAATAATTTGATGCAATACTCTGCTTTCAAATAATATGTTGTCTACTGTTGGTGATATATGCATCATGTAAAATAACATGTGAGTATACCTTGTCATTGATGAGTATCTCCATAGGATTATTCCCCCACTCAATCAGCACCAGCTCGTTGGCCTGCCCTGGCACTGCGTAGGAGAACGGCGTGCCCACCCCAGGTGATGCATTGGATTTGAGCCACATGCAGACAGTGAATGCGTACATCTCAGGGAGACTCTTCTTCACTTTGGCATACATGTAGTTGGTCCTCAACGGGAATGTCAACTGGAATTTATCCAGCGGCCTGTTTTCTTTCTGACCTGTAAACAAAACAGAGGACAAGGTTAAAGATGTCACCTGTCACAATAATTATTGTGGGCTAGCCTAGGCCTATAGAAGCAGTGCTTGACTTCGGCAGGAGCTCACCAGTACTGAATAGTGGCACCTCAAATGTTCTACTACTTGAGCTCCTGTTCCTTATAGAATATTAGCTCAAAATTATTGTGGAGCTCCAGCACCTAAATATAAACAGTACCAGCACCCAAAATTTGTACAGAAACATATTTCACTCCAAGTCAAGCTCTGTATAGAAGTTAGAGCCTTTTATATAGGCTATCTGAGTGACACCAATTTGTTGGACATCAATGGTGGGACATTTGTCCTGGCTTTAACAAACAACTGTGATTGTCAGGTCAAGATGAACGTGAGGATTTGAGTTTAAAAAAATGAAGGTTGTAAAATATGTCGCTGAGCATCACGTAATGCGCAGGGGAGATTTGCAGCGGATTGCTGCTGAAGGTTGACTGATCAATGTAGTTATACAACAAAGTCCTGTTTCTTGTGGTTCCAAGTTTTTTCTCTGCGGCATGATAGGCATCACATGAGCAAAGCGGTTGGAATAGCGGTCCTGGTCTCTCCTCACCCCTCCCTCGGCAGGACTTTACAACCGTGTTTGTTGCCCGCTATAAGGAGCTGGAGCTTTACGCCATAAGGTCCTGGCGAACTTTGCTCTGCTCAAACGGCTAGTGGTGCAAGTGGAGACGGCTGTTTCAATAGAATTGAACCATTTTGATCTGCATGAATTAAGGGAAAAGTGCTGAATACAGAAGGTTGCACCATCCTTTTTTTTTACGGATGCCTTGAACAGCAAATCACCTCTTAAGCCACACATCTTTGTGGAATTGGATATGCAAAGTAATGCAGCTATTCGCCGGATCCCATCCCCTCCCTCTCCTGCGATGCAATAGACACCAGCCATATTACCAATTGATTTCGTATATTGACATTAATCTATTCATTAGTAATAAACACCACTTCAGTTGGATTTGAAAGGTCTTTCAGAATAGGTCGTTTTTGTTTTTTAAACGGCAATACTAAATTAGTTCAACTATGCCAGCCAAGTATTTGGCGCGTTTTTGAGCTCGCACCTTTCTCGAGGTCGGTGATTCTCTGGTGCAGGGATGTGAGAGTCGACTCCACTCTACCGCGCTGCTCCGTCTCGTTCCGCAGCCCAGGCTTGCCATCTTCTATACTGTTCACGCGGGATAACACCTGCTTCTCCAAATCGTCGATTTTACTCTGTAGCAGGTCTTTCAGACTGTTCGCCTGGACCGAGTTGTTGTTCCGACTGAATTGCTGTGGAATGAAATAATGATTCGTTAAAAAAACGTTTAAAAAAACACTGAGAAACATTAAAACCCATATGCTGAGGGACATCGTAAAGCTAATGCCAGATTAACTTCTTTAAGGTTTATTGCCCTGTTGAGTTAGCAACATGGTAGCCTACATCAAGCAACTAAATTCGTCTCCGGGAAGGTGTCTGTCCTCAGCATGACTTGTTAAGTTTCACGATTAGTGCAGAGTATTAACCTACATGGTGGAGGGCTCTTCACCCCTGGAAGTAAATGTGATAAACAAAGTACAAGGGCGGCAGTGCGAGTTGGACAGGACAGTGCAACGTGATTTAGCCCATAGTGTAAACATGTCGTTTTTCACCCAAAATTATTGGTGAAATGTATAAAGCCTATTATTTCGTTAAGATAATTTTTCTCCACATACCTCGAGATTTTCTAATCTCTGCTTTAGAGACTGTAACGTCTGCGATAGTTGCGCCAAAGTGTCTGAGGGACCCCTTGATACATCCCCCATAGTATTTTTGGTCCCCGTCTCTTTTCTCCTTCCCCCAGGTCCGGGCTCGGGCGCACTCTGGCCCTCACAGCGAGTTAACTTGGAAGTCAGTTCTCTGATAGTCTCTTTTTGGTTCATAATGGTCTCCTTCTGCTGTAGGACGGTCTCCCGGAGCTGCATTACAGTGGTCTTCAGATCCTCTCCAGGCATACTGTTTTGCAAGGTAGCGGCGCATATGTCCATATCCTTGGGCACCGACGTGCAAATAAATTGAGTCTGTCCACCACCAAAGTCTTGGCACGAACCCTCCATGAATAAGTAAGAAAGTATAAAAAGTGTCCAAGAGATTGCCTTCTTAATGGCCTGCATTTCGCCGTGTGTGTTGTGTTGCATTTGGTTTAGGAGCAGCGGTGGTGTGTTGCGAGTGATTTCAGGACCACGGAGCTGTCGCTTTTTGTTGTAATCCGTCCGTGGTGCGCGCCCGGTTTATATAGCGCGCGTGGTCTGCGTTGAGCAGATTCACCCCATCACGGAGAGGAGGGGAGGAATCGCACTCTCGCAGCTTAATCACCTCTCGACGTCAAGGTGGAAGGAGCCTCATGCTCAAAGATGAAACTCGAGGCTCCCGGATGCTAAATCATTCATCACGACGACAATTTGTCATTTATTAATGTGTATTATCAATTTAAAATGTGCGGATTGGTAAACAGCAATGGCATTATTGTGTATCAGGAGAGTCAGCTGTGTTCGTTGTGCATAAAGGCAAAACCGACAGAACTGAATTCACATCGAAAGGAAGTTCAGGGACCCTCCACAGCATGGCTGATTCCCCTGTGACCTGTGACACTGATAGCCCCATATACATTTTCTCATGTTACAATATTTATAATAGATAACATGGTCTGCATGTTTACAGCAGCCAGCACAGCCATTAACATCAATATAATTACACGAGCAGCAGTTGTATTACCACCAATAGCTGCACTTCTTTGACTGTCACACGCAGGTTTATTAGAATGTTGTTAAGTGCTTTTCTTTATTTGGTACATTGCATGTATTTCTCATTGTACAGTATAATTTTTGTTGAAACGTGAAAATAATTGAATGCTCTAAATTAACATGTTCATAATCTTCTTCATCTGTTGTCAAGCTGGTACACCTTAAGTCAGGCCCCTCACACAGGCATGGTGGTTTGTATGTGACTCAGTGGTAATACCCAAAATGATGTCCCATGGGGTGTCAGCCTGTGAGGCCCTCAGGCAAAACAATACTGCAAAGTGTCAACACAGTCTGCAGTATTTGAATGCAGTATTTGTAATCATCTCAATAATTCAGGCCATAAGGACTTAATCTATCCCTTAGCCTTTTGCTATTTCACTTATTCAGGGAGAGCAATATTACTTTTTTGGTTGCCTACTCAGCCTTTATTAATTATATCAATGTTGAAAATCAAATGAAAACAACTTGAATAAGTGATGAAAACATATTGGAGCTTAGATTAAAATGGATTTACTTTAGGCAACTGCAGAATGTGTACAGTACAATGGACAATATGAGTCTATGTGATGGAAGGACATGGAGGACGGAGAGGCATTAAACCTACAACACCTTCACTGACTTCACAAATTACGCCTTCTATCCCCAGGGAAACTAATGCCACTAACACATTTTATTGGGGAAGTGATCCTAGATTTGTACCTACAGGCAACTTGTTCCCTGAGCAATGATCCCAGTCCAAGTTATTGAAATGAAGATTCTATACGTGTTTAGTGCTTACTTTGAATGCGGTAAGTGCTGCACCTGAATGCCAAAGCGTTTCACCTCCTATCAGCTGACAATCCTAGATAGCCTTACCATGAGGTACACTATATATACAAAAGTGTGTGGACAACACTTCAAATTTGTGTATTTGGCTATTTCAGCCAAACCCATTGCTGACAAGTGTATAAAATTGAGCACACAGCCATGCAATCACCATAGACAAACATTGGCAGTAGAATGTCCTTACTGAAGAGCTCAGTGACTTTCAACGTGGCACCGTCATAGAATGCCACCTTTCCAACAAGTCAGTTTGTCAAATCTCTGCCTTGATAGAGCTTCCATGGTCAACTGTAAGTGCTGTTGTTGTGAAGTGAAGAAGGAGCAACAACAGCTTAGCTGTGAATTGGTAAGCCACACAAGCTCACAGAACAGGACCGCCGAGTGCTGAAGCTCGGGGCGCGTAAAGATCGTCTGTCCTCGGTTGCAACACTCACTACAGAGTTCCAAACTGCCTCTGAACTTCATGAAATGGGTTTCCATAGCCGAGCAGCCACACACAAGCCTTAGATCACAATGCACAATGCCAAGCGTCTCTTGGAGTGGTGTAAAGCTCACCTCCATTGGACTCTGGAGCAGTGAAAACACGTTCTCTAGAGTGATGAATCTCGCTTCACCATCTGGCAGTCCGACGGACGAATCTGGATTTGACGGATGCCAGGAGAATGCTACCTGCCCGAATGCATATTGCCAACTGTAAAGTTTGGTGGAGGAGGAATAATGGTCTGGGGCTGTTGTTCATGGTTCGGGCTAGGGCCCTTAGTTCCATTGAAGGGAAATATGAATGCTACAGCATACAATGACATTGTAGACGATTCTGTGCTTTCAACTTTGTGGCAACAGTTTGGGGAATGCCCTTTCCTGTTTCAGCATCACAATGTCCCTATGCACAAAGCGAGGTCCATACAGAAAGTGTTTGTTGAGATTGGTGTGGAAGAACTTGACTGGCCTGCACAGACCCCTGACCTCAACCTCATCGAACACATTTGGGATGAATTGGAATGCCAACTGCGAGCCAGGCCTAATCGCTCAACATCAGTGCCCGACCTCACTAATGCTCTTGTGGCTGAATGCAAGCAAGTCCCCCCAGCAATGTTCAATACTAAGCTCCATATTAATGCCCATGATTTTGGAATGAGACGTTCGACAAGCAGGTGTCCACATGTTTTTGTAGTGTATATGTATAATGGCTGAACTGAGGGCGAGTGGTTCTTGGTTTTGCGCATGGAACTAAATGTGACATTCCTGCCTCTATTCAATCCTAAATGACCATCACGGTTGTTCTCTGATCAGATTATTCTGTTCTTAGGTGAAAATAAATCAGATGTGTACAAGGAATTAAATGGGTAGGAGGAGATTTATTGACTCTAAGCTCTGTGTGTAACCATAAGGTTGCTAGGGGGCCATAATAATAATAATGTCTGTGTCCACTGATTCCTGCCACCAAAAAAAGCCAGCTCTTCTGTTCTCAGCTCTTCTGGGGCATTCAAGAGATGGAATGGAAGACTACATTTATGGTTATGTAATTGTCTGAGTGCTTCATAACAGGCTGTAAGGGGTAAACCTGGAAAGGGTGAAGTAATGCTGTCATAAGAAATGGTTGGAATTCACAATTTACAGTCGTTGATGATGTAAAATGTTTCACCAAGCTTTTATGGATTGGAAGATGGAGAAGCGTATCTTCTGCTCTGCCTCGTGTGAGCTCAAGCAAAAGTCAAAACTATCTAACCCTCTTCCGTTAACTAGCCCTAGGCCACTGTAAATATTTTAGTCGCATTAATGCCTCTTACCAAAACCAAATGTTTTTCAAACTATGTGTGCAATATTGTCTTTTTCAGTAAGGCACTTAACCCTAATTGGTCCAGGGGTGCCGTACTACTATGGCTGACCCTGTAAAACAAAAAATTTCACTGCATCTAGCTGGTGTATGTGATAATAAAACATATATACACTGCTCAAAAAAATAAAGGGAACACTTAAACAACACAATGTAACTCCAAGTCAATGCACATTTGTGGCCTGCTGGAGGTCATTTTGCAGGGCTCTGGCAGTGCTCCTCCTGCTCAAAGGCGGAGGTAGCGGTCCTGCTGCTGGGTTGTTGCCCTCCTACGGCCTCCTCCACGTCTCCTGATGTACTGGCCTGTCTCCTGGTAGCGCCTCCATGCTCTGGACACTACGCTGACAGACACAGCAAACCTTCTTGCCACAGCTCGCATTGATGTGCCATCCTGGATGAGCTGCACTACCTGAGCCACTTGTGTGGGTTGTAGACTCCGTCTCATGCTACCACTAGAGTGAAAGCACCGCCAGCATTCAAAAGTGACCAAAACATCAGCCAGGAAGCATAGGAACTGAGAAGTGGTCTGTGGTCACCACCTGCAGAACCACTCCTTTATTGGGGGTGTCTTGCTAATTGCCTATAATTTCCACCTTTTGTCTATTCCATTTGCACAACAGCATGTGAAATTTATTGTCAATCAGTGTTGCTTCCTAAGTGGACAGTTTGATTTCACAGAAGTGTGATTGACTTGGAGTTACATTGTGTTGTTTAAGTGTTCCCTTTATTTTTTTGAGCAGTGTATTTAAAGATGATAGTGAACACTGCATTGCACTGTCATTCTACTTTTGTTGGTTGTAAATGCTCTGTCTCGAATAGTCTTTGTAGTGACTTATCCCTGTTCTCTGCTCTGACACTATACAAGAACAAATACACACAATTGTTTTTCTTATTGGAGGTCTAACTCTTACATACTGTAACATACATTTGAAGTCGGAAGTTTACATACACTTAGGTTGGAGTCATTAAAACTTGTTTTTCAAACACTCCACAAATTTCTTGTTAACAAACTATAGTTTTGGCAAGTCGGTTAGGACATCTACTTTGTGCATGACACAAGTAATTTTTCCAACAATTATTTACAAACAGATTATTTTACTTATAATTCACTGTATCACAATTCCAGTGGGTCAGAAGTTTACATACACTAAGTTGACTGTGCCTTTAAACAGCTTGGAAAATTCCAGAAAATGATGTCATGGCTTTAGAAGCTTCTGATAGGCTAATTGACATCATTTGAGTCAATTGGAGGTGTACCTGTGGATGTACTTCAAGGCCTACCTTCAAACTCAGTGCCTCTTTGCTTGACATCATGGGAAAAACTAAAGAAATCAGCCAAGACCTCAGAAAAAACATTGTAGACCTCCACAAGTCTGGTTCATCCTTGGGAGCAATTTCCAAATGCCTGAAGGTACCACGTTCATCTGTACAAACAATAGTATGCAAGTATAAACACCACGGGACCACGCAGCCGTCATACCGCTCAGGAAGGAGACGCGTTCTGTCTCCTAGAGATGAATGTACTTTGGTGCGAATCAATCCCAGAACAACAGCAAAGGACCTTGTAAATGCTGGAGCAAACAGGTACAAAAGTATCTATATCCACAGTAAAATGAGTCCTATATCGACATAACCTGAAAGGCCGCTCAACAAGGAAGAAGCCACTGCTTCAAAACTGACAAAAAGCCAGACTACGGTTTGCAACTGCACATGGGGACAAAGATTGTACTTTTTGGAGAAATGTCCTCTGGTCTGATGAAACAAAAATAGAACTGTTTGGCCATAATGACCATCGTTATGTTTGGAGGAAAAAGGGGGAGGCTTGCAAGCCGAAGAACACCATCCCAACCGTGGAGCACAGGGGTGGCAGCATCATGTTGTGGGGGTGCTTTGTTGCAGGAGGGACTGGTACACTTCACAAAATAGATGGCATCATGAGGGAGGAAAATTGTGTGGATTTATTGAAGCAACATCTCAAGAAATCAGTCAGGAAGTTAAAGTTTGGTCGCATGTGGGTCTTCCAAATGGACAATGACTCCAAGCATACTTCCAAAGTTGTGGCAAAATGGCTTAAGTCAAGGTATTGGAGTGGACATCTCAAAGCCCTGACCTCAATCCTATAGAAAATTTGTGGGCAGAACTGAAAAAGCGTGTGCGAGCAAGGAGGCCTACAAACCTGACTCAGTTACATCAGCTCTGTCAGGAGGAATGGGCCAAAATTCACCCAACTTATTGTGGGAAGCTTGTGGAAGGCTACCTGAAACGTTTGACCCAAGATCAACAATTTAAAGGCAATGCTACCAAATACTAATTGAGTGTATGTAAACTTCTAACCCACTGGGAATGTGATAAAAGAAATTAAAGCTGAAAGAAATCATTCTCTCAACTATTATTCTGACATTTCACATTCTTAAAATTAAGTGGTGATCCTAACTGACCTAAGCCAGGGAATTTTTACTTGGATTGAATGTCAGGAATTGTGAAAAACTGAGTTTAAATGTATTTGGCTAAGGTGTATGTAAACTTCCGACTTCAACTGTATCTACCCACCAACTAAATGAGAGCAATTGAGAGCATCCTGTCGGGCTGTATCACCGCCTGGTACGGCAACTGTACCGCCACATACGTTTACTAGTTCAACGCTCTAACCACTAGGCTACCTGCCGCCCCTGTATTTTATACAGTATATACATATGGGGCGACAGATAGCCTGGTGGTTAGAGCGTTGGACTGGTAACCGAAAGGTTGCAAGATCAAATCCCTGAGCTAACAAGGTAAAAATCTGTCATTCTGCCCCTGAACAAGGCAGTTAACCCACTGTTCCTAGGCCATAATTGAAAAAAAGAATTTGTTCTTAACTGACTTGCCTAGTTAAATAAACAAACCATCTATTGCCTATGCCGCTCATCCATATATGTACATATTCTTATTGCATCCCTGAAAGATTAGTGTGGGTAGCTGGATAGGTAGGATGACTGACAGTGAAGGTGAACAGGTGGTCAGGGGTCAGGTGACAGAGGAATGGATGAGACTGAGGCAGGAATTCCTTTAACCATAAAGTGGTATGTTTACTGAGTAGTCTGTACTGCATAACAAAGGAAACAGAATAACATGTATCCAATCAAATTCATAATCACAAAAATCAAATCATAACAATCTTAACATAATTAGGGAATTCAACAATCCAGTTCCTTAAGAAGTCAATAGGAATCATCCTTGAGTCATTTATGCTCGTAACTATTTATCATAATCATGAGAAGAATAATACAAACAGTAATCGGTTATTCAATCTATAGTCCCCATTAGTTTGATATCAGAATTGAACAGTTCAGCAAACGATGACGTTTCATATTTCACCCTTTCAAGTGTCTTCATGTGTACATGTAATTTCATTACATATTAACCATATATCGATGGCATAATTGGCCTGTGATGATCCGTAGGGACGTGATCATTGACCATTCACATTACACAATAGGTTTGAAACGTGCACTCCAAGCCGTGCTCCGCGGTAATACCTATAAACAATAACTGATGGCCCGCTCTCCCGATCACAACAGATAGTTCAGATGAAAGGTTCAGATTCGGTGGATTCATGGACGCAGAGAACTTCTGGATTAGACGGAGTTAAGGAAGAGATAGCAGCGAGGTCGGGCGATGGCGATTTCCTCCTTTTATTGAGTTGAGATCTGTCGGACATTTCCACCTGACCTAATTAAAGCGTCCCTGGCCCAGCTGAGTAAGTGGCCATGAATTAAAGGATTCTTAAAAATATATATATATATTAAATTAAAGGATTCTTCCACCAACTCCATGGGCCTTTTCTACAATCCCTTTACATTGTGTGTATAAGGTAGTTGTTGATGAATTGTTACATTACTTGTTAGATATTACTGCACGGAAACTAGAAGCACAAGCATTTCGCTACACTCGCATTAACATCTGCTAACCATGTGATCAATACAATTTTATTTATTTTTGATTTGATTTGGGTATTCAATTTAATCTAATAGGTTGAAAAATTAATAAAAGCTGATTGCTGTATCTAAGTCTGATTACTGTTTACCCAATTTACATTAGGCTACTTGCAGAAATGTCAAATTCTTTAGCTAATAGGGAAATCACAGCCCATTCTATTTCAAATGTATAACATTATTGTTATCCACACCTACATGTAATGTACCCATTGGGACCCCTTGACTAAATTTTCCAGCATAGCTAAATGTCCAGGAGCCTATCACTCATTATATATTCATCTCTCTGCTGCCCACACAAACAAATCACTGGCCCATATGTTTCACACACCGGAACTGGATCCACATCCTCCTCCATTCCTCCATGCTCAGGTATCCCCAAAACACGCATCCATCCATCCCTCCCTTCCTCCATGACTTGACCTCCTCCCGTGTAGTGCTGTGTTGCTCCAAAATAATTCATCTGTTCTATTCAACGCATCCTGTGGATCAAGTTAAACCTGCCAACATCCTGACTCCTCTTAACAGAGGAAAAGCACTTACAACAGCTGCTGAATTTATAATACTGTTAGTTATGGCCCACTAGTGCATGCAATAATAATGGGCTCATTTGAATTGACTGTGTTGTTGGAAGGCAGTTTATTAAGCCAGACATAACATAACATGCATAGAATTGGAGATGCTAATATCATACAGATATACAGACAGATGCTCACTGCTTTCATACCACCTCCTTCAGCACCTCCCTTCACCCTGTAGAGAACCGCTATAGAGCCTTACACTGCAAGAGCAGAGCACCGCCGCCCACCTGTTAGGCTGCACCTCCTCAATAATGCATTCACACACAGTGGAAACATTCTGGAATGCAGGAGATCAATGGCTGTAATTTCAAATGTTGGCACCCAGCCTCACATCGCTCCTACTTTCCCACCTTCTGCTGTGGTGGAGGCCATTAGATTACAAAAGAGCACACCCAGTGCTATCAGAGGTTTTTATTTCCACCACCTACAACGTTTCTGCCTTTTTTCAGTTTTTAAATGGAGGTTGATGTGCATAAGATGGCAGTCTATGGTGATGATGAATGGTAAGCACTGTGGTAAGTTGCTTATTGGCAAGGGAATTGTTTAGCCCCAGCTTTTTGCCTCCTCTTTGCCTCTCTACCCTCATGAAGCACATTCAAGACTGACTGCCCCTTGGGCCTTTCCTATCTTTCCTCCTCATCTTCCTCCTCCTCAGTGCTCTGTTTAGTTTTGATTCCTCAGGGCCCATTCGAGGCACTCTGTTCCCCTATGACTGGAGGAAACAATATGTTGTACAGCTTCTTGGGTAACTGAGTGTAACAGATAGTGAATCTGAGCCTTGGAGGGTTAGCCTGGGTACCAGTCTGTCTAGCTAACATTCCACTGCTTGTACTCTGTGGCATATGACACAGACTGGTACCCAGGTTAGGGTTGACATTGACTGACCCCACAGTTTCCTCCAGGCAGCTTGCTAGGTGATATGATTTATTTACATCAAGTCTTTCATGTTCTATACATTAATAAGGGCACCACACCCTTCTCTACTGAATACCTTCACTTAAGGCATGTACTGTAGCAGATGATAACGGGGGAAACGTAGGTGTTAGCTGTGAACCAGGCTTCCAGGCAGCTGGGGAGGGTGGAGAACTGAAAAGAA
The DNA here is from genome assembly GCF_016432855.1 of Salvelinus namaycush. Taxonomy (NCBI): domain Eukaryota; kingdom Metazoa; phylum Chordata; class Actinopteri; order Salmoniformes; family Salmonidae; genus Salvelinus; species Salvelinus namaycush. The sequence goes on from NC_052309.1 coordinate 76,757,335, forward strand.
AACCCCCAGCAATTTGATACTGAGCGAAATTGTCTCAGACAGTTATTGGACTGTATTTCATGACTATGTTATTGTAATACAATCTAAAATTAAAGCTGCCTCGACAGTTACTGGGCTACAGCCAACTAGGTAAAACAGCAGTCATTTTGGGGTCACCGGGGCTCCAGTTTCCAGCCTCTTATGGGAGGAGTGGAAATGACAGTCTGTAGTAATACACTCTGAAGAATAGCCTTGGAGAAGCTAATTAAGCCATTGCTGTTATTACTTATTTCTCATTCTTGTTTGGTCTTTCCCCCATGGTCTGCACTCAGATGAAGAAGTTTTTCATACATCCGTCCCCTTATGTTTTATTAAAGGTTATCATTTCATTATTTTTCTCTGCGCAAGGTGGCCACCCGATAACGATCCAAGGCATCATCTACCATTGGAGTCGTTTCCATGCTGATGCAACATTATTCTTTCTGTGTTGCGGTGCAGAGGGGGGTTGTTGGAGATAGTAGGAAACATTAAGCCATGCACTCAAACTTGGATGAGGAAGACAGAATGTTTTTATTGCCGTGGTGGAATTTGATGATGAGATGCAGAATGTTATCTAAATGTCTAGGTATACCGGTGCGATGCATTCCTTTTACTATGCCATGATCAATCATTACTTTGCTCCCTCTCTTGTACAGTACATGATCTACAAAGCACTCAGTTATTCATTGCCATTTTTCTGATGTGGTATTTTGACATGGGATGAGCAAACAGGCTTCCAGTAACAATCTCAGCTTGCCTCTGTAGATTACATGATTGGCTATTTTGTATGATTTGAATTTATGAATCATTAGCTTTCATGGCTTAGATCCCTTTCCTGTTGTAGTGAACATTGGGCATATGCTTGTACCCCTATAATGGTATTTATCATATGACCCCGGCCTGCTCATATTCCTATCAGGGAATGTAAACGAGTCGATTTGTCTGTAGATAGTGTACACCCCTGAAGCAGTCAGTTCAGTCAGAAACTTAGACACCTGCTGTGTAATGTTTATTTTTTATGATTACACCGTGTCAGATAATCTTTCTAAACCTGCAGGTATGATTTGAATTAGGCATCAGGCATTCTCTCGTTCTCATAGCCGGGGGTGTTAAATTTCAATCTCATACTGCTCTCAAACAAAGATGAAACCTGGCTCTGGAAAATCGCATAAGCAGCTTCTGTAAGATATTGGTTTAAATCAAACATGTTTTTTAATATTTGAACTATGTAGTACTACAGGCCTGTAGGCCACGGTATGGTGTAAGTACTATCCTACAGCTACTAATGAGACAACCTAAGTATAACTGCATGTTTTATTAGACATAAATCCAGATGAATCCAGCCCTGCCAACGTTTCACACTCAGCTCACAGTTTTAGCTCAAACCTTGGTAATCCTCCATTGGTTTTGGATTTTGAATACAAAGCGCCCGAACTAAGGTGAGAGTTCAGCGTAATGTACAGTATATGCAAAGGTGGATCACAGTGCAAACACATCACATGAATATGAAGCACACAGCTCAAGGCACTATCAGCCTCTGAATCTCTTACACTTTTGGATATCAGAAAAGAGATATTAGCAAAAATACTTCCAATATTGTGGGCTGCTGTGGGTATTGGATCCATGTTCACGTCAACACAGTATGTGTAACGCCCGTCTGAAGAAGTAGACAAAGGTGCAGCGTGGTGAGTGTTCATGATTCTTTAATTACTCAGAACGCCAAACAAAAACAACAAAAGACACGTTCTGCAGGCTTCACAGAGCTAACAAAAAACAAGATCCCACAACATAGGTGGGAAAACAGGCTACCTAAGTATGATTCCCAATCAGAGACAACGATAGACAGTTGCCTCTGATTGGGAACCACACTCGGCCAACCACAAAGAAATACAAAACATAGAATGCCCACCCCACATCACACCCTGACCTAACTAAATAGATAAATAAAACGGCTCTAAGGTCAGGGCGTGACAGTATGCACAATGTAAAGTTGTATACTATGCTTTCAAAACTCATATACAGTCATGACTCATAAACTCTTGGCAGCAGGTTATGTGTAGGTGGGAATCTCATGTCTGGGCATGTAGCAGTCTCCTGTCAGAGAGACAGAGGAAGCATGCAGAGCTGTCAAGAGGTCCAGTTTAATGAATGGATGTAGACAGACAAAATGAAACTAGCTGGCTTCCTCCAGCACTCTGTCTGGTACTTGTGCCCAATGTGATGGAATTGCTGAAGTCATGTCCGTCAAACTGTGTTCCAAAGTCTGGGTAAAATGTAATAAAAGATGTTGAACAAAGTTAGTTTCACAGTAAAGTAATTGATATTCAAAAACACTCACACTGTATTGATGAGATAAAGATTCCTAATGCACAGAGCCCATATGGGTGTTTTCCTCATTATGGCTGATTAGAAATGTATTCAGAGTAGCTTTTAAGATTCTGTGAAATGCTTCTGGAATGTGTTTTCCACTAACCTGTGTCTCTGGTTCTCTAGAGTTCTCTTTGCTCTGATCTGGATGACTTCCGCTACATCTCAATTATTCAAAATTATATTCTGGTAAGAGTAAAGGTTTTTTCTGCTTGAGGCGGCAATGGATGGAATGCAGGAAGTGCACATTGTTACCCTGGAAAGCATTGTCTCAAGTTGCTGGAGGACCTGAGAGAAGTGGATGGTCATGGGAAGGTTACAGTGTTTTTTCAGATGGTATTCAGAAAGTATTTAGACCCCTTGACTTTTTCCACATTTTGTTTCGTTACATGCTTATTCTAAAATTGATTAAATAGTTTTTTACCCCTCATCAACCTACACACAATACCCAATACGGACAAAACAAAACAGTTTTTTTGAAAGTTTTGCAAATGTATTTAAAAAAAAAACAGAAATATCACATTTACATAAGTACTCAGACCCTTTACTCAGAACTAGGGTTGCAAAGGGTCAGAAACTTTCCGGTAAATTTGGGGAATTTTGCTTAAATTCATCAAAAAAGTTAGCTTATAACAGTGAAACTTCTTTGTGGGATACACATAAAGCAATTCTAGGTCTTGTGGCATATTTTGATTAAACTATCCCCAATTCAATGGAATTGCAACCCTCTGCATGCACGGTGCATTCTTCTATCACAGGTGTAGTGCACTCTTCCATCACATGTACAGCTGATTCTCAAGATCTTGCACACTAATGAGATGCTATTGAGCCCACACTACTACACTGTCTGAGCCAAGGACTACATGCTTTCTGTTAAGTTTCGATTACAATACTGGGTGGGGTGAATACATTTTAAATGACATACATGATTTTTTGTTAACTAGTAAATAGTTGCCTACAGCAAAGTGTCTTCAAAAATGTCTAACTTGTTATCAATTTCTGCTAGTTAGTTTTTGCTACCATGTGGGTTTTAACTTGCTTGAGCCTGCTAACCGAGGAGTGTTAATTCATCTGTTTCTATGAATGTTTCATTTTCAAAACATTTATCTTACAAAGGAGTTGTTTAATCTAACTGCTTAACTATTTATCTGTACATGGAATTGTATTATTATTTTTTTACTCATTTTTACTCATCTTTACAGGAAAATGCCACGGGCACTATCTGATGTGTGGAGACATTTCACTGCAGCTAATGTAGAAGGAAAAACGGTGTACATTTGCAAATACTGTGCCAAATCATATGTGAAGAATGCAACAAAGATGCAGAATCATCTGGCCAAATGCATAAAGTTCCCTCAGCGCTCACAACAAGCAACCTCTGACAAAAGTCCCTCTACTTCTATTCGAGGTGAAAATGATGACTCAGACACCTTATCGATAGCAACAGCTCATGGTCCTCCTGGAATCAGATGTTTTTTGACTCAATGGAGGAATGTAGTCAGAGAAATGCTGATGAACGTCTTGCTCGAGCTGTGTATGCAACTGGTTCAGCTCTGATGCTCACAGGAAATATGTATTGGAAGAGATTTCTGAATGTTCTTCGCCCAGAATACACCCCTCCAACCAGACATGCAGACAAAGCATTTATCTACTCATTTGCTGGATGCAGACTTCAACAGAGTTCAAGTGAAGGTCAAGCAAATCATAGAGAAAGCAGATTGTAATGCAATCATCTCTGGTTGGTGGTTGAATGTTCGTGGGCAAGGAATAATTAACTACATCATCTCCACCCCTCAACCAGTATTCTATAAGAGCACAGACACAAGGGACAATGGACACACCAGTCTCTACATTGCAGGCAGCTGAAGGCAGTCATCAATGACTTTGGACCACAGAAGGTATTTGCACTGGTGACAGACAATGCTGCGAACATGAAGACTGCTTGGTCTAAAGTGGAGGAGTCCTATCCTCACATCACACCCATTGGCTGTGCTGTTCATGCATTGAATCTGCTCCACAAGGACATCATGGCTCTGAAAACAATGGTTACACTCTACGAGAGAGCCAGGGAAATGGTTAGGTATGTGAAGAGTCATCAAGTTATAACAGCAATCTACCACACCAAGCAAAGTGAGAAGAATAAGAGCACCACATTGAAGCTGCCCAGCTGCTCATCATGTTTGACAGTCTCCTGGGGTGGAAGGAGTCTCTCCAAGAAATGGCCATATCACAGTCTGCCGATATGGACAACCCCATCAAGAGGATCCTCCTGGATGATGTATTTTGGGAGAGAGTGGTAAGCAGCCTGAAACTCCTGAAACCTATAGCAGTAGCCATTGCAGGGAGACAATGCCATCCTGTCTGATGTTCAGACTCTGCTTGCAGATGTCAGAGAAGAAATCCGTACTGCCCTGCCCACTTCACTGTTGCTCCAAGCAGAGGAAACTGCAGTTCTGAAATACATCAAAAAGCGTGAAGACTTCTGCCTGTAGCCCATACACTCTGCAGCGTACATGTTGGACCCCAAGTATGCTGGCAAGAGCATCCTGTCTGGTGCAGAGATCAACAAGGCCCATGGTGTCATCACTACTGTGTCTCGCCACCTTGGCCTGGATGAGGGCAAGGTTCTTGGCAGTCTGGCGAAGTACACTTCCAAGTAAGGGCTTTGGGATGGAGATACCAATATGGCAGTTATGCCAACATATCTCATCAGCCACCTGGTGGAAGGGATTTTGTGGATCTGAGGCTCTTTCCCCTGTTGCCTTCATCATCCTCCAAATCCTACCAACATCAGCCGCCTCCGTGCGCAACTGGTCCTTGTTTGGGAACACACACAACATAGCACCCAACAGGCTGACCAATGCAAGGATTGAAAAATTAGTGGCCATCTGGGCAAATTTGAGGATTTTTGAGCCTGACAACGAGCCATCTTCAAAATGGTTGGAAAGTGACAGTGAAGATGAGCCCTCAGAGTCTGATGTTCAAGAGGTGGACATTGAGGAGGTCCAGGGAGAAGACATGGAAGCATGAGAGGAAGACATCAAAAAATTCTCTCAACCAGCTTCATGACCTAGTCACCTGGAATGCATTTCAATTAACAGGTGTGTCTTTTTAAAAGTTAATTTGTGGAATTTCTTTCCTTCTTAATGCGTTTGAGAAAATCAGTTGTGTTGTGACAAGGTAGGGGGAGGTATACAGAAGCCCTAATAGGGAAAAGACCAAGTCCATCTAATGGCAAGAACAGCTCAAATAAGCAAAAATAGTCAAAATAAAGAAAAACCCTTAATTGAGTAGGTGTGTCCAAGCTTTTGACTGGTACTGTATGTGTAACATGCATCTTACTGAATGCACTGTTGAACATGCGTGAGATGGATCAGAGCTGTATGTACGTTGGTCATTGTCACAATCTGTTCATTGTGCCTGAATGACTGTGAGTCGATGGTATAAACTCACTGATATGAATGTGATGTAACGTAGGGGAAGATATTTTGGGAAGAAGTGACTGAGAGTGAATTGATTCACTGGGGTAGCTCCACTTACCACTAGGGGCCATCTGTCTCTGTCTCTGGCAACTATCTCCTAACTCTCTGATTGGAAATACATTACGTGTACATGTACTGTACACCCCAGAGTGAATAGAAACACAGATACACTCACTTCCTTGAGCTTGGAAAGCATGATAATAACTGTAGAAGGATAATGGTTTTACCCTAAATAGATGTAGGCACAATACAAAAGGCTTTATGGAAGTAGGGTTAGAATTGATCGTGACTTACAGTCTGTCCATCAACATCTTGACCTTAACAACCATTGGTCCTCAGACTGTGCTCAGAGCAGTGCTATTAAGCCAAACCTGTCTATTGTCTTGTAGAAGCCCAATAAACTCCCCCCTCCAGCTCCGATGGCTGGTCTGAAAACAGATCAGGATCAATGTCTCCACATGAAACACCCGTCTCCCCAAACCACCAGCGGAACCCAGGCGATCCCACTCCACTCCTGTGTGGAATCACAATGTTGTGGCAGAAAGCGGAGGCAGATGTTTTTTATACACTTGTGTTGTCTGGAGGGAATGCAGCTCAGGCAGTATAGGCCCCTGCACTGTCCCCCTCTCTCTCTCTCTCTCTCTCTCTCCCTCTTCCCTCTCTCCCTCTTTCCCTCTCTCCCTCTCGCCGTCTCTCCCATGCTCACTGTCTCTCTACTCTCTGAGTCATTTTTTCTTTCTCTTACTCTCAGCCTGTCTTAATTTTACCTTACTATTATTTTCTCCTTTGATTTTGTTGCTCTTATTTTATAGTATCTATCTCTTCCACCCTCTCCACATCTTTAAAGAAAAAGAATAATTCTCACTCTATCCTTCTCAATTCCAAGGAGTGCCTCCTTGCCAAACCCATGCTGTGCTCGCGTCCTCTGTCCATGAGTGCACACAAGCGCATGCGTACACATACACACACACACGCACACACACACACACACGTCCACTCTGACAGGCCTGCCTGTTCTTCTTCTTCTGTCAGACAGAGAGCCTGAGAGACCCCACTCACACTCCAGCATCAATAATACAACTCAAGCCTTCCCCCTGCTTCTAAAAATAGATATCCTTTTTGTTGAATATTTCATTCCCCCTTCTTCTTCTTCTCTCCTCTATCTCTTTTACGGAGGAGAAAGAGGGGCTTTTAGGGAGGCCAGAGAGGTGGAAGAAACAAAAAACTCACAAATAGATGCAACCTCCCACCCCCACCTCCCTCCTTCCTCTATGTTCCCCAAATAATCAATGCTCTGCACGTCCAATGTCTAGCTGGCTTTTCCCATGTCCTTCAGTCCGTCCATCTCATCTCCACTTTCCCAGTATCTCTCCATATGCCCAGTCAATGTGTGTTGGATGCTGTCAAATCAAATGAATTCAAATTTTATTGGTCACATACACATGGTTAGCAGATGTTATTGTGAGTGTAGCGAAATGCTTGTGCTTCTAGTTCCGACAGTGCAGTAATATCAAACAAGTAATCTAACAATTCCACAACAGCTACCTTATACACACAAATCTAAGTAAAGGAATGGAATAAGAATATATACTGCACATACAAATACATGGATGAGCAATGACAGAGCGGCATAGGCAAGATGCAATAGACGGTATAAAATACAGTACAGTTGAAGTCGGAAGTTTACATACACCTTAGCCAAATACATTTAAACTCAGTTTTTCACAATTCCTGACATTTAATCCTAATAAAAATTCCCTGTCTGAGGTCAGTTAGGATCACAACTTTATTTTAAGAATGTGAAATGTCAGAATAATAGTAGAGAGAATGATTTCTTTCAGCTTTAATTTCTTTCATCACATTCCCAGTTGGTCAGAAGTTTACATACACTCAATTAGTATTTGGTAGCATTGCCTTTAAATTGTTGAACTTCTGTCAAACGTTTCGGGTAGCCTTCCACAAGCTTCCACAATAAGTTTGGTGAATTTTGGCCCATTCCTCCTGACAGAGCTGGTGTAACTGAGTCAGGTTTGTAGGCCTCCTTGCTCGCACACGCTTTTTCAGTTCTGCCCACAAATTTTTTATGGGATTGAGGTCAGGGCTTTGTGATGTCCACTCCAATACCTTGACTGTGTTGTCATTTTGCCTCAACTTTGGATGTATGCTTGGGGTCATTGTCCATTTGGAAGGCCCATTTGCGACTAAGTATTTAACTTCCTGACTGATTTCTTGAGATGTTGCTTCAATAAATCCACATACTTTTACTTCCTCATGATGCCATCTATTTTGTGAAGTGCACCAGTCCCTCCTGCAGCGAAGCACCCCCACAACATGATGCTGCCACCCCTGTGCATCACGGTTGGGATGGTGTTCTTCGGCTTGCAAGCCTCCCCCTTTTTCCTCCAAACATAACGATGGTCATTATGGCCAAACAGTTATATTTTTGTTTCATCAGACCAGAGGACATTTCTCCAAAAAGTATGAGTTTGTCCCCATGTGCAGTTGCAAACCGTAGTCTGTCTTTTTTATGGCGGGTTTGGAGCAGTGGCTTCTTCCTTGCTGTGCGGACTTTCAGGTTATGTCGATATAGAACTCGTTTTACTGTGGATATAGATACTTTTGTACCTGTTTCCTCCAGCATCTTCACAAGGTCTTTTGCTGTTGTTCTGGGATTGATATGCACTTTTCGCACCGAAGTACATTCATCTCTAGGAGACAGAACGCGTCTCCTTCCTGAGCGGTATGACGGCTGCGTGGTCCCATGGGGTTTTTACTTGAGTACTATTGTTTGTACAGATGAACGTGGTACCTTCAGGCGTTTGGAAATTGCTCCCAAGGATGAACCAGACATTTGTTTTCTGAGGTCTTGGCTGATTTCTTTAGATTTTCCCATGATGTCAAGCAAAGAGGCACTGAGTTTGAAGGTAGGCCTTGAAATACATCCACAGGTACACCTCCAATTGACTCAAATGATGTCAATTAGCCTATCAGAAGCTTCTAAGGCCATGATTTCATTTTATGGAATTTTCCAAGCTGTTTAAAGGCACAGTCAACTTCGTGTTTAAAGGCACAGTCAACTTCTGACCCACTGGAATTGTGATACAGTGTATTACAAGTGAAATAATCTGTCTGTAAATAATTGTTGGAAAAGTTACTTGTGTCATGCACAAAGTAGATGTCCTAACCGACTTGCCAAAACTGTAGTTTGTTAACAAGAAATTTGTGGAGTGTTTGAAAAACGAGTTTTAATGACTCCAACCTAAGTGTATGTAAACTTCCAACTTCAACTGTATATACATATGAGATGAGTAATGCAAGATTTATAAATATTATTAAATTGGCATTATTAAAGTGACTAGTGATCCATTTATTAAAGTGGCCAATGATTTCAAGTCTGTGTGTAGGCAGCAGCTTCTCTGTGTTAGTAATGGCTGTTTAACAGTCTGATGGCCTTGAGCTAGAAGCTGTTTTGCAGTCTTTCTGTCCCAGCTTTGATGTACCTGTACTGACCTCGCCTTCTGGATGGTAGAGGGGTGAAGAGGCAGTGGCTCTGGTGGTTGTTGTCCTTAATGATCTTTTTGGCCTTCCTGTGACATCGGGTGCTGTAGGTGTCCTGTAGGGCAGGTAGTTTGCCCCCAGTGATGTGTTGTGCAGACCGCACCACCCTCTGGAGAGCCTTGTGGTTGTGAGCGGTGCAGTTACCATAGCAGGCGGTGATACATCCCGACAGGATGCTCTCAATTGTGCATCTGTAAAAGTTTGTGAGGGATTTAGGTGACAATTTATTTTTATGTTTTATTCCCGGCTGTTTGTAATAACACATAAGATTTTCTGGGCTAATAATGCAAAGTTTCCTAATGCAACGTTTCTGGGCTAACAATGCAAAGTTTCCTAAGGACTAGAAGCGAGGTAGCCCTCTCTGTTGGCGCCACCTGTCTGCATGGTGCTGGGCTCAGTAATGACAGGGTGTAGTTAGATGACTGAATGCTGAGCTTAACACACTTTCTTTCTATAGTTGGATTTAACCGCAGACAGTATCTGCACATTTTAATTTCATGTGATTCGTTGTGAGTGTATGTCACCCTTGAATCTGGTTCCTTCTTTGTAAGCTGTGACTCACATTAGGGGTTAAAGAAATTAAGCTTTACTGTCACATTTTTCAGCCAATTTATGCTCCACATCTATTGTCTTTACTCTTGCTGGGGTCCATTTTATTTAGACCACACACTCACAATGGTGTAGCACTTTGCATCATCAGGGTTTTTCTTCCCACAAAAGACCAATATTCCATTTGACCTCTCCACGACCTTTCCACTTCCATAATAGTTTCTAAACCAGGACACTTCATGTTTTTCAATGTGAGTGGACTCTCATTCATCATCAAGAGAGGCATAATATAGACTGAGGGGAAATTGCAGTGTAAGTGTTTAAGGAGGGGATGATGTCTATGGAAAGCACACTCATTCGTGCGTCACACGGTCATTCATTCCATATCAGCAATTCACTGGGTAAAAATAGTCTCTGCTTTTTAGGGGGAGGCTTTTAGGGTTGTTGGGTCCATCTCACCTATCTTTCTCCTCATTGTACTTTTAGCTGGCTGTGTGGTTGACGTTTTGGTAACGTCAGGCTAATGTTTCCCCTTAGACCCCTGTAGACTGTATGAGAAGAGTGATGGGGAGAAGAGTGCTTTGCTGAGAGTTGAATTTAGTTAGGCCTGCTGGTCTGTCCCTGTTATGTAACTTGTTCAAACTGATCACAGCTACCTGCTGATGGACAAATACTTCTGAGGAGGGAAGCCCCCTATCTATCCTGCCCCCCTCCCTGCTTGCCCTTGACATTGTGTAGGTGCGTGTGACAAGGCTGTGCAGTTCCCCTATGCATGTGTAACAGTTTAACTTTACATCCGTCCCCTCGCCCCGACCCGGGCGCGAACCAGGGACCCTCTGTACACATCAACAACAGTCACCCACGAAGCATCGTTACCCATCGCTCCACAAAAGCCGCGGCCCTTGCAGAGCAAGGGGAACCACTACTTCAAGGTCTCAAAGCGAGTGATGTAACCGATTGAAATGCTATTAGCGCGCACCACCGCTAACTAGCTAGCCATTTCACATCCGTTACACTCAACCCCCTTTCGACCTCCTCCTTTTCCGCAGCAACCAGTGATCCGGGTCAACAGCATCAATGTAACAGTTTAACTTTAGTCCGTCCCCTCGCCCCGACCCGGGCGCGAACCAGGGACCCTCTGCACACATCAACAACAGTCACCCACGAAGCATCGTTACCCATCGCTCCACAATAGCCACAGCCCTTGCAGAGCAAGGGGAACCACTACTTCAAGGTCTCAAAGCGTCACCAATTGAAACGCTATTAGCGCGCACCACCGCTAACTAGCTAGCCATTTCACATCGGTTACACATGCAGTTCTTATTTAAAATAAGAGGAATTCATTAGAAGTGGGATGCTGTGTCAGAGATGACATACAGTACTGTGTTTCTGCTATGTTTCTGGAAGAAATATGCTTGCCATGTTAAATTATTATACTAGGATATATGATCATCAGTATTTTGAAGATTTTTCATTCAATATTCTAATGTCTGACTGTGATTCTAATGTCTGACTAATGTCTGACCAACCCTCAACCTAGTTCAACCTGAAACTGCCATACTTCTGTCTTTTTACAGAGCCCAAGGAGGAGCCCCCACTATTACCTTATAGGCTGACTGTATTTGATTATATTTGTCTTGTTGCGTCTAACATTCCAACCCCAGTAGAATAAGCAAAGCAACATTAGTAGACAGTGTTCTCCAGATATAACTGTTTATTATTTTATTCTGTTTTCCTATTTGATCCCAGAGGTACATTATAATGATGTTTGGAGAAGGGATTAAAGTACTGTTGAGATTATTCTCTCCTGTTTACCATGTCGTCATACTTTGACGCAGGCTCAGACAATGGGTTCCTCAGACAACAGGTTCCTCAGACAATGGGTTCATCAGACAACAGGTTCCTTAGACAACAGGATCTTCAGACAATGGGTTCCTCAGACAACAGGTTTCTCAGACAATGGGTTCCTCAGATAATGTGTTCCTCAAAAAATGGGTTCCTCAGACAATGAGTTCCTCAGACAATGAGTTCCTCAGACAATGAGTTCCTCAGACAATGGGTTCGGTTTAGGGGCTTTACCTGGACATGCTAATATGATACAATAGTCCTTCTCTAGTTAGGAATAAGATATTGTACTATATAATGCATGTGATTAATAAGTGATCAAATAAGACAAAACTAGTGAACATATGAATATACATATGTTTTTCAAATCAGAATTCAAAGTTAAAGTGAAATCACAAAAATAATGTTGAAAGACAATAGTGCTTGAATAAATCTTAATGTATTTCAAGACATACTACTTATCCCAAATTGTTCTTCTGGCATACGTTTGAAATAATTCTCTTTCCTGTGAGATTGTACTTTATTTATTTGATAACAAGGTAAAAATAGCACTGTGTCCTTCAGATGTGAGTTGTATCTTTTGTATCAGAGCATTGTAGCCAGTAACCTCTGCCCACAGTGGAATCAATCATAACTCCCTGACAGACCTCAGCTCTACAGTATAAGTCCAAACTATTAACCAGACCTAAACATAGCCATGTTGCACTTTGACTTTACCCTTGAAAAACCCATTGCCTTGACAAAACATCTGAACCAACCTCTTTTCAAAAGCATGAAACTTAAGGGTCAGCTACATCTTTGAATAATACTTTTAGACCAGTGCTTGTCTCTCTCCAATGTTTTCCCAGTGTCTGATTGTTATTGGCCCCTGTGGCCTGCAACCTGCTGTGAGTATCTCTGTTTGTCCTTGTTTCTGCGTGATGGAGAGGCAGCAGAGGCGTGGAGGATGAGAGAGTGTTAACTTTGTCCATTGGACATCCATCGTCTACTGGGGATACGGGGGACGGAGTCCAGCGATCGATGAAAACTACAGTGGTAATGGCCTTAATGACCGGAGCAGGCCGAACGATCACTGCCTATCAATCTGGGGGTGCAGGGAACCAGTTAAATGTAAGTTAAAGGTCATGTTTTACTGACCTCTGAGACCTGTGTGTGTTCATTAGGTAATGAGCATAGCAGCACAGTCGTTCAACTGCAATACATCAAACGCATCTGTCCCGCTACTCAATCTTTCTTTCTTTCTCTCTCTCCCTCTCTCCTCTCTCAGGACACAGTTGTTTGTGCTGTTGACATGTAAACAAGTACAGCTCTATTAGTATGCTGGGCACTGATAGTGTGTTCTGTTGTCTTTAGACATTACTTACTGTAAATTCACCCAACCAGACCCACCATCAGCTCAGGTTGCATCATAAGTTCTGAAGAGGCTTAGCTGACAACGGTAGCTGCAAGCGAGGAATTTCATCATAGTCTTACGCTATTTCAGCTAGTTCTTTGATGTTTTACATTGCAGAATGCTAAAAGCTATATGCTCCCTGCAGACCTTTACAGTGCGTATCCATACTTCAGCACTGCATCGTCATAAACATCCTGGGGCATCTGTGTGCACACATAAAAACTGTGTTTACTCTTAAAAGCTATGTTCCTTATTCAGGGTACACTGAAATAGTTGGGGAGGAGGCAGGCAGTCCTGTGTGCACTGCTTGATGCATCACATTCCTTTTTGTTCAGCTCAGTTCACTCACTTCCTCATTGAAGTTATGAGGAAGTGTATTAAGCACTGGGATAGATCCTCTTATCATAAGTGATTCTGTAACCATCCTAATATTGCATTTAAAGTCAGTAATGAAAGCTAAATAGTAAATAATGGACAGTCTCTGTTGTGAAGGAGTGTTAAAGGGGCTGAGTGTAGCTGTAATTAAGGACTGGGGGCAGAAGACATGTGATGTGTCACAATGTGCAGTGAGGCTAAGCAACTGTGATGGTTCCTTTCATCAGCCGATAGATCTGGAGGGCATGTGTTTTACTGCCTCTCTCTTCACCTCATGAACCTCAGTTATGGACATTCCTGCCCAATAGCACCGCCACTGACTATTATCTAAGCACAGTACAAGAACGGTCCGCACTACACAAACACACAGCTTTATTGTGTAGTGGGGAAATAGTTATCAATATTATCTATACCTCACATGCAACCCATAATAAGAATATGCAATTAATATGATTACGGCTATTAAACGGAATATCTGACTCCATAAAGATGACTTAGTAATATGCAAGAGACTAGTGTTGAGTTACAGTAATAGAAAGGTCAAGAAAGGACTGAGAATTGTCTATATCAAAAGCAGATATTGAATTACATTGTAAAATGAATGAAATCATATACAAAGCATAAAGCCTAAGTTACAAAGCATTAACAAGCATTACAAGGCATTATTGTAGGCATGATCAGAGAGGGATAGAGAGAGAGAAACAAAGAAAGCATGGCTTGTGCCATGGTCCATAGCTCATGGGAGAGGTCACTCACTAGTGCAGGTCAAGAACAAAGAGAAAGAGACAATGAATCTGAGACTCTATAACATTTGAGTTATTTGGATTTAAAATCTGAGTTGTTGACCAGTAGCATTACTGTTGAGTTAACGTCCAATCAGATATCAGACTTACAGGATGTTATCACAGCAAAACAGAATAGGGGTTGGCAAGAGCAACATGAAGAAGACTGAATTCCTGAGCAGACAATAAACCCTCTTGCATAGTGTTGATAAGGGTTACTTTGGGAACTGGGCTGCCCTACATTGTGGGCTGAATCCCCTAATTGTATCATAACTCGGACATTGTGGTTCATTATGCATTAATACATACAGTGGGGCAAAAAAGTATTTAGACAGCCACCAATTGTGCAAGTTCTCCCACTTAAAAAGATGAGAGAGGCCTGTAATTTTCATCATAGGTACACTTCAACTATGACAGACAAAATGAGAAAAAAAATTCCAGAAAATCACATTGTAGGATTTTTAATGAATTTATTTGCAAATTATGGTGGAAAATAAGTATTTGGTCAATAACAAAAGTTTCTCAATACTTTGTTATATACCCTTTGTTGGCAATGACAGAGGTCAAACGTTTTCTGTAAGTCTTCACAAGGTTTTCACACACTGTTGCTGGTATTTTGGCCCATTCCTCCATGCAGATCTCCTCTAGAGCAGTGATGTTTTGGGGCTGTTGCTGGGCAACACGGACTTTCAACTCCCTCCAAAGATTTTCTATGGGGTTGAGATCTGGAGACTGGCTAGGCCACTCCAGGACCTTGAAATGCTTCTTACGAAGCCACTCCTTCGTTGCCCGGGCGGTGTGTTTGGGATCATTGTCATGCTGAAAAACCCAGCCACGTTTCATCTTCAATGCCCTTGCTGATGGAAGGAGGTTTTCACTCAAAATCTCACGATACATGGCCCCATTCATTCTTTCCTTTACACGGATCAGTCATCCTGGTCCCTTTGCAGAAAAACAGCCCCAAAGCATGATGTTTCCACCCCCATGCTTCACAGTAGGTATGGTGTTCTTTGGATGCAACTCAGCATTCTTTGTCCTCCAAACACGACGAGTTGAGTTTTTACCAAAAAGTTCTATTTTGGTTTCATCTGACCATATGACATTCTCCCAATCTTCTTCTGGATCATCCAAATGCTCTCTAGCAAACTTCAGACGGGCCTGGACATGTACTGGCTTAAGCAGGGGGACACGTCTCGCACTGCAGGATTTGAGTCCCTGGCGGCGTAGTGTGTTACTGATGGTAGGCTTTGTTACTTTGGTCCCAGCTCTCTGCAGATCATTCACTAGGTCCCCCCGTGTGGTTCTGGGATTTTTGCTCACCATTCTTGTGATCATTTTGACCCCACGGGGTGAGATCTTGCGTGGAGCCCCAGATCGAGGGAGATTATCAGTGGTCTTGTATGTCTTCCATTTCCTAATAATTGCTCCCACAGTTGATTTCTTCAAACCAAGCTGCTTACTAATTGCAGATTCAGTCTTCCCAGCCTGGTGCAGGTCTACAATTTTGTTTCTGGTGTCCTTTGACAGCTCTTTGGTCTTGGCCATAGTGGAGTTTGGAGTGTGACTGTTTGAGGTTGTGGACAGGTGTCTTTTATACTGATAACAAGTTCAAACAGGTGCCATTAATACAGGTAACGAGTGGAGGACAGAGGAGCCTCTTAAAGAAGAAGTTACAGGTCTGTGAGAGCCAGAAATCTTGCTTGTTTGTAGGTGACCAAATACTTATTTTCCACCATAATTTGCAAATGAATTCATTAAAAATCCTACAATGTGATTTTCTGGATTTTTTTTCCTCATTTTGTCTGTCATAGTTGAAGTGTACCTATGATGAAAATTACAGGCCTCTCTCATCTTTTTAAGTGGGAGAACTTGCACAATTGGTGGCTGTCTAAATACTTTTTTGCCCCACTGTATATGAGATTCTCCCTGGTACAGCCAGCCTTTCACCCACACTGTGGAGAGAGACTGAGAACAGACACCTCATGGCTCAGCACCGCTCAATTCAAACTCAATGTTCTTCTCAGGTGCCAGGCAGCACTGCCTCCTAAGCCTCCGTGCATCGATCAAAGAAAACGCTGTCCAGGTTTCAAACAAAAGCAATATTGCACATTTCTGCAAATTCAAAGTGACCAGGCTGAAGGTTGTGCTGTAGTAGACTGCTGAGCAGGCAGCAGATACTCACTCAGAGTTAGGGGTTAAGAAAGGCTCAGCAGAGACTCACTCAGAGTTAGGGGTTAAGAAAGACTCAGCAGAGTGTCAGGCTGTTGAGACTCACTCAGAGTTAGGGGTTAAGAAAGACTCAGCAGAGAGAAAGGGACAGAGAGGACTGCTGGTTCTATTGAGGAGAGCTAGGTGGTTTTACTATAGTAAGCACAGAGCCTGTCTGCTCCTTGTGCGGCTATTGGTTGAGCAGTCAGCATGAGATTCATCCATCCATGGCATACTTCACTCAATCCAGTCATCCATCTTGTTCATCCTGTCATTTTTTGTGTCAAGAGGTCTCTCACTCTTAGCAAGCTTTTTAGTCTTGCCATTTTGTGACAGCGTAACCTGCCTATCTGTATTTTATCATCCATCAACATCCCACAGATCCATCAACATCCCACAGAACATCCCACAGATCTACAGTTTATAAAAGTTTGTTGGATTGAATTGATCGTGTTGGGAGAGTAGGACACCCAGAGACATACCTGGAGTGAACAGCAGGCCTGGAGGTTCTAGGATCAATACTGTGGGCATATTCTATAACTATCTTTATCTGATCACTGACTCTGCCAGTCCAGTGTAGGTGACTCACAGTCACAAGTGTATGTTTTTTAAGTAGGCGGGGTCATAGGGCAGGTCCCGGGTGGGAATGTTGGTTCTGAAAACACATTATGGGTGGTCCTAGCTCCCCCCCCCCCCCCCCCCGTCGGTCCAGGGTCACAGTGAGAATGTGGAGGAGAGTCAGGGCCTCAACTCAGCCAGCACGCTGCCCACTCTAACAATACAGACCAGCATGATAGGCTGATATATGTGCTTGGTGAAAATGATGGGTATTTTAAGCTATGGTAATAAAACTCTGATGGCCATGCTCTGTTATAATCTCCACCCGGCACAGCCAGAAGAGGACTGGCCACCCCTCATAGCCTGGTTCCTCTCTAGGTTACTTCCTAGGTTCCGGCCTTTCTAGGGAGTTTTTTTTCCTAGCCACCGTGCTTCTACACCTGCATTGCTTGCTGTTTGGGGTTTTAGGCTGGATTTCTGTACAGCACTTTGTGACATCAGCTGATGTAAGAAGGGCTATATAAATACATTTGATTGATCGATTGATTGATGAGCTGTTGATGACTGTTGAATGTCAATGTGGATCTATTGTGTTAAGACGACAGACTAGTGCCCTGAGTGGAGGTGATGCCTACGGCCTTTAAGTACTGCAGTGCTATGGGAGCGCTTGTGTTACCACGTCTGGCAGGGTGCCAGAGAGACCCTGTGTGTGATAAGGAGAGACCTAAGACCTGCTCCATTTTGTACCAACCTATCAATCTGTGTATGTCTGACTTACTGGACCTGCTGGACCTCCTGGACCTCCTAGGCTCTGGAGACTAGATACAGGAACACTTCAGTCCTGTCTCTGTTGCCTCAAAAGGACAGGGCATTCTGGTCCTGTGGACAGAAGACATTGCCAACTTGAAAGAAAACAACACTTAGACTTTTGGAGAATGTGACTTATGTTAGGTTACGGCATTGCTCTGGTCTAGTTAGTGTCTGGGCTTTGGTATAATAGGTGCTGATACTTGTTCTGTTGGAGAATAATTGAAGCTATCAGCACTTTAACTGCAACCTTTAGCGTTTGAATTACTTCAAAGGTCACACCGAGATCACATTTCAAACCGTCAACTATAGCCGTTTTTAAAAGGAACACCTTGTTTCCAGGAGGCTTTATGGTACAGGTTGACAGAGATCACTGTGTCCTTGGAACATTTGTCCTCTCTCTAATTGGAGGAATGTGAAGTGTACTCTGGCTAACCTATTGCAGGGCCGAGGTTTTCTCTCTAATTGGAGCTTTAGTCTTATGGTTCATGAAAGGGCTGTCAATGTTGTTCTCATTATCACACTCATAACAATATGTTCATCTTATTCTTGGGATCTGCATCAAACTAATTCCTGGAATATGCCATCTCAAACTGCAGACGTGCTGTATGAGATTAGATGTCTATCAATACAAAACGCAATGTGAGCTGAGCCAACCTGACGCTCAGTGTGTTGTCCACATGAAATTACAGTTTTCTTTGATTGCTTAAGCACGATTTTCAAAACAGGGCCCGTGTTTTCAAAACACTACACACAATTAGCACAACCACACACCCAATTAGCAAAACACTACAGATCCTTTGCAAAATTAAACACTCTTGTAAAAACTATACACTTCTTTTTAAAAACCACACTTTGTTACCATATGAAACACACACGTTTCACATTACTATACTCTGTTTGCACGAGTTACACTCTGCTGTGATAAACCTAAAACACTTTTAGCACTTCTACTTCCCTATGATTAGAGTAGGCTACTATCAACAAAGTACAAATATAATGTAAATTCACCAAACACTACACAAGACCAATGTTGCAGACTGAAGAAACTCATTTATTTCTCAACACGCCCAAAATGTTGACATGGAGATTCATAATACTGTAACCAAACGTCACTTTACGTATTGTAAGTTAAAAAAAATATTAAAAAAAATAACTAGACATTGTCTCTTCGCCTAGCTGGATCTGGCCAGAGAATTTCATCAACATCGCATGTTGTCATTAGCAAGACACCTTGGAAAGAAACGTCTTGAATGACGAATCCATCCTTGCATTGCTGCTACCTCCATCTGGTCACAGGCCTCCTCCATGGCTTGGATGAGGGGTACCTCAGCCTGGAGACGGAGATCATATACCTTCCACCGCCATGCCGAGAAAAACTCTTCTATAGGGTTGAGGAATGGAGAGTATGGTGGAAGATATAGGACGGTGAAATGTGGATGTTGCTGAAACCAGTTCTGAACCAGAGCAGAGCGGTGGAAAGACATTGTCCCAGACAACAATGTATTGCATATGATCGATTTGATTTGCTGCTGTTATGTTGTGCAATTGGTCCAAGAATGTAAGTATGAGTGCTGTGTTGTAAGGGCCCATATGGGCATGGCGGTGGAGGACCCCATTCTGTGTAATGGCTGCACAGAGTGTTATATTACCCCCACGTTGCCCTGGGACATTGACTATAGCCCTGTGGCCAATGATGTTTCTTCCCCTCCTTCGTGTTCTCGTCAGGTTGAACCCAGCCTCATCTACGTAAATGAACTCATGCTGGATCTCCTCTCCATCCATTCGTAAAACTCTCTGAAAAACAGTGTCAGGCAAAATTGTGTAGTTCAGTGTAGATCTAGTATACATATTACAGTACAGTAAAAGATTATGAGACAGTATGCAAGATCACACTGCTAAAGTGAATACATACCTCTGCATAATCATGCCGCAGTCGTTTCACCCTTTCGGAATTGCGCTCGAAAGGCACTCGATGAATTTGCTTCATTTGAATATGTTTTTTTTTAGGATGCGTGCCAGTGTTGATGTTGAGACCTGATGGATATCGTTGAAAATGGCGTGGTTATTGACAATGTTAGCTTGGAGCTGCTTGAGTGTTATAGCATTGTTGGCCAAAACCATGTTTACTATCTCCCTCTCTTGCTGTTCTGTGAACATAGGAGGCCTTCCCCCTTGTCGTCCCTGACCCTCAATCCTATGTAGAAAAAAAACCAGTATACAATAGTACAGTAATTTCACAGGAAAAGGTAACAGAAGTGCTGATAGTGCATAGAATACAGTACTGTAAGCAGTTACTGAAACCATGCAGATGTTTTTGATATGATGATATTTTTACAATACCTATTTTCCAGTCGTAATGTTCTCATCACACTTGCCACTGTATATCGGCTTAGATTTGGCTGTACTCGCAGTCCAGCCTCCCTCAGCGTCAGGCCGTGGTTGACAACGTGGTCAACCAGTGTTGCGCGGATCTCATTTGTCAGATTCGGTCCTCTTTGAGCACCTTCTTGTCTTCCTCTTCCTCTTCTTCTTCTTCCCCTTCCTCCTCCTCCTCGTCCTCCTCGTGCTCCTCCTCCTCCTCGTTCTCCTCCTCCTCCTCCTCGTCGTCCTCCTCCTCGTCCTCCTCCTCCTCGTCTTACTCTTTCTCTGACTCTTTCCATTGTGCTTGAAGACCGATGAACTCACCTGCTGCTTTTTATAGTGCTTATACACCTGATTGGTGTGTCTACAATTAAGCAAACGAGTGTTTGCACACCTGATGACTGTGTTGAACCAATTGGTTGGACGGTGTGGTAATTTGACAGTCAGTGCTTTGGTATTGCAAGGACGTGACTTCATGATAGATTTTTGTGTGTAATGTATGTTAAGTGTGTTTAGTGTTTTGCAAATCACTGTGTGTAGAGTTTTGCAACAAGTGTGAGGTTGACAATGTGCTTATAGTTGTGCAAATATGGGCTGATGTTTTGCTTCTTGAGTGTAAGGTTTTGCTAATAGTGTACTACTTTTAATTTTAGTGTGTAAGCAATCCAAAAAAACTGTAACTGCCTTCCGTCAATATGTTGCTACTAGAACTGAAGCCATTTTCCCTCTGGTGATGAAAGTAAAAATGAATGAATTAGTTTTTAGGGACTCAGAAGTTTTAGTGTTTTATTTTAAGTAGAGACCCCAATAAATTCCTGCAGTGTATCGGCCCGGGCAACCTTTCCAACTCATTTCCATATAAAGTCAGCTACTCTCCAAATAGCGTGTATGTGCCCAGTTGTGTAAGAAATCACATGCAGCATAAATCTAATTTATGCATTTTCATGTTTATGTAAGAGAAAGGTTTCCCCCCCAAAGAGATTTAGAGAGTTATTAACTATATTTGTAAGGTTCACAGTACTTGTAAGTAAGAATTATGGGGACTGTATGTATGTGTGTGTGTGTGTGTGTGTGTGTGTGTGTGTGTGTGTGTGTGTGTGTGTGTGTGTGTGTGTGTGTGTGTGACTTAGTCCCTGCAGTGTCTGTACCACATGCTATCCATCCACCCTGAGAGGATGTTCTGTGTACAGGGCTCTCCTAGCCGGCACAGCTGTGTGTGGGCTGTGTTCTGCCGATCCTCTGATCCACCATAGCGAACAACGCCCTTCCACCACCTTTCATCTAGGCATCAGCATCAAGCACACACAGCTGGAGGCAAAACAAACATGCACAAATGTTCTGTTTTTATTTGGAGAAAATGTCTGAAAAGTGCCAATGATTCAGCTTGATATTTTGTCTGGGATATATTTTAGTCAAAACACAGGATTCCAAATTAATTTATCTCAGTCTGCAGGGACACAGCTGCGTGATTCAAACCACCCACTGTTGAGTTTACCTCTAGAACATCCCTCATACAGGCATCACAGTGAAACCTGGGGATGGATCAGTGCAGAACTTACAATCTGTCTGTCTCACAGTAGAAAGACATGTTGCAGATTGGTGTGTGTGTGTGTGTGTGTGTGTGTGTGTGTGTGTGTGTGTGTGTGTGTGTGTGTGTGTGTGTGTGTGTGTGTGTGTGTGTGTGTGTGTGTGTGTGTGTGTGTGTGTGTGTGTGCATGTGTGCATGTGTGCATGCGTGTGTGTCAACATAAAGAAGTTTGTCATTGAAGGTTTATTTAGATGTCACATACAAATTCAGGTCTATGAAATTGCAGTGAAAATTGATCTAATTAGCATAACACAAAATCCCTATAAAAATCTGTCAGTTTAAGTGAAATTATATTGTACTTTACCAAAATTGTTCAGTACTAAAGAAGCAGCCAACCCTGCATTGCATCTATGGTATAGAGAAAATGAATGGGTACTCAGTAGAAAGTGTTTGTCTATGGCCCTGGTCTGAGGCCAGGTGGGAGACCAGACAAAAAGTACTCTGAGGAGGAAGAATGAGTGGCACCCAGACACACACACGATTGCACACATACACACCACCCGTTATCTGTGAGCTGTTTGCTGTGATCACGGGCATCTCTCCCTCTCCCGGCTTATCCTTTGTGCAGACACAATCAACCAAAGTACAAAAACACAGAACCCTGTAGGTTGTTTTTATTCTCTGAGTTAGCCTGCCTGCTGTTGCTCTGCCCTTCAGTGGCCTAATGTACCTAGGAGGGCTCTGTCCTGAACAACAAAACAAATGAGTTTCAAGGTGTTATCAGCTTTTGTCTGGGAGGAATAGCATGTGGTGCTTTAGATTTGTTCACCCCCCTCGGGTCTCCATGCATCAGGTGTCTGAACCAGCCTATCCTAGCAGGGTACAGGCTGAGATGAGGCAGTCTATCCTAGCTGGGTACAGGCTGAGGTGAGCCAGCCTATCCTAGCAGGGTACAGGCTGAGGTGAGGCATCTATCCTAACTGGGTACATCGTGGCTATAGCCTCTAGCCTGGCCCTGCCACCAGATGTTCACGTGGCCCCAGCCAGCTGCAGGGATCAATGGCCTACATATCAGCCATTCAGATGGGAGGATTACTAGAGCTAGAGCAATTAACCTGCAAATGCACAATAGTGCTTCAGTATATCTGTGTTCTGGTTTCTTCTTTCGATCAGGGTGTTTGACAGGGCTATTTGTAGATGAAGATCCTAATAGTCTTTGACATGGTTTGTTTTGCCAAGTTTTGGTCAGCCCCTACTACACTACTACCTTGTATCTGATGAATGAGGTCTCGTAGCTGGCCAATGACAGAGGTCATTATGGGTAAGGGAAAGGGTGGTGTGGTGATAGCCTTGGCCTGTTCTCAAAGCAGTTCCATAGATCATCAGCATATCTGTCACCTAGGAGATGGGTATGAGCACAGACCCAGCCAAAGGATTCACTACAGTCACAAGCCAATTACTATACAGTGCGCCTTCAATGGCCCACAGTGAGATTCCTATGAGAAACACAACAAAGGTTTAGTCACCAGAACAAAGGTTCAGTCATCAGATTTTCAGCTATATGAAGATGGATCCATCGATGCCACATGTGTTTGACGGCGGCTAGCCCACATTAGGTCACCCTGTTGCAGACTGGACTCACTGGACCGACAAAGGCTATTTTACATAAATGTGTGTACCTCCAATAAGTATGATATGTTATGTTATGTTACACATGCAATAATGGTATGGTTACTTAAGACAGAAACGAAAGGGAGGATGATTGGGGAGGATGGGTGGGCATAGACAGTGAACGTTTAGCAATCAAAAGTTTGTTTGTTTGAGACACATCGGGGACAACTGTAACATTTTAGCTAACCCTTCCCCTAATCCTTTTCCTAAGCTTAACCTAATTCACCTAACCTGCTACGTAAATTATCCTAACCTTAGTTGTTAATTCTTCTAACCTTTTACGTAAATTCTCCTAACCTTTGTCATTAGTTCTCCTATCCAGCAACATAAAATTATCCTTGTTTAATTCTCCTTTGTTGTTGTGAAGCAAAAGCAGCCTGGTCTCAGAGACATGTAACACTTTACATCCTCCAAGACACATGATAACATCATCTAATTCGTTTGATATTATATGATTGGGTAAGACGTATGATACTATACATCCTCTAATTCGTAGGATATTGTACGACTGCTATTCCATTCATAACATAACGGAACCTAACGGAACATAATATATCATACTAAATGGAGGAAAACAAATGTACTTACCAAATCCTACAAATTGCCCTGAGGCCAGGTTGCCTGTTGGGGCTGAAGAGTGTCTCTGGGAGTCACAGTGAAGAACACAGCGAAGAACACAAAACATCCCCTTTTAATTGCCCCTACCTCGAAACAAAAATACAAACAAGATGAAGACAACCACAGCTTGTAGCACTGTGTGACTAATAGGTTTATTTGTATTTTGGTGTTTGTGTTGTGTTGTGTCCATGCCAACTGTAATGTGTTCACAAATGCGTTAAGTTCACCGTTAGTGCAATAAACAGATACACCCATACAGCATCCCTCACTTCTGCTGTGTGTGGGAGCACTAGTACTGCTCAGAATACTAATGACCACATTTAGCCACTGTTGAGTTACTGTTGTGTCACATGACCACAACCTGCAGGTTTTTGTGCTGCAGCGTATTCCTCCAAATAGATTTTCCTTGAGAGTCGCCGGTGAATTGATAATTCAGTGTGAGGTTGACAGCTGTGTGGCTGGGGAGAGACTAGGAGGGAGGCTAGCTGCCACAGGGCTGTGAGGGAGGCAGTGGGAGACAGAGTAGCCTCATGGATTTTCTCCAGCCACACCACGCAGTTGTCAACCTCGCCCCTGAATTATCAATCAATCCACTGCTGAAAAAATACGTATTTTTATTTTAGGTTTTTCTTCAAAATATATAGCACAGAGGTGGTGTGTAAATCACGGTGGAAGAAGGAGCACCTGGAGGGAGGGAGGGAGGGAGGGAGAAGGGTGGATGGGGGAGGGAGAGAGGGGGGAGAGGGACCAGCTGAAACACTGGCACACACACAGGCCAGAGCGAGGGGACCCAGACAGTCGCGCACACAACCAATATGGAAAGAGAATTAGACTGGCTGGAGAGATTCTTGGTCTCTCAGATTGAGAGAGGGGGAGGGGTCAAGGGGAATGGGGAGATGGTGAAGGGGGTCTGACGGCTCCACAAACTACCGCTCAACAAGTTGTTTGGTTTTCAAAATAATTTGCAGCCCGTGGGGGAGAGGGAAGATTGTTAGTGATTGTGGTAGATAGATATGAGGAGGAGAATATATTGGTATGGACTTCTCTGGCTTTCAGTGTCAGATCTGTAAACATTGTGCTTATGAGGAGAAGCACAGGGTCAGGGTAATCAAATATCAATGGAAGGTGCAAGAGTCCAGGAGATGGTAGGCTCAGTTCTTGTTCTCACCAGAGAGAATGTGAGCTGAACAAGAGGTCATGTAGAACTGGAGGGGATGTGCATGAGTGGATTTGAGTCCTATAGTGGAAAATGTGTGGGCAATGCTGTGTTCGAGTGGACAGTGTTTTCTCAGAGTGGAAAGTGTGTTCTCAGAGTGGACAGTGCTGTGGCAGAGTGGACAGTGTTTTCTCAGAGTGGAAAGTGTGTTCTCAGAGTGGACAGTGCTGTGGCAGAGTGGACAGTGTTTTCTCAGAGTGGACAGTGCTGTGGCAGAGTGGACAGTGCTGTGGCAGAGTGGACAGTGTTTTCTCAGAGTGGACAGTGCTGTGGCAGAGTGGACAGTGTTTTCTCAGAGTGGACAGTGCTGTGGCAGAGTGGAAAGTGATGTGTTGGAGTAGACAGTGATGTGTCGGAGTGGACAGTTGTGATGACCCTCCCACTCTGTCTGCCGAATTCTTTCTCTTTAATCTTGTTTTCCTTAATAGCATGTCGGTGGGTGGAGGGTCGTCAGCGAAATGGGACACACCTGGGCTCGGGTGTACATACATTGAAGAGACTCTCTCCACGCAGACACACCGTTGTTTTTGGTTGTAGCAATTTGGGGTTTCTTTGTATTTATTTGTTTTGGCACCTCTCAACACCCAGCATTATCACCATCTATGCACTCATCCATTAACTTACACTACTGACTACACACATCATTGTTACTTGTAGGTTACTTTATTTAATAAAAATGTTTGTTATTTCCTTATCTCCGTGTTGTCTCCCTCTTTGTTACGGCTACGAGCTGGTTTGTAACACATTGCTGTCTTAGAGTGAACAGTGATGTTTCGGAGTGGACACTAGCTGTATCTGGCTGACTGGAATGGAGAGCGGGACACTAGCTGTATCTGGCTGACTGGAATGGAGAGCGGGACACTAGCTGTAGCTGGCTGACTGGAATGGAGAGAAGGACACTAGCTGTAGCTGGCTGACTGGAATGGAGAGAAGGACACTAGCTGTAGCTGGCTGACTGGAATGGAGAGAAGGACACTAGCTGTAGCTGGCTGACTGGAATGGAGAGAAGGACACTAGCTGTAGCTGGCTGACTGGAATGGAGAGAAGGACACTAGCTGTAGCTGGCTGACTGGAATGGAGAGAAGGACACTAGCTGTAGCTGGCTGACTGGAATGGAGAGAAGGACACTAGCTGTATCTGGCTGACTGGAATGGAGAGAAGGACACTAGCTGTAGCTGGCTGACTGGAATGGAGAGAAGGACACTAGCTGTAGCTGGCTGACTGGAGTGGAGAGATGAGATGCTAGCTGTAGCTGGCTGACTAGAATGGAGAGAGGGACGCTAGCTGTAGCTGGCTGACTGGAGTGGAGAGAGGGACGCTAGCTGTATCTGGCTGACTGGAATGGAGAGAGGGACACTAGCTGTAGCTGGCTGACTGGAATGGAGAGAAGGACACTAGCTGTAGCTGGCTGACTGGAATGGAGAGAAGGACACTAGCTGTAGCTGGCTGACTGGAATGGAGAGAAGGACACTAGCTGTAGCTGGCTGACTGGAGTGGAGAGATGAGATGCTAGCTGTAGCTGGCTGACTAGAATGGAGAGAGGGACGCTAGCTGTAGCTGGCTGACTGGAGTGGAGAGAGGGACGCTAGCTGTATCTGGCTGACTGAAATGGAGAGAGGGACACTAGCTGTAGCTGGCTGACTGGAGTGGAGAGATGAGATGCTAGCTGTAGCTGGCTCACTGGAGTGGAGAGAGGAGATGCCACACACATAATATGATACTATAGTAGCTGAAGGGGTTCTGGGGCCTTGAAGGGACAGCAGTTAGACCCATTTCCTGCCGTATTGTTCCCTAATAGAGAGCCTTAAATTGTGTGGATATCTGTGTGAGTGTGTGTATTTTCCCTCTGTGTATCTTCTTCTGTTTGTATGTGTGTCGCTGCATTGTCAACATTGGCGTTGGTGACTGCCTTGTAACAATAGTTGGCACCTGTAAAGTCACCTGTAAAGTCAACTGTAAGGATCACATGATGGGGTCACATGATGATGGAGCATTCATAGGCCTGTATCTATTGAACATTGTGACAAGCCATTCATTTATCAGCCTTAAAGGCATTTTGCAGGATGGATGGATGTCCTCTACAAGAGAGGAATGTCAGCTGATATCTAGGCCAAATGTGGTAGGTAGTCTAAATGTACTCTTAGCACACTATGAGATACAGTATACAACATATCTGTTCAGCAGCTATGTGTCTGTTCATGTATTAATGTTTGTAAATTGGTTTATGACATGTGTGGGAGTATGTTTTCATCTTTATTCACAGCTGCTGCTTGCGTAACTCTGTGTGTTTATACACACCTGTCTACAGCAAATGTTGTGTTTACAGTACTTCTCTGTGTGTTGGCAAACACGTGTGTGTGTGTGTGTGTGTGTGTGTGTGTGTGTGTGTGTGTGTGTGTGTGTGTGTGTGTGTGTGTGTGTGTGTGTGTGTGTGTGTGTGTGTGTGTGTGTGTGTGTGTGTGTGTGTGTGTGTGTTGGGTTGCTATGACAGCAGAGGAAGTTACATGGAGAGGTGGGCTGGTGCGGCAGTGCTTAGTGGCCACAGTCTCACTTCATTACCTCCCCTCTCAGCTACACAGAGAGAGAGAGACCAGCTGAGACACACACAGGTCTGAGCGAGGGGGACACAGACAGTCACACCGACACATTCACGCACACATGTACACACATGGACGCACACAAGCACAAACAAAGCCAATTTGGAGACATAAATGTAAGCCGACTGCAGCCCTTTTCCCGTCATCTAGGTCTCTCTCAGGCCCTCTGATTTAGCACTGTCAACCTGAGTCAGCCAACCACCTTGTCTACTCATCTCCACCACCTGGCTGCAACCCAGTGTTATCCCACTGCATGCATAGACATAGTTATAGAAATGAGAAAATGGCAGGCCTTGTATTGTGCTGTAGAAAGAAAGGTACGGTGCATTGCAAAAGTATTCAACCCATTTGGTGTTTTTCCTATTTTGTTGCATTACAACCTGTAATTTAAATTGATTTTTATTTGGATTTCATGTAATGGACATACACAAAATAGTCCAAATTGGTGAAGTGAAATGAAAAAAATAACTGGCTTCAAAGAATTAAAAAAAACAACAACTGAAAAGTGGTGTGTGTATATATGTATTCACCCCCTACGCTATGAAGCCCCTAAATAAGATCTGGTGCAACCAATTACCTTCAGAAGTCACATAATTAGTTAAATATAGTCCACCTGTGTGCAATCTAAGTGTCACATGATCTGTCACGTGATCTCAGTATGTATACACCTGTTCTGAAAGGCCCCAGAGTCTGCAACACCACTAAGCAAGGGGCACCACCAACCAAGCGGCACTATGAAGACCAAGGAGCTCTCCAAACAGGTCATGGACAAAGTTGTGGAGAAGTACAGATCAGGGTCGGGTTATAAAAAATATCAGAAACTTTGAACATCCCAAGGGCACCATTAATTCTATTATTAAATAATGGAAGGAATATGGCACCACAACAAACCTGTCAAGAGAGAACCGCCCACCAAAACTCACGGACCAGGCAAGGTGGGCATTAATCAGAGAGGCAACAAAGAGACCAAAGATAACCCTGAAGGAGCTGCAAAGCTCCACAGCGGAGATTGGAGTATCTGTCCATAGGACCACTTTAAGCCGTACACTCCACAGAGCTGGGCATTACGGAAGAGTAGCCAGAAAAAAGCCATTGCTTGAAGAAAAATATAAGCAAACACGTTTGGTGTTTGCCAAAGACATGTAGGAGACTCCCCAAACATATGGAAGAAGGTACTCTGGTCAGATGAGACTAAAATTGAGCTTTTTGTCCATCAAGGAAAACGCTGTGTCTGGCGCAAACCCAACACCTCTCATCACCTCGAGAACACCATCCCCATAGTGAAGCATGGCGGTGGCAGCATCATGCTGTGGGGATGTATTTCATCGGCAGGGACTGGTAAACTGGTCAGAATTGAAGGAATGATGGATGGTGCTAAATACAGTAAATAAATTCTTAAAGGAAACCTGTTTCAGTCATCCAGAGATTTGAGACTGGGACAGAGGTTCACCTTCCAGCAGGACAATGATCCTAAGCATACTGCTAAAGCAACACTCGAGTGATTTAAAGGGAAACATTTAAAAGTCTTGGAATGGCCTAGTCAAAGCCCAGACCTCAATCCAATTGAGAATCTGTGGTATGACTTAAAGATTGCTGTACACCAGCGGAACCCATCCAACTTGAAGGAGCTGGAGCAGTTTGCCTTGAAGAGTGGGCAAAAATCCCAGTGGCTAGATGTGTCAAGCTTATAGAGACATACCCCAGTAGACTTGCAGCTGTAATTGCTGAAAAAGGTGTCTCTACAAAGTATTGACTTGGGGGGTTGAATAGTTATGCACGCTCAAGTTTTCTGTTTTTTTGTCTTATTTCTTGTATGTTTCAAAATGAAAAATATTTTGCATCTTCGAAGTGGTAGGCATGTTGTGTAAATCAAATGATACAAAATACATTTTAATTCCAGGTTGTAAAGCAATAAAATAGGAAAAATGCCAAAGGGATGAATACTTTCGCAAGAATCTGTACACATTTGTTGAAGCTCAATTATAATTGGAATATCCCATCATGATTCATAGGCTTTCACAGTTGCATGATGCTTATTTATTTATCCTTATTCAGCCAGGTGAGTCACAGAACTCATTTTCTCTGTTTGTTTGACCTACTCCAGTTTCTTCTCCTCATTGGCTCACACATATTTAACAGCCAACCTTGAAACACCACAGGCTTTTGGGAGATGTGATAGGTAGCGTCTGTAGTTGTTGTGTAGCTCAGTTAGTGTGTTTCTCAGTGTCTGGTGGTTGTTGTTGTGGTATTACAGCATGTTTGGCAGGCCGGGCCTCTCCTGTTTCCCTGGGCTGGCAGCCTGACAGGCTCCTGGAGCAGATGGTGAAGATAGAGAGAGAACATGGTCCTTGCCATGCCCTTGGAGAAGACAGCTGCACAGCTCACACAGCTCACACACAGGGATGACGTCTTTGTGAACACTAGTGAAATCTGGAGCTCTGGCAAACATGAAACAAAGCCATGAGAGAATGTTTGTTTGGAGAAATTGTCTGCATGTGGCCTTGTGCTGTTGTACGTTTGTATTGCATGTTTAAGTGCTGGTGTTGGCTAGTCAATTTATTGCTTAGCAGTTCGGGGGGATTTGTTTTTGAATTTACAGTTTTAATACTACAGTATTTGCCAATTCCCAATTGCATAGGCAATATTGTTATGAAGAGCAGGAAGTTATTAAAGAATTAGGCATATCATGAATCAAAAACCTGTGCTGTCAGGGAGCTTCCTGTGTAACATAAAGCCAATAAATGTTGCCTTAACAACCCTGTCCCATTGTGTCTGTACTGATTGACCCTGTGTTTGTTTGGATTGGCTCCTCATTGCAAAGCTCTTTTAACCTGTGACCTGTTACTGTGGACAAGTGAGAGGAGTTGTAAGCGTGGCTCTGCCCTCACTAAGCCCGTCTTCTCTTCCCAAGCCGATTTATTCTACAAGTAATTAACGTGGGCCGCAACATGTGACCTGACCACAGCCAACTTTCCCCTGCACGTCCACTTCAGAGGAGGGGAGACAAAGCAACCCTGGGTACAACACGCAGGCTATTTCTGTCCACCTCAGATGGGTGGACACAGGATGAGTACTCAGATCTCTGTTTTTGTGTCTGTCTGCTCTTTTGTGTCCACCTCTGCTTGCCCTGTCTGTGTATCTTCCAAGTCTGTGTGTCTTCCTATTTGTGTCTTTAATGTTTGTCTGTGTGTCTGGCCTGTCACATGTGTATCCGTCTTTTCTGTTCCATCTGTTCTTGGATATCTGATTGGTTGGGCATCCCCGGGGCTGCATTGATATACCACTATCCCCACATTTATGGATGGTGATATCTGCAATGAAAAGTAGCTATTGTGATGGAATAGCAGGTGTTCCTTTTCCTATTGTGAATGGCAGGTTTCAGTTTTTGTGGCTGTGTAATATTCTGTTTTTATGATGTTGAGTTGATTGAAACCATCACTCATGATAATCCACAGAAATAAAGCGAAGCTGGCTCAGAAGGGAAACCCTAGTGTGGTGGCATCAGCTTATCACATCAGCGGATATTGCACCAATTGGATTCACACTCTACTTACGTGCAGTCTATTTCAGTTGTCCAGTTCTTCACATGCTTCCTCAATGCCGGATGTCACGCACACACGTGCTGGTGTCTCTTGCTGCCATTGCTGCTGTTGCTGCTGTAACTCGCTATGCTTGCTGTTTCTGCTAGGAACTTTTTTTGTGAACACTCGCTAGCTGTGTTTGAATCTCGCTCGCATAGTTCAATATGCTCATGTTGCAGTGTTTGGCTGCTGTGGGGATGTCATTGATTGCGATGATCAACCATGTTGCTGCTCTACTGTTGTCAGTCAGTAGCCAGCTACAAACTGGCTAGCTAGCTAAGTAGAATTGCTCTGGGAGTAGCCTATTGTATACTTTGTTTCTCCCAATGCTAGCTTTTGGGCAGAGTCTGTCAATGAACCTACTCTGGTTTATTGACCCCTGCCTGCCTTGACCTGTTGTTTGCCTGCCCCTGTTCAAAGAATAAACTTTCGTCTCTCCAACACTGTCTGCACCTGGAGAATCAAGGAGAATTATCACATTTTAAGGTATGACCCAGGTGCAAACAGTGTTGGAGAGACGAAAGTTTATTCTTTAAACAAGGCATTCAATTGAAAACCCACTTCCTGGATGGATTTTCCTCAGGTTTTTGCCTGCCATATCAGTTCTGTTATACTCACAGACATTATTGTAACAGTTTTGGAAACACTTGAGAGTGTTTTCTATCCAAATCTACCAATTATATGCATATCCTGGCTTCTGTGCCTGAGTAACAGGCAGTTTACTTTGGGCATGCTTCTCATCCAGAAGTCGAAATACTGCCCCCAAGCCATGAGAAGTTTTAATGAGGGTGTTAGCGTCGTGTTTGGCCACGCAGTCGTGGGTGAACAGGAAATACAGGAGGGGACTAAGTACACACGCCTGAGGGGCCACAGTGTTAAGGATCAGTGTGGCAGACGGGTTGTTTCCTACTCTTACCACCTGGGGACGGCCCATCAGGAAGTCCAGGATCCAGTTGCAGAGGGAGGTGTTCAGTCCCAGAGTCCTTAGCTTAGTGATGAGCTTTGTGGGCACTATGATGTTGAAAGCTGAGCTGTAGTCAATGAATAGCATTCTCACATAGGTGTTCCTTTAGTCCAGGTGAGAAAGGGCAGTGTGTAGTGCGATTGAGATTGCGTCATCTGTGGATCTGTTGGGGTGGTATGTGAATTGGAGTGGGTCTAGAGTGGCTGGGATCATGGTGTTGATGTGAGCCATAACTAGCCTTTCAAGTGCCACGGGGCGGTAACCATTTAGGCAGGTTACCTTCGTTTCCTTGGGCACAAGAACTATGGTGGTCTGCTTGAAACATGTAGGTATTACAGACTCAGTCAGAGAGAGGTTGAAAATGTCAATGAAGACACGTCAGTTGGTCCGCGCATGCTTTGAGTACACGTCCTGGTAATCCGTCTGGCCCAGCGGCTTTGTGAATGTTGACCTGTTTAACTTCTTACGGCTGAAATCCCGTTAACGGGATCGATTTGACAACAGCCAGTGAAAGTGCAGGGCGCCAAATTCAAACAACAGAAATCTCATAATAAAAATTCCTCAAACATACAAGTATTATACACCATTTTAAAGATAAACTTGAAGTTAATCCCACCACTGTGTCCGATTTCAAAAAGGCTGAGTACAGCGCTCAGGCACCAAAACAAGCCATACAGATTCCCGCCATGTTGTGGAGTCAACAGAAGTCAGAAATAGCATTATAAATATTCACTTACCTTTGATGATCTTCATCGGAATGCACTCCCAGGAATCCCAGTTCCACAATAAATGTTTGTTTTGTTCGATAAAGTCCATCATTTATGTCCAATGTCCAATACCTCCTTTTTGTTCGCGCATTTAGTTCACAAATCCAAATTCACGAGGCGCAGGCACTTAGTCCAGACGAAAAGTCAAAAAAGTTATATTACAGTTTGTAGAAACATGTCAAACGATGTATAGAATCAATCTTTAGGATGTTTTTAACATAAATCTTCAATAAGGTTTCAACCGGACAATTCCTTTGTCTTTAGAAATGAAAAGGAACAGAGCTCGCTCTCATGGCCGCGCGCATGATTTAGCTCATGGCATTCTGCCAGACCTCTTAGTCAAACAGCTCTTATTCGCTCCCCCTTCACAGTAGAAGCCTGAAACAAGGTTCTAAAGACTGTTGACATCTATTGGAAGCCTTAGGAAGTGCAATCGGACCAAATTTACACTGTATCTTGGATAGGCAAAGACTTGAAAACCTACAAACCTCAGATTTCCCACTTCCTGGTTGGATTTTTTCTCAGATTTTTGCCTGCCATATGATTTCTGTTATACTCACAGACATCATTCAAACAGTTTTAGAAACTTCAGAGTGTTTTCTATCCAAATCTACTAATACTATGCATATCTTAGCTTCTGGGCCTGAGTATCAGGCAGTTTACTCTGGGCACCTTATTCATCCAAGCTACTCAATACTGCCCCCGAGTCATAAGAAGTTAAAGGTTTTGTTCACATCGGCTACCGAGAGCGTTATCACACAGTCATCCAGAACAGCTGGTGCTCTCATGCATGATTCAGTGTTGCTTGCCTCGAAGCGAGCATAAAAGGCATTTAGCTCGTTTGGTACGTTCGCGTCACTGGGCAGCTCGCGTCTGGGTTTCCCTTTGTAGTCCGTAATAGTTTTCAAGCCCTGCCACATCCAACGAGCGTCAGGGCCGGTGTAGTAGGATTAGGGCATAGCGGGATTTCTTATAAGCATCCGGATTAGTCTCCCACTCCTTGACAGCGGCAGCTCTAGCCATTAGCTCGATGCGGATGTTGCCTGTAATCCATGGCTTCTGGTTGGGATATGTACGTACATATTGTTTTCATGGGAGCATGTGCATGCTTAGGCTCTGTCCTCATGCTAATTGATGCATTGGCTGTTTCATCTGCACACGTTGTTTGTCATTGCTACTATTATTGCTATTGACAAGAGCACATAGTGAGGTTGTGGTGACATAGAGGCCAACACTAGCCACCCCTTCCATAGAGGCCAACACTAGCCACCACTTCCACAGCATCTGCTTGGAGCATCACAGTACGATGGCAAACAGATTCATTTTACCCAGGTGCAAAACAGTACTTTTTCGCAGATTCTTTACCCACAAGTTATGAGGCTTTTTAGCATGAACACCTAGTTTACATTCATTAATGATGTGCTGCTTTAGTGTATGTTTGTTCTTCTGTGTTTTGTTGTGTATTGATTGTGGTGTATGTATGGGCTGGTCCAATCAAATTTCCCCTTTGGGGGATTAATAAGTACTATCTTATTTTATTTACTAATGCATTATTGGGTTTTACTGTCATCTATAGCTGTCTTTTACATTAAGTGGTCACTTCTCCGGCTTCTCCCCAGCTAGTTATCTAATAGGGGTATCTAATATGCATCTTATACCCTGATGTAGCTCACTCTGCTACAGTCATTTTAGCTGAGCGTGACTATTATCTACCAAAATCATGCTGGCCCAAATGCTGTGGGCCGCAACAAGCACTGCTCAACAGTCGAGCAGTGTGATATCTTGTGCTACTCGGATGGTGTCAGTCTGTCACCGGCTCAACATTACTGGGTCTTTCCATCATTAAACATATATTGACAAGTACATTTTTTAAATTGATTACTACTGTTAACAATAACCATAACCTTTTTTCCTCAGATTTCAAATTATCACACTGGGCCTTAGTGGAGAAGCTGATGCTGTATCGTGGTGTGATGACCAGTCAAGGCTCGCTATAGCTTCCAGCCACGATGGATTGGCTGGTGATACTAGCATTACCTAGCATTCTGTGGGCTTGCCAAACACCCACATTGTGATGAGCTGTTGGCGATCAAGTTTTCATTGCCTCTAATGGAAACATTCTGTTTGAGAGCTTATTTTAGACAATCTTATATCCATTCTAGTAATCTATGGGGTCTATTAACATGTACCTTTTAGTCATTTAGCAGATGCTCTTATCTAGAGCAACTTACAAGAGCAATTAGGGTTAAGTGGCTTGCTCAAGGGCACCTTGGGGATATGAACCAGTGACCTTTCGGTTACTGACCAACGCACTTAATCGCTAGGCTACCTGACACCCATTTCTTTACCATTTCTTTAGTTATTAGGTCATCTGTTCTTCTCTCATGGCTTACCGTGTCATTTTGGAGT
Source organism: Salvelinus namaycush (assembly GCF_016432855.1). Classification (NCBI taxonomy): domain Eukaryota; kingdom Metazoa; phylum Chordata; class Actinopteri; order Salmoniformes; family Salmonidae; genus Salvelinus; species Salvelinus namaycush. The sequence goes on from NC_052309.1 coordinate 76,792,992, forward strand.
CACTTTTATTGTAAAAAAGGAAAGAATATGTTTTTAAACACTTCTACTGTGGATGCTACCATGATTACGGATAGTCCTGAATGAATCATGAAAAATAATAATAATAATAATATTGAGCGAGAAAGTTACAGACATAAAAGTTACAGACACATATCATATCCCCCTAAAAAAAAATGCTAACATCTCCTGTTATTGTAATGGTGAGAGGTTTGTTTAGGTTGGGGATATGATATTTGTGAGTCCGACTTTCTCACTGATTATTCATGATATCTCAAATTCTGTTGCATTATGGATACTTACATGTTAACAGTGCTTATACCCTCAGCAATGAAAGAATTAGCAATGGAACATTGGTCATCATCACTAGAACTCTCTCTTTCATGTTATGCTACCTGCATGCTGAGCACGGGCAGCACCTGGCGAACCTCTGTTCAAATCAAATCAAAATGTATTAGTCACATGCTCTGAATACAACAGGTGTGGACCTTACAGTAAAATGCTTACTTACGAGCCCCTAACCAACAGTGCAGTTTCAAAAAATATGGATAAGAATAAGAAATAAAAGTAACAAGTAATTAAAGAGCAGCAGTTAGTTGAGGTAGTATTTAGGTAGAGCTAATTAAAGTGACTGTGCATAGATGACAACAGAGATTGGCAGTGGTGTGGAGAGGAGAGGGGAGTGGGGGCAATGCAAATAGTATGGGTAGCCATTTGACTAGATGTTCAGGAGTCTTATGGCTTGGGGGTAGAAGCTGTTTAGAAGCCTCTTGGACCTAGACTTGGCGCTCCGGTACCGCTTGCCGTGCGATAGCAGAGAAAACAGTCTATGACAAGGGTGGCAAGAGTCTGACAATACCGCCTGGTATTAAGGTCCTGGATGGCAGGAAGCTTGGCCCCAGTGATGTACTGGAACGTTCGCACTACCCTCTGTAGTGCCTTGCGGTCGGAGGCCGAGCGGATGCCATACCAGGCAGTGATGCAACCAGTCAGGATATTCTCGATGTTGCAGCTGTAGAACCTTTTGAGGATCTGAGGACCCATGTCAAATGTTTTCAGTCTCCTGGGGGGGAATAGGTTTTGTCGTGCCCGCTTCACCACTGTCATGGTGTGCTTGTAGCACATTAGTTTGTTGGTGATGTGAACACCAAGGAACTGGAAGCTCTTAACCTGCTTCACTGCAGCCCCGTCGATGAGAATGGGGGTGTGCTCGGTCCTCTTTTTCCTGTAGTCCACAATCATCTCCTTTGCCTTGATCACATTGAGGGAGAGGTTGTTGTTCTGGCACCACATGGCCAGGTCTCTGACCTCCTCCCTATAGGCTGTCTCGTGGTTGTCGGTGATCGGGCCTACCACTGTTGCGTCATCGTCAAATTTAATGATGTTGTTGGAGTCGTGCCTGGCCGTGCAGTCATGCGTGAACAGGGAGTACAGGAGGTGGCTGAGCACGCACCCCTGAGGGGCCCCTGTGTTGAGGATTAGCGTGGCGGACGTGTTGTTACCTACCCTTACCACCTGGGGGCGGCCCGTCAGGAAGTCCAGGATCCAGTTGCAGAGGGAGGTCCCAGGGTCCTTATTGATGAGCTTTGAGGGCACTATGGTGTTGAACGCTGAGCTGTAGTCAATGAATACAATTCTCACATAGGTGTTCCTTTTGTCCAGGTGGGAAAGGGCACTGTGGAGTGCAATAGAGACTGCACCATCTGTGGATCTGTTGGGGCGGTATGCAAACTTGGAGTGGGTCTAGGGTTTCTGGGATGATGGTGTTGATGTGAGCCATGACCAGCCTTTCAAAGCACTTCATGGCTACAGACGTGAGTGCTACGGGTCGGTAGTCATTTAGGCAGGTTACCTTAGTGTTCTTGGGCACAGGCACTATGGTGGTCTGCTTAACCTTTTCTTTCACAAGATGTGTATCTTTCATCTGGTGTCTTGGACTTGTGATTTCATGATATTTAGATGCTAGTATTTACTTGTGGCGCTATGCTAGGCTATGCTAGTCAGCTTTTTTACTGATGAGGGTGCTCCCGGATCCGGGATTGTGACCAAGTAGAAGTTAAAACATGTTGGTATTACAGAAAAGGGACAGCGAGAGGTTGAACATGTCAGTGAAGACACTTGCTAGTTGGTCAGCGCATGCTCGCAGTGCACATCCTGGTAATCCGTCTGGCCCTGCAACCTTGTGAATGTTGACCTGTCTAAAGGTCTTACTCACATCGGCTGCGGAGAGTGTGATCACACAGTCTTCCGGTACAGTTGGTGCTCTCATGCATGTTTCAGTGTTATTTGCCTCGAAGCGAGCATAGAAGTAGTTCAGCTCGTCTGGTAGGCTTGTGTTACTGGGCTGTTCACAGTTTTTAATGTCCCGTTGGTAGTTTAATATTAAGCGTAACTCAACGATTTTATTGTCCAAAGATTGCACATTTGCTAGCAGATTTGAGGGAAGTGGGGGTTTATTCGATCGTCTTCAACTTCTCAGCAGGCAGCCCGCTCTCCTCTCTTTCTCCACCTCCTCTTCACGTGGATCACTGGTGTTGCGGCCTGTTCCCGAGGGAGACGTATATCCTCCGCCTTGGACTCGTCAGAGTCGTGAAAGAAAAAAATGATTCTGCTAGTCCATGGTGAGTAATCGCAGTCCTGATGTCTAGACGTTATTTTCGGTCATAAGAGATGGTAGCAGCAACACTATGTACAAGAATAGTAAAAATACAAAAGTTACAAAGCAGATAAACGAACAAGAAACTCAATCGGTTAGGGGCACGTAAAATGTCTGTCTTCTGCTCCGGCGCCATTTTAGAGCGCTGTTCAACATTGATGCTGGCAACCAATGACAAGATACTGGAACTCCTCATAGCTCTGGTTCCTTCATCCGCGTTGCAGGGTAGTTCTGAGCTATGAGCCATCCACTACTGTATTGGTGCTGCTACTGCTTCTCAATTGTTCACGGCTTCACCCTCAAGATTATGAGCCCATAATCCTCTGTTGCCTACAATGTTACACTCGATTGGAATTCTGTGTGGAGCCTACGTGAGTTCCTGCAGCAATTGCTAATACGATCATGATTGTGTCAGCCTCTTGGTCCAGTAGCTATGTTGCATCTCTCTTCTGCATCACAATCTGATATAACACTGTTTTCTGGCTATAGGTGGTTCACTCTCACCCGGCGGTTCATCTATTTTGTAGGTGGTTGGCTGGGCTCATAGATAGAGTATTCTCATGACATCTCATCATGCCTCAGCGAGGGCAACAGCAGGGCTTCACTGTGGCAGGCAGGTTCATACTACTTCCGGTTGATTAATTAGATTGGTAGTATATTTTCTATGTACCAAGATGACTGCTCATCTTGCCTCATCGAGGATACCCAGCGCTGTTTCATATGAGAAAGTCAAAAGGCTGCGTTAGCTCATGCTACACATAGTTAGCATTAACACATGTGTGGTAGGATGACCATGGCAGGTCTATTGAGAGCTCTTAAATGGTGGTGTTTCCTTTCTGAAATAAAGCGAAGCCGGAACAGAAGGGATACGCGAGTGTGGTGTCATCAGCTGATCGCATCAGCGGATATTGCACCAGTTGGAATCACACTCTACTTACAGTACATGCTGTCTATTTAAGTTGACCAGTTCTATACATGCTTCCTCAATGCCGGATGTCATGTGCGCTGGTGTCTCTTCCTGCCTGTTACTAACTATGCTTGCTGTTCTGATATTCCACCACCACCCTAGCCTCCACCTGTCTGGGTACTGTGTTTCTTCATTCATTTGATATAGCATATCATGCTCACTGCCCGTAGTTCTATCATCTTTATATGACGCTTCGCTCTGGCAGTGAGCTACACGGAAGGAGCAGAGTGTACAATGAAGAATTGACTACTATTGTCTGTATGCTACAACAGTTTCACCAAATGTGTCTATACCGGAATGACTGAATACCACTACATATGGTCTGGGAATACTTTCACATTATCTCTCATTTTGTACTGTGTGTGTTGTTGTGCGTGTTTATGAGTGTTGGCACTGGTTTAGTCAGAGGGTCTTAAAGTGTGTATTTTGGAGAGACTAGAAACATAAGGGGCTGAAGGTATGTTTGAAGTGTGTTTTCTGTCATTTCAGATTCTACAATAGCGTGCCCCATAGGAATGGTTGGCAGCAGTGTTTGTGTACATATGTCACTTCTAGCATTTCTCTTATGTCCATGTTGCGTTTTATTTTGTGCCACTACTCAACGACTGTCCTGTATATATAGTTCACCTTAGCCTGTTTCTGCTTCTCTGTAAATAGACATGTTGTTTACTTGATAGCAAAACACTGGTATGGATTTGTTTGAGGTTGTGTCTAAGGTCGAGAGCTGTTTTAAGGCGGTTTAGACACATCGTCCTGGGGTGGCACTTTAAAGCGGCTTAACGTTTCCATCCACAACCTTGAATGATGTTCCTTTTCCATGTCACCCGTGACTCATGTGTCTATTCTCAGTGTCCAACAAACACATGCTGACATCATCAATGTTGTTTTAGAAAATATGTGTGTCAAACAAAAGTTATACACCCTCTCGCTCAGTCTGGCTGGTTTGTTTCTTTTTCAAAACAGGCTGCTTTTCCATAACCTCCTCAGAAATGGTGCTTGATGCTCATGTCTTCATCCACAAAGCTTTGCTCATGATAGACATGAATAATAATTGAAAATGGTTGTCCGTCAAAAACATTTGTGTTCAAGTAGGGGTTTAACCTGTTTGGCGTGCAAGCCCGACGTCGGTACACTTATGACAACAGCCAGCTCAAAGTGCAGGGCGCGAAATTCAAAAGATATTTTTTTTAAATATTTAACTTTCACACATTAACAAGTCCAAGACACCAGATGAAAGGTACACATCTTGTGAATCAAGCCAACATGTCCGATTTTTAAAATGTTTTACAGGGAAGACACAATATGTAAATCTATTAGCTAACCACGTTAGCAAAAGACACCACTATTTTTACTCCATCAGTTTTTTACTCCATCAGTAGCTATCACAAATTCGACCAAATAAAGATATAAATAGCCACTAACCAAGAAACAACTTCATCAGATGACAGTCTGATAACATATTTATTGTATAGCATATGTTTTGTTAGAAAAATGTGCATATTTCAGGTATAAATCATAGTTTACATTGCAGCTACAGTCAGAAATTGCACCGAAAGCAGACAGAAAAATTACAGACACCAACGCCAAATAACTAAATACTCATCATAAAACATTTCTGAAAATGCAATTGAACAGCAATTGAAAGACAGGCATCTTGTGATTCCAGACAATATTTCCGATTTATCAAGTGTTTTACAGCGAAAACACAATATAGCGTTATATTAGCTTAGCACAATAGCAAACATAACAACAGCATTGATTCAAGGCAAAAATAGCGATAACGTATAAACCACCAAAATATATTAATTGTTTCACTAACCTTCTCAGAATTCTTCAGATGACAGTCCTGTAACATCATATTACACAATGCATATAGAGTTTGTTCGAAAATGTGCATATTTAGCGGCACAAATCGTGCTTATACAATGAGAATAGTGTCCATAACGTCAAGCAATCTGTCCGGCGCCATCTTGTAAAGGCACCTATTCTTATCGAAAACTATTCATAAACTTGACTAAAAAAATACAGGTTGGACAGCAATTGAAAGACAAATTAGTTCCTAATGCAATCGCTGAATTACATTTTTAAAATTAACCTTACTGCGCAATACAGGCTGCGATAACGCAAGGCTACACTGCAGGAAATGGCGTCTTATGCATTTGACATTTTTCAACAGAACAATGAATTATCAGCATAAATAGTTCTTACTTTTCAATGAACTCCCATCAGAATCTTGGGAAAGGTGTCCTTTGTCCAAAATAATCGTTGCTAGGTTGGAGAACGTCGTCTTCAACGTTGCAATTAGCAGTAAACAATAGCCATGTGGGCCAGAGATACCCAACTTCCTACAACGTCACGAAAATAAATACCCGAAAATCGCAATATACTGACATAAACTGATATAATTCGGTTTAAAATAACAACATTACGATGTCTTCAACACCTATATCGAATAAAAACAGAGCCGGATATATCTAGGAGCTAAAACGGGAGCTTCTAAAATGACATGCCAAGACCCTCCCTGCGTCAGAGCGAAGAGTGGAAAGATGGGACACTTCGGTTCCAAGCCATTTATAACCTTTGGGAACTACGTAGAAACTCCATTTCAACTCTCCCTATTCGCTGACACCCAGTGGAAGGCGTATGCAGTGTATCTCAACCAATAGAGGACAGGCAAATTAATACACAGGTCTCAGAACAGCCAGCAAAATTCTGCATTCTGACATACACATAGGAAAATTGCTCTAAGTCCAGTTCTGTTTCACCCACAGATATAATTCAAACGGTTTTAGAAACTAGAGAGTGTTTTCTATCCAATAGTAATAATAATATGCATATTGTACGAGCAAGAATTGAGTACGAGGCCTTTTTGAAATGGGCACCTTTTATCTGGCTACTCAATACTGCCCCTTGAGCCCAAACAGGTTAAAGTGTTTATTTTACTTAAGCAATAAAAGTAAAGCTACAGCTTTACTTAAAGCTACAGCTTAAAGCTACAGCACTGTGCTGTAGCAATGCTTATTCTTTATTTTCCAAAGCTAACCCCCCCGCCTCTCTCTGATATTCATGGGATGCTGTAAATGTTTCCCTCACAGACACACACAGTGCAGCAGCAGTGCTGACAGAGTGCCACCCAGGTCCACTGGTAAAAGTGCTATAGATGGCTACTGGGGGAGTGCAAAGCTCGACTGCTCTTATAAAGTACATTCCACTTGAGACGTGTGGTGGTTAATTTCTGTATTACCAAATGAGGAGAGAGACACTTCACACACCAGTCAGAGTTATACTTAAACTACATCTTTAATAATAAGAGCTTTGCAGTCAGCAATGACTTTCAATGATGCACCATTTCTAATGAACCATTGAAAGTGACAACACAAAAGTACAAAGATCTTTTATAGCCAAGATACACCGCTGTCAACCTACATGACGAACAACAGATACATAGAATGGTCACAAGGTTAAGATTTGTATGAAAGGTATCTATAATACATAGCAGACAGCAACTGCTGTGTGTCACGCCCTGACCATAGAGAGCCTTTTATTCTCTATTTTGGTTAGGTCATGGTGTGACTAGGGTGGGTGATCTAGTGTGTTGAGTTCTATGTTGGCCTGGTATGGTTCCCAATCAGAGGCAGCTGTTTATCGTTGTCTCTGATTGGGGATCATATTTAGGCAGCCATTTCACCACTGTGATTTGTGGGATCTTGTTTTTGTGTTGATGCCTGTGAGCGCTACAGAACGTCACGTTTCGTTGCTCTTTATTGTTTTTGTGAGTTTCATTTAATAAACATGTGGAACTCTACGTACGCTACGCCTTGGTCCGTTAATTCATTAGACGATCGTGACACTGTGTCAACAGTTTTCATTGTAAAGACCAGTGTCTGGTCCTCCTACTCCAAACTGGAACCGTCTCACCCTGGTACGGTATAGCTGTCACGTTCTGACCTTAGTTCCTTTTTTATGTCTTTATTTTAGTTTGGTCAGGGCGTGAGTTGGGGTGGGCTTTCTATGTTGTTTTTCTATGTTTTGTTCTGTTAGATTTCTATGTGTTTGGCCTAGTATGGTTCTCAATCAGAGGCAGGTGTCAGTTGTCTCTGATTGGGAGCCATATTTAGGTAGCCTGTTTTTCATTGTGTGTTGTGGGTGATTATTTTCTGTTCTGTGTTTTGCTTCACCGTACAGGACTGTTCGTTTGTCGTTTTATTGTTTTTGTTCAGTGTTCAGTATTCTTATTAAAACAATATGGACACTTACGACGCTGCACATTGGTCTTCTTCTTCCACCCACGACGAGCGTTACAATAGCACAAAAACATGACCTCATGTTATCTGGAATGCTCTTTAGATTTTATCACCCAAAGACATCGTAAATCTCCTCTGTCAGTGTTATCTCAGAGGCCCATCCTCAGTAGAACACACACACAATAGTTAACAGAACACTCTATTCGGTCGAATAAAACAACCTGTCACGATCGTCGTAACTTTGAGGAAGAGTGGACCAAGGCGCAGCGTGAGAGAAATACATCTTCTTTTATTTTTGAAGATGAAAAACTAACACTTTTACAAAACAACAAACGTGAAGCTACAAACGTAAGTGCATACACAAGCTACAAATGTTAAACATAGACAATTACCCACAAAAGCCTACTGCCTATGGCTGCCTTAAATATGGCTCCCAATCAGAGACAATGAATGACAGCTGTCTCTGATTGAGAACCATTCAGGCAACCATAGACTTACCTAGACACCTACACTCAACACAAACCCATACACTACCAAAACCCCCTATACCATACAACCACCCCAGACGAGACAACTATACACAAACATCCCCCCTGTCACACCCTGACCTAACCAAAATATTACAGAAAACAAAGATAATTAAGGCCAGGCCGTGACACAACCATTATAATGCAATACAAGCATGATAACATTCTTGCAATTTCCACGACATCTCCCCCATTTTGAGAGTCCTCTCAATGTAAAAGAAAATTACAAGATTTAAGAACATTCATTCACATAGAAAACGCATATATTCTACATAAACCAAAAATCACAAAACAATAACTCATTGCATGGGGTTCCTGCACATGACCAGCTTCCACAACACTAATTCAGCCTCATTCAAACACCCAACACATTTTCTAAGCACACTAGCAATTTGTCTGGGAAGGTTATGATAAACAGTCACCTGCACGAACCCACGAATAAAAACAAAAAGTGCATTTGGTTTATGAGATTCAAAGAAACACTTTCCATAGACAGTGAAAAGCACATATTTAATGCATAATGCAGTGCATGCAACAATGGAGTTTAATAAAATAAGCTTTAGTTATCTATCACACTCCAATGGATCAGCATAGTCTGTTGGAAATGACTATTTCCATCCCAGAAACTAAAATTAGCATATCTTGCTGGACAAATCCAGGTAGTGACTCCTAGTAAAAATAAAATGTATTCCCTTGGTGCCTAATGAACATGACCAAAGACAAGCATCATGATTCCACTATTTACGAGGCAATGCCTATAGATCAAATAGATTAGGATCAATTTCACTCTCCAGATCAGATTTCACCCTCTCTATTCACCATGGCATGCTGAGAATAGTGTCAATATCTTTAGTTCATAACAACAATCAAAACAATCAATCCCTAATACATTCATTTCTTCACTCCTATAGATATTAACATACTCAACTCACATCAATCCTTCAGTTTTAAAAATCATTCAATTTCCAAATAAAATCATAATTAGAACCCAATTAATTATCCAACCAAAATGTTTAAATGATATTGCTCAGTGATTCAAATTGGTCCAATCACTCAAAGTAAAAAACTCAATTTAACAAACATCAACATTGGCAGAATGTACATTTATATTAACATCCAGTATAATTCTCATAATTCTACTATTAACTTTTTTATCACAATTATAATACAGATCAGTATCTCAATGCATTCTTAATCTAAATGACTATAATTGTATGTGGTGTAGACCTCTACAATCAACCTGATACCCCAAAAGTCTAAAACAATTTTTTGGGCACAGTTGACCAACCCCCTCCTTTAGGCACTGATTCTTCTGGCGTCCTTTTCGTACTTCTTCAGATAGCTTTACAGTTCAAAGTGGATGGCCCATGATAATATCCCAATTTCAATGTTTCACCTTAGACCCCATCACCTTTACCACCCATTATGTCTTGTCCATTCGTCAACCAGTATACCAGCAACATAAGAGAAGTTTAGAACAGATCTCTCTCCATGCTCACTCCACGTGGACTCCTCTCACACTCCTGAGAAAAACACGAGAGAAAAGCAGTTGATAGAGAACAGATCTGATGCTCTACACCAATTTCTGTCTCGGCTCCTTTCTCTCGGTAGAAGTGGTGCGGACAGGGCCTTATTCAACGCCTTTGTCACTCTTCTTCAGCCAGTTAGAGGGGGTTTTGAGGTATACACACTGTTCGGTCCAATTATCTCTTCCATGCATTAAGATACCGTCTGATGTCACTTTTCATGATAACCTCGAAAGAACAGATCAGAACAACAGTTTAGCTCAGTTCATTAACTTTATGATAAATTATGACTTTTACCAATTATTCTTAAATACAAATGTCTAATCATATGTCAAAGAGAATAACAACACATTCTATTGACAGTATTCTTTCAAATTGGCTTATACCCCCCATCACACTGTCAACTCCATCGCAGAGCCACAGGATCAGGAAGTTAGACCTATAACCCATCGGGAATAGAACAAACAAACACAACAATACACTCCTAGATATCACTCAAGGTGTGTAAACTTCAATCCAAAACCTCAAAGGACTGAATCCAAAACCTCAAAGGACTGTATTCCCCACCATTTTTAACACATAACTCTCCATGAGAGTAATGTGAGAAAAAAAAAACACTACTACTGGTCGAAAGATAAAACAAAATTTAAAATAACATAATCAAATTAAAATCACTACTCTGAAAAACTCCACAAAGAAAAATGATTGTACCCATATGGTCATAGGAAAATAGACTTAAAGCAGCCTACCCTTAGTCAAAGGCAATGCCCTCTCCTTCTTCACATTGGTCCAAATTACAAATATTACACAAATTACCTTGAAATCAGTATTACAAATGACCTTAAATTCATTACCCAAATGGCTTTCCAATGAGGGTGATCAAACCACACTGGAAAGTCATTACAGAGGTCATAGGTCATACAAACCCTTCAAAGAAGTGTTTCTTACTATATTAGACAAATTAAAGAAAAACCGTCAAACATTTTCTACATGTTGTATCCCAGGTTCCCAGAACATTCCTTTATCAAAAGAATTCACGTGTTTAATTAAAAAATTCTAAAAATTCTGTGTGTGCGTGCCCCTTTAAGATATCTTGGCACTAAGTCAAATGTAAAACTCACCAAACCCAAAGGAAATAGAACACACAAACAAACATAGTATATTAAAAACACCAACAAATAGTCATAACAGATGTGTTGTATGTGGGTATTTGCAAACCTTGAGGTAAAAACAAACAAAACAATTCCAGGCCTTTTAAATTTGGTAGTTTATGGCCTCAATCTCACTCACTCTCCCCAAGATTATAGCCCCCAGGAAACATTCCAAAGAGAGACAATGAAACCCCCATTTTCCCAGAAAAAACACAAAACACTTCGTCAGCATTCATTATACTACACCGATTCAGAAACCCAAAAGTTGTAACTACAAACAAAACCTAATAATAATGATAATTCCACTGTACTCCTATAAATCATGAATCATTAGTTTTAATCTACCTCAATGTATATGTATGCTTAATTGAACATGCGCTACCCTTAGATACAATTATCCTGGTATCATTACTATCTAAATGTAATAATTTTTTCCTCTGTCGCAAATGTAGTACATTTCTCAGCGTAAGGAATCAGTGATATTTAATCCCAGGCATTTAATAATAATGTAGACGTGTTCTCCTATGTCTCCTTAAACATACATACTTCAGGTGACTTCCATCCGTCCCGGAAGAAAGAACACATCAGAGAATACAATGTTTAATTAAGTGAAATCAACACCTAAAATAACCAATAAACAGTAAACAATAAACAAACCCCTTTCCAGCAATCTAATCATTTCAACCTGTTGCATAAATTTAGTAAAAACAAACCTGTTGTTTAACAAATCTAAAACCTTTAAAAAGTTGGTTCTGTCTCATCAGCGTAAGAGTCAAAACTAACTTTTTTCCACTCATAGCTACAATGTTTGCATGCCCCAAAGGTCAATACTGTTCAGCTCGTACATTAATGATCTTCCTTCTGTCTGTACAGGGTCTGAAGTTCCAATGTATGCAGATGATACAGTGATATTTGCATGCAAATAGTAAACAACAAGCTACACAAGAACTCACTACTGTAATGGTTCAGATGACAAAGTTGCTCAGGGACTCATGTTTGCATCTCAATAAAATTAAACACAGTCTGCATGTTCCTCACAAAGAAAACAACTGATGCCCCTGAGACAGATGTCTATGTATCAGGGGAAAAGCTCCAGGTGGTCTCTGATTTTAAGTATCACGGCATCATACTTGATTCAACCTCACTTTTTAAAAAGCAAATGAAGAAGGTAACAAAAAAAAACAAATTCAACCTAGCTAATTTCCAAAACATATGAAATTGTTTGACTACAGAGGTCACGACAGACGCCACTGCAACATAATGAATGTTTGAGCTGAAAAGTGTGAGCGGGAGGGAGAGAGAGAGAGATGAGAAGGGGACATTACGAGGAATGAGGGAAGAGCAAATCAAAGAGGGGAAAATGCCTCTAAAATGACATTTAAATCGTTTGACAACAGTGCCGGTGTGCCTATATGTTTTTCAGTTGTAATTCCATCAAATATTGCATCAGCTGCACAGTGTGCTTATAACAGCAGGCCATACATTAAATGATGCTATGCTTGGATCTGTGATGTTCATTTCAAGTTGTAAATTCCCATGTTAAAAGTACAGAGACCAAATCATCATGATTCATCCTTTAAAACCATGTGTATTCATGTATTTACCACCTATGTCATGTCTCTCAAACATTTTTTAATGACATCCCAAATCTTCCCACACCTCTGTCATAAAACAGAGATAGAAATAAGGCTATTCCCCTTTCTCCTAATCCATATCCTGTAAGGTCTGTGATGTGTGTGTGTGTGTGCGTTTGTGTGTGTGTATATGTTTCTGTGTGTGTTTGTGAGTGTTTGTGAGTGTTTGTGTGTGTGTGTGTGTTTGTGTGTGTGTGTGTGTGTGTGTGTGTGTGTGTGTGTGTGTGTGTGTGTGTGTGTGTGTGTGTGTGTGTGTGTGTGTGTGTGTGTGTGTGTGTGTGTGTGTGTGTGTGTATGAGTCAGGGCTCTAGCAGCAGGGATTACTGTAGCAGCCTGCTTATTGCTGCAGCCGGTCCAGAGGCCCAGCAGGACACAGGAAATGAGACAATCAGGTACGGAGCTGTAATGAGAAGTGACCATCCATGGCCATCAGGGTGGCGGCGTAGAAGACCAGCCAGCTGCAAGACCATGTTAGTGTTGCTGTTGGGAAAGATGCCCACTGGGAGACAGAGACTCTGTCCAAAACATTGTCTGTCTTTCTTTGAAGAAGGGATCACACACAGCACAGCTCAGACTCTGATACCGTATTATATATCTCAGACTGTGAAATACATTTTATTGTAGCCATCCTTGATAATGTATTACAAGGATTACCTGCCCTAGACCGTGAGTATATGAAACATTTACTTGTTTACTTTAGTGTAGGCTTAATGAAGAATACAGTCTGCCTAAATCAGCATTTTTATTCCATCTCTGTACTCCTCCTCCTCCCTCACATTGTACAATACATTTGAGATTTGACCCATACCTCAGGACATCCCAGGTGCCTTTGCCTGCCCTTTAGTTCCCTAGAGATGTGGTTTGCCCTTGCTACACTCCTGTTCTCTCTATCTCCTGCTCTCTCACTCACTCCATCCACAGCAGAGCTACGTGCCTGTTCTCCAGGGAGGCAGACTAATGGTTCAACCTCTCTCTCTAAGCACACATCTGGCCTGTCCTTAACCCCGTGCTCACCACACTTCTCTTTCCAGGCCCTCCATAATAATACACAATTGAATCCCTTCACTACACTTCCATAATTGTTCCTGTGACTGTTGCATTAAAAGTGTGTGTTCTATTCATTGTAATAAATTACCATATGGACAGAAGACTGGTAAGCTTCAACTCCCGTGGCTGATTTCACAGATGAAACTGGGCCTTGATCAAACGTTATTTCTTTCAAGGAAGTAATCCAAACATGATTAGGAAAATCCTCAAATATGGGGGAAAGATGGAGTCAGGGGATGAGGTTTAATCAGGTTTGGTGGTAGAGGGAGGGGAAAGGGACACATATGTCCATGTACGTGCACACACACACACACACACACACACACACACACACACACACACACACACACACACACACACACACACACACACACACACACACACACACACACACACACAAAAACATGTGATCTACTGATCACCTGTTCGATGTCACTGTGACTTTGTGTCCCTGTCCTGTGTCCTCCATTGTGACGTATGTGAAAGACGTCACCATTCTCTCCTACCTTCACATAACCTGTCCTTGTCAGTCAGCTGTCATTCAACCTCACTGTCATCATCCCCCGGGACAATAAAGGTACACACTGTACCTATACACCTATTTCGCTTTGACCTTCTCAAAAACATCAACTGTTCAGCAGTAACATTACATTGCAGAAGAATAGCAGAAAAATGGTGGTGGGAGTTTTCCTTTTAATTTGTCTGATGTGAATTATTTCATGGATATTAATTAAAGTAGTTCTTAAATCAAGAGAGGCTATGAAGTCACTGGGTCCCAGTAGAGACAACTCATTCTAGACCAACCAGGGAACGAACCAGACAAACGGAGAAAAAAGGCACCAATGGATGAAAATACAATAACCCCAAAAAATTATCTAATTTACCTTATCTCTGTTTACTGAGCAATGTCTTTGGGTGCTTTGTGATTTCATTTATGAGAGCTTTAGCTCACTAGAAAACCTTTCAGGTTGTAGTCTGTTAATCAATAGTAATACTCTAACCAGGTCGGAAAGGACACACTGAAAGTAACCTCCTGAACTCTCAGGGTCATGACCATTGACCTCAGTCCCTCCTCTAAACACCAGCCTGCAGTGTCTGTGATTATCCTAGCGCTCCCTTCCCGCAGAATGCCCCTGATCAACACTGCGTGGTCAGCAGCACAGAAACAGCCTGATCCTGAGCCCGGCCCCGTCCAGTCAGGACATGTACTAACTCTCCCTGGGCTGGGAAAGACAAAGAACAACAGTCTAATAGAAAGTGGAGTAGGCAGCAGCAGAGGTCCTACAGGTAAGGGTCAGCTGTGTTGTTTCTCCCAGATGGCTATTGTCTATAGGGAGTCTGGATGGAACAGTACGATGGAACCAGCTCCATGGCGGTCTGTGTGGTAGGAGTTAGAGTTGTTTATTTGTCTTGAAAGACTTTCATAGTTGTCATTCTCTCTCAGTTCACGTGCCATAGACAGGTTGGTTGTTAAGTAACAAAAGCGACACGTTCGCAACTATGGGGCAAAACAGACAGGGTTGGCTTAGATTGTGACACCATGTAAACTATATTTAGTATACGAATGTTTATTGAAAACATAAAAACATTTGCACAATGAGCACTTGTTGTCTCTCAAATACATCGTTACAGTTGTTGATTAGCTAGCTAGTGAATTTTAGCCAAACTCACATTGACATGAAATCAGTCAAAACACCTCAAAACAAGACACGGTATTAACAACAAGATAAAACTAGCTGAAACGAGACACCTACCATTCCCCACATGGAAGCTTCTTGTCATTGTTTCTCGCTATCTGACCATTCAGAATCATAACAAAGCACGGCTTCGGGCCCCATCAATGTGCACACATCATTTTTGTGACGTTGTCAGCCAACCAACCCATATATGGAGTGTTGTGTTTGTTGAGAGTCCATGTGATTTCAATTTTTCTTTTTACTCTAAACTTGAAGTAGTGGCCATTAGATGTAATTGCTGCTGCCATAAGATTTTGCATATTGTCTGTCAAGACGACACGTCTTAACATTTAACGACAGTCAACCCACTAGTACATCTGTGTATGTAGAAAAGATTCATATTGAGCTTGAATTTCAAACACTGAGTTTGTTTCTTACTGTCACGAATGATGAGAGGGACGACTTGACTCAGTGACTCTGATTTAGAGTCAACATGGCCTACAGCTAGAGACACCAGATCTTCATGCTCTACAATAAATGTAATGCAATATATACAAAAAAACATAACCAACTTCCCCTAACCCAGCCTTCAACACAAATCAACTTAAACACCCCTGTGTAGGACTTATGACTTTAGGACAAAGCATTGTTACTGTACATCAGGGGATACATAGACTGCTTCTGGATTCTGAGCCATGGTATACAGGTTGTTTCCTCTCCTCCTCCCCTCTCCTCTCTCCTCCCCTCCCCTCCGATCCCCTCCTCTTCTCTCCCTTCCCCTCTACACCCCACTCTTCCCCTCTCCTCTCTTCTCCACTCCCCTCCCCTCCGATCCCCTCCTCTCCGCTCTCCTCCCCTCCAATCCCCTCCTCTTCTCTCCTTTCCTCTCCTCCCCTTTCCTCCCCTGCGATCCCCTCCTCTCCTCCTCTCTCCTTTTATTTCCTATCCACCTTCCACACCAACCTGACAGACTCCAGCAGGGCTGTCATGTGGCTGATCTGCCTGCCTGCGTGAGAGAGGGGACAGAGAGAGAAGGAGAAAGGATGGAGACAGGAAGAGAGTGGTGGGAGGGAGGGAGGGAGATGGAAAGATAAACGCCAGGTGAAGTCACCAATCCAACTGTGTTTCTGAGAAATGCTCTGTAGTCAAGGAATACAGCTCAACTCAAATGTCCTTTTATTCTTTGAAGCGAGCCATAGCTTTTCCTGGAGCTGATGTGTTGACAAGCGCATAGTACCTTTTCATTGAAATCCAATTTTCTATTGTTTGCCTTTCAGTTGTAGTCACGTGACAGTTGTTCAGTCCTGCAGCATGTGTTCGAACATTGTAATAATGCATCTGTTGCACCTCCCTTACAAAATATCACGTGTGAACAAATCACAAGAACATTTTCACATGTACATTTTTTTTAAATTTTAATGACACATGACATTTCACGAGTCAGACATGGTTTTCAGACACGTTTGATGTTTCACATGCATTTTTCACATGTACATTTTTCACATGACTCCGACATGTGGTTTTCCAACATGTGATATTATACGTTTCACATGTGTGCCTTTGTCACTTGCGGGATTAGAACCCAGGTCTCCCACGGGAGCAATGTCTTGACCATTCGACCAAGAGGGCCAACAATAATTTTGAGGTTGAAGGCGGGGCTACCTCATCACGTTACCATGAGCAACCATGACCGACTCATGTCCACAACACTTTCACATGTGTATTTTCTCACTTTTAATGTCTAGTGTTGTCAAACAATAAAAAATGTTTTATTGAGTTCATCGCAGGATTTTCTGTGATTAATCACGATTAACCGGAATTTCATGATTTGCTCTAATTGAGCTGTAATTTATGTTGGATGTTTTCAGTGTATTTTGAACACTTTCAGACAACCGGCAAAAAAAAATGTGCACAAAATTACAAAAAGTTAACTTGAGTTAACCCATAAGAGTCTAAGCCCTGTCTAAGCCGGGGGAAGGGGGTTACTAAGCAATATAGAATTGTTTTAAGAAGGACATACCGAATATCATTTTGCTGTTTGATTTTGAATTTTAAGACCCCTTGAAGTATATAAAAAAAAATCATAAAAACATGTATTTGGCATTACTGCTATAAGCGCATGCAAATGCATTGAAAACCATATTCCCTACATGGAACAACAGATAGTCCCACAAAAATATCTAAAGGAAGTTTGTTCTGAAGTGTCTGTCATATATCTTAGAGATATAAGAAAAATCAGGAAACATTTATTTTAGTTTTTTTACATTTATTTAACCCCTTATTTTTGGGCTGTAAACAGTCTCTGTAAATACTTCCATAATGTTTTTAACTGGTACCTCGGGACCTTCAGACGAGTCTTGTGAGGCCTGTGGGCATCCTAGAGCAAAACAAATATACGTGTTTGTGAGAGTATCACCTCTGCACAGGGGGGTCATATTAGTGAGTACCCCAAACTGTTCAGGAAGATACAAACAGAAGTTGGCAGATCAGCTGTACCGACTTCAGACGAGTCCCAGGGTCATAGAGCAAAACGGAGAACACCATCGTGCTTGTGAGAGTATTCGTTTTTAGGCCAAACCGTTTGGATGCTACAGAGTCTTCTTTTGTGAGAAGACCTATGTCTCATGGTCTGACAAACACCACTCTAGCTCTGTCACCTTTCACCGCAGATGAGGAAGTGTGACATAGGCAGATGTGGTGGATTGAGACACATCCAATACAAAATATCACTAGCTTAAACTGACGGATTTGATGGGGATTGTTTTATTATGCTAACATCGACCTTAGGGGGTTTTAACTGATTAACTCTGACATGTTCAATAGGATAAGTAAGGAGACGAGGAGAGCTTCCAACGGTGGAAAACATACCCAGTTGTCATACTTAAACAAATGTAAAGATACCTTAACAGAAAATGTCTCAAGTAAAAGTTAGTCACTCAATTAAATACTACTTGAGTAAAAGTCTAAAAGTATTTGGTTTTAAATATACTTAAGTATTAACGGTTAATGTAATTGCAAATTGCAGATAGCCAGGGGCACACTCCAACACTCAGACATCATCTGTATTACTGTATTATTGACTGTATGTTTGTTTATTCCATGTGTAACTCTGTGTTGTTGTATGTGTCGAACTGCTTTGCTTTATCTTGGCCAGGTCACAGTTGTAAATGAGAACTTGTTCTCAACTAGCCTACCTGGTTAAATAAAGGTGAAATATATATTTTTTAAATTAAATCTACAAACGAACCATTTGTGTTTAGTGAATCTGACAGATCAGAGGCAGTAAAGCTGATCAGGGATGTTCTCTTGAAGTGTGTGAATGGGATAATTTTCCTGTCCAGCTAACCATTCAAAATGTAATTAGTACTTTTGGGTGTCAGGAAAAATGTACTGTTTCTTTAGGAATATAGTGAAGTAAAAGTAAAAGTTGTAAAAAAATAAAAGTAAAGTACAGATACCCCAAACAAACTACTTAAGTAGTATGCACCACTGCTAGCTTCTCTGTTATTTTCACTGGGCTTCTTCCAATGGTCACTGATCAACATATGAAGAAGAGGCATGTGCCTGCAGGAGTAACACTCTGAATGGATGGCTCAGAAATAATAAATAATTATTTTTAACACACTTTAATTATTATAATTATTTACAGAATTACACATGGAATAAACAGAATTTACAATCCCATATGTGGAAACATTGCTATTGCAACTAACACATTTCAGGTAAGACCCAAATGCAGACCGTGTCAAAGTAACAATGTTAATTACAGCAACAGGGGCAGGCAAACGACAGGTCAAGGCAAGCAGGGGTCGGTAATCCAGAGTAGTGGGGCAAAGGTACAGGACGGCAGGCAGGCTCAGGGTCAGGGCGTGCAGAATGGTCAAACCCGGGAAACAGGAACAATATAGAGACAGGAGCAGAGGGAAAACCGCTGGCAGGCTTGACGAAACAAAACGAACTGGCAACAAACAGAGAACACAGGTATAAATACACAGGGGATAATGGGGAAGATAGACACCTGGAGTGGGGTGGAGGGGGGTGGAGACACCTGGAGGGGGGTGGAGACAATCACAAAGAGAGGTGAAACAGATCAGGGCGTGACAGCAACATGTGGGCGTGGCTTTTCACATGTGAAGAGAATAACACTATTTCACGTGAATGTTTCTTAATGCAAATTTGATTTTCACATGTGAAACCATACATTTCACATGTGCAATTGCAATTCACATCCGAGGTGAAAACATGTTTGATGAACATGTGAAAAGGCGGTGTTAACATGTGAACTCAAAATGTAATACATGTGAAAATATTGTTTCACGTGAAATTTAAGCTCAACATGTGAAAACAATTCATTGCTCCACAATGAGATAGGGTGCAGGCCAGGCGTCTGCCACTAGCACAGTCAGTGTAGTCAGCTCAGCTATCCCCATTGAGACAGTGTCTGTGCCTCAACCTAGGTTGGGCAAAACTAAACATGGCGGTGTTCGCCTTAGCAATCTCACTAGAATAAAGACCTCCATTCCTGCCATTATTGAAAGAGATCGTGATACCTCACATCTCAAAATAGGGCTACTTAATGTTAGATCCCTCACTTCAAAGGCAGTTATAGTCAATGAACTAATCACTGACCATAATCTTGATGTGATTGGCCTGACTGAAACATGGCTTAAGCCTGATGAATTTACTGTGTTAAATGAGGCCTCACCTCCTGGTTACACTAGTGACCATATCCCCTGTGCATCCTGCAAAGGCGGAGGTGTTGCTAACATTTACGATAGCAAATTTCAATTTACAATTTTCGTGTTTTGAGCTTCTAGTCATGAAATCTATGCAGCCTACCCAATCACTTTTTATAGCTACTGTTTACGAGTCTCCTGTGCCATATACAGCGTTCCTCACTGAGTTCCCTGAATTCCTATCGGACCTTGTAGACATAGCAGATAATATTCAAATTTTTGGTGACTTTAATATTCACATGGAAAAGTCCACAGACCCACTCCAAAAGGCTTTCGGAGCCATCATCGACTCAGTGGGTTTTGTCCAACATGTCTCTGGACCTACTCACTGCCACAGTCATACTCTGGACCTAGTTTTGTCCCATGGAATAAATGTTGTGGATCTTAATGTTTTTCCTCATAACCCTGGACTATCGGACCACCATTTTATTACGTTTGCAATCGCAACAAATAATCTGCTCAGACCCCAACCAAGGAGCATCAAAAGTCGTGCTATAAATTCTCAGACAACCCAAAGATTCCTTGATGCCCTTCCAGACTCCCTCTGCCTACCCAAGGACGTCAGAGTACAAAAATCAGTTAACCACCTAACTGAGGAACTCAATTTAACCTTGCGCAATACCCTAGATGCAGTTGCACCCCTAAAAACTAAAAACATTTGTCATAAGAAACTAGCTCCCTGGTATACAGAAAATACCCGAGCTCTGAAGCAAGCTTACAGAAAATTGGAACGGAAATGTCTCCACACCAAACTGGAAGTCTTCCGACTAGCTTGGAAAGACAGTACCATGCAGTATCGAAGAGCCCTCACTGCTGCTCGATCATCCTATTTTTCCAACTTAATTGAGGAAAATAAGAAAAATACTACATTTATTTTTGACACTGTCGCAAAGCTAACTAAAAAGCAGCATTCCCCAAGAGAGGATGGCTTTCACTTCAGCAGTAATAAATTCATGAATTCTTTGAGGAAAAGATCATGATCATTAGAAAGCAAATTACAGACTCCTCTTTAAATCTGCGTATTCCTCCAAAGCTCAGTTGTCCTGAGTCTGCACAACTCTAACAGGACCTAGGATCAAGGGAGACACTCAAGTGTTTTAGTACTATATCTCTTGACACAATGATGAAAATAATCATGGCCTCTAAAACTTCAAGCTGCATACTGGACCCTATTCCAACTAAACTACTGAAAGAGCTGCTTTCTGTGCTTGGCCCTCCTATGTTGAACATAATAAATGGCTCTCTATCCACCGGATGTGTACCAAACTCACTAAAAGTGGCAGTAATAAAGCCTCTCTTGAAAAAGACAAACCTTGACCCAGAAAATATAAAAAACGATCGGCCTATATCGAATCTTCTATTCCTCTCTAAAATCTTAGAAAAAGCTGTTGCGCTGCAACTCACTGCCTTCCTGAAGACAAACAATGTATACGAAATGCTTCCGTCTGGTTTTAGACTCCATCATAGCACTGAGACTGCACTTGTGAAGGTGGTAAATGACCTTTTAATGGCGTCAGACCGAGGCTCTGCATCTGTCCTCGTGCTCCTAGACCTTAGTGCTGCTTTTGATACCATCGATCACCACATTCTTTTGGAGAGATTGGAAACCCAAATTGGTCTACACGGACAACTTCTGGCCTGGTTTAGATCTTATCTGTCGGAAAGATATCAATTTGTCTCTGTGAATGGTTTGTCCTCTGACAAATCAAATGTAAATTTCGGTGTTCCTCAAGGTTCCGTTTTGGGACCACTATTGTTTTCACTATATATTTTACCTCTTGGGGATGTCATTCGAAAACATAATGTTAACTTTCACTGCTATGCGGATGACACACAGCTGTACATTTCAATGAAACATGGTGAAGCCCCAAAATTGCCCTCCCTAGAAGCCTGTGTTTCAGGCATAAGGAAGTGGATGGCTGCAAACTTTCTACTTTTAAACTCGGACAAAACAGAGATGCTTGTTCTAGGTCCCAAGAAACAAAGAGATCTTCTGTTGAATCTGACAATTAATCTTGATGGCTGTACAGTCGTCTCAAATAAAACTGTGAAGAACCTCGGCGTTACTCTGGACCCTGATCTCTCTTTTGACGAACATATCAAGACTGTTTCAAGGACAGCTTTTTTCTATCTACTTAACATTGCAATCAGAAACTTTCTGTCCAAAAATGATGCAGAACAATTCATCCATGCTTTTGTTACTTCTAGGTTAGACTACTGCAATGCTCTACTTTCCGGCTACCCGGATAAAGCACTAAATAAACTTCAGTTAGTGCTAAATACGGCTGCTAGAATCCTGACTAGAACCAAAAAATGTGATCATATTACTCCAGTGCTAGCCTCCCTACACTGGCTTCCTGTTAAGGCAAGGGCTGATTTCAAGGTTTTACTGCTAACCTACAAAGCATTACATGGGCTTGCTCCTACCTATCTTTCCGATTTGGTCCTGCCGTACATACCTACACGTACGCTACGATCACAAGACGCAGGCCTCCTAATTGTCCCTAGAATTTCTAAGCAAACAACTGGAGGCAGGGCTTTCTCCTATAGAGCTCCATTTTTATGGAATGGTCTGCCTACCCATGTGAGAGACGCAGACTTGGTCTCAACCTTTAAGTCTTTACTGAAGACTCATCTCTTCAGTAGGTCATTTGATTGAGTGTAGTCTGGTCCAGGAGTGTGAAGGTGAACGGAAAGGCTCTGGAGCAACGAACCGCCCTTGCTGTCTCTGCCTGGCCGGTACCCCTCTCTCCACTGGGATTCTCTGCCTCTAACCCTATTACAGGGGCTGAGTCACTGGCTTACTGGTGCTCTTCCATGCCGTCCCTAGGAGGGGTGCATCACTTCAGTGGGTTGAGTCGCTGACGTGGTCTTCCTGTCTGGGTTGGCGCCCCCCCTTGGGTTGTGCCATGGCGGAGATCTTTGTGGGCTATACTCAGCCTTGTCTCAGGATGGTAAGTTGGTGGTTGAAGATATCCCTCTAGTGGTGTGGGGGCTGTGCTTTGACAAAGTGGGTGGGGTTATATTCTGCCTGTTTGGCACTGTCCGGGGGTATCATCGGATGGGGCCACAGTGTCTCCTGACCCCTCCTGTCTCAGCCTCCAGTATTTATGCTTCGGGGGGCTAGGGTCAGTCTGTTATATCTGGAGTATTTCTCCTGTTTTATCCGGTGTCCTGTGTGAATTTAAGTATACTCTCTCTAATTCTCTCTTTCTTTCTTTCTTTCTTTCTTTCTTTCTTTCTTTCTTTCTTTCTTTCTTTCTTTCTTTCTTTCTTTCTTTCTTTCTTTCTTTCTTTCTCTCTCGGAGGACCTGAGCCCTATGACCATGCCTCAGGACTACCTGGCATGATGACTCCTTGCTGTCCCCAGTCCACCTGGCCGTGCTGCTGCTCCAGTTTCAACTGTTCTGCCTGCGGCTATGGAATCCTGACCTGTTCACCGGACGTGCTACCTGTCCCAGACCTGCTGTTTTCAACTCTCTAGAGACAGCAGGAGCGGTAGAGATACTCTCAATGATTGGCTATGAAAAGCCAACTGACATTTACTCCTGAGGTGCTGACTTGTTGCACCCTCGACAACTACTGTGATTATTATTGTTTGACCATGCTGGTCATTTATGAACATTTGAACATCTTGGCCATGTTCTGTTATAATCTCCACCCGGCACAGCCAGAAGAGGACTGGCCACCCCTCATAGCCTGGTTCCTCTCTAGGTTTCTTCCTAGGTTTTGGCCTTTCTAGGGAGTTTTTCCTAGCCACCGTGCTTCTACACCTGCATTGCTCCCTGTTTGGGGTTTTAGGCTGGGTTTCTGTACAGCTCTTTGATATATCAGCTGATGATAGAAGGGCTATATAAATACATTTGATTTGATTTGAAAACAGCTATTTCACATGTGAAAATGCGAATTTGAAGTATTTTTTCATTAGCAAGAGCTGTTAATTTCTACAGCTATTTTGGCCACTTGTATGCTGGCCATTGGATCCCTTTTTTTAAATGCTGCCCTCAGTACTCCCAACACTATTGTACTAACTATCTCTGGAAACACACTTCTGTCTGTGCAGCTGTTCCTCCAGCCTCCCAGGCAGGGCCCTGGCTGCTGTAGCCTCCCTCCCCTGCCGGGCCTCCCTGGGCTGGGTGCAGGGTAGTACAGGGAGGTGGTTGTGCTGCCTGGTGCAGTGGGCCGTGGTGGGGAATTGGAATGAAAAGATTATGATGAGCTGTTAGCGGCGGCCCCGAGGAGGGACCAGGCATTAACGTGGACCTGACCAGACCAAATTAGGCCTCCAAATTGAGTTCCCCCCTTTCTTGTTCCCTGCCTCTCCCAGCTCCCAAAGCCTTTGATGAGACTGCCTCGTTCTCAGAGGGCCCCGCCTTGCACAGGGACAGGAATAAAGAGCTCAGGGAATCACACTGCCGGAATAACAGGATCGAGCCTGTAGATACTGAGTGGGAGAGGGGAGAGGATGTGACCTGTGGTAAATGTCAAAGTCCAAGGTCAAAAGGTAAAGGTTAAAGGTCATAAGGGAATGCTTACTGCTCACGACACCACTCTAAGTTGCCATGCGTGTGATTAAAAGGACAGCAGCAGGAGTCTCCTAGTAAACAGATAGCCTTAGTTTATAACCTGTGTTCGTGTGCATGCGTGCATGCATTTCCATATGTATGTGTAGTTTGTATATTTGTGATGGTGAGTCTTAACATTGACAATAGTGTGTGTTATACTTGACTTGCTGTTCACTCTCAGGATTACCCATAATGACAAAATGTATCCCTGCCTTTTCAGTCTGCTCTGAACCCCCAGTGTGCCCTACTGTAAGCCGATGATGTAACATTAACCCCCTGGCATGCAGACAGTATCAGCAGGGCTCCACTGTCCTTTCTGTGACAGTGAGAGAGAGAGTAATTGAGTGTGTCTGTTTAGGATGTGAGAGTGTGGTTGCGTGTTCACTGGCTCGTATTTCCAGAGTTTTCTATAAGACGGGGATCAGCAGGGGGTCTGGCTCCATGTCAGTGATTCTATTGGATGACTCTCACACTCAGCCACACAACCACACAGCCAGCCAGGAGGCATTAGATTAAGACCCTGGATTAAACAGAACCAAATCCTGAGCCTCCCCCATCCTCCCCCCTCCACTACCACTGTGGAGACCGGCTGGAGTGACACAGTTATGTAATAGATAAAAATGCTGTGCACAGACAAACGTGTGTGCGTGTATGCATATGTGCGTAAGTGTGTGTGCACGTGTGCATGTGTTATCGTGCGTGCATACATGTTGTGCACAAGTATGGAAGTGTGTGTGTGCGTGCACGTATGTACGTGCTAATGAGTTATAAAATGATTGCTAATACTTTCAATAGACTGGATATTTGGCTGCATGACATTCTACTTGTTCCAGTATACACATTTTGAAATATAAAGCCATCCCATATTTTTTAAATTGTCTATGCATTTGTGACAAGCCTGCCTTAATCAGATTAGTGCAGTCAGACCCAAGAATAAATTGAAATGGAGGTAGTAATGGAAAAATTCCAAGTAGAGGTACCGTACAACTAAGCAGCAGTGGACGAGACATTGCAGGTGAAGGTTAAGATAACATTATAGAGAATCTAGGACATGGACATGATTGAGCAACTGATCTGCCATTGGACAAACACAGATAAGGGACACGGTCCTTCCAACTCTATGGTCCAAACTATCATCAGAGATCAAAGAAAGAGGACCTTAGAGCTGGAACAGATTAAGGAAGCATGTGATTCTCTAGGGGAAACTGATACTTCCCAGCTATTCAGGGGATTCTCACATACTCAAAGGGAAATTGGTTTTCAGTCCTGAGCCTTTGATTTCAAAGACATTCTAGTTCCAGAAATCGAATGTTTTCCATTTATGTCCGCGTTCTTATTAGCAGTAGGAGCAAAAACCAATGAATCACATTAAATGGGTAATGTGATTTATCTTATAAAAAAATATTGAATCACAGTGAAAGAGGAGAAGGAGGGGAAAGCAACTGGTTGGATGCTATATTTAGATATGTTGTTCCTTAATATACTGAATGCACATGCAAATAAAATAATGCTTGAACACATTGTTTTGTGCAGAAATTGTACAGAACAGTACAGTAGCCTACCACCCTCAACTGTTGATGGATGCTGGGACTCCTCCTGCAGGTGTGGCTGTGGAACGACAACACTTGAAAACATGCCAATTCCCCTGCTAACATTCAGGACATGCAGACATGGGCCTGTCGTCATAGTTTTTGTACAGTACTTAATAAATCCCCTGGCATATTGGGACTTAGACTACTGAGGCAGAAACAGAAGCAAAAGCACGGCTTAGGATCTGACCTTGACAGTGGCTTGTGTTAATTGTTCTCTCTATGAGGACAATTGGTTTAGTGAGAAACAATTCCAGTTAAGTGGCTCTCCATGAGGACGTGATACGGAGTCAGACTCCACTTCAGTCCGCCCACCAGCCACCTATTTGTATCCCATTAAAACCCCTCTGCTCTGCCAGAGGCTCAGATAGAGACAGACAGAGAGAAGGAGGGGTGTGCTTGAAGTCAGCACGATGTCTGTATACTGTCACAAATTAGATCAGATAGAATTCAACTTCTCTCCGTTGCATAAAAAATATTCACCATTCCTCTTTTATTTGAAGTGAAGTTTGTGCAGAGCAGTAGAAAGCCCATCATTAATGAGTGCCATTTTAAACCACCACATCCATCTTCCCCCTCAGCCCACTCCATCTCTCCTCCATCTCCCCTCCTCTGTTAGCCAGGGTTTATCTATTACCATCCCGACCATCTGATCCAAGTCAACAACACAGACCAGACAGACCCAGAGAAGTACCTAACAAGCTTAGCCAATATCCTCTCATCCTCTCTCTTCCAGCCTCTCTCAGTCATCTTACCATGGCTGCCTGGCTGCACTACAAACACATGGCCCTGTTTGAGGCTCTTTGCTTTGGCACAACTAAGCTGAGCACCTAGATCCCAGTCAGTGTCAGAAAGCTGAAGTCCACCGTCTGGTGCAACTTTGCCCCTCTCAACCCAGGGATTACAGGAATGAAATGAGTATGAATAAGGGTCATCCAACCCACAGTCTTTAGCCAGAAGCATATGGAAGAGTTCCATGCAGGAGTGGTATGGGAAACCCTGGCTGGTGTGCAAGGGCTTCATAACATCTGTTGGGCATGCAGGGTTTCCTCCAGATCCTCAGCCTTATTGGATGGGTTTTATAGGGACTGCATTGTGTTAGGTCTACCTCACTGCTCTTTACGTTGAGTTTTACCTCGCTTCACTACTCTTTATACTATATCTCACAAATTATATCAGTTTTATCTGTTTTGATTTAATCCCTCCTGCTTTCTCTTCTCCCCTCCTTTCTTCTCTCTCTGTTCCCTCCTGACACGTTCCCACCTGAACCCATAATCCACTCGGCATGACCACACAAATCAGGCTGTTGCCTCTGATCTGATTCCAGCCAATCAAATCAAATTGTATTTGTCACATGCGCTGAATACAGATATAGGTATAGACCTTACAGTGAACTGCTTACTTACATGCCCTTAACCAACAATGCAGTTGTAAGAAAATACCCCCATAAAAGTAAGAGATAAGAATAACGAATGATTAAAGAGCAGCAGTAAATATCAATAGCAGGGCTATATACAGGGGGTACCGGTACAGAGTCAATGTGCGGGGGCACCGGTGTCGAGGTAATTGAGGTAATATGTACATGTAGGTAGAGTTATTAAAGTGACTTTGCATAGATAATAACGAAGAGTAGAAGCAGCGTTCCAGAGTGGGGGGGGGGGGGGGGGGCAATGCAAATAGTCTGGGTAGCCATTTGATTAGCTGTTCAGGAGTCTTACGGCTTGGGAGTAGAAGCTATTTAGGAGCCTCTCGGACCTAGACTTGGTGCTCCGGTACCGCTTGCCGTGCGGTAGCAGAGAGAACAGTCTATGATGGCTTGGTGGCTGGAGTCTTTGACAATTTTTAGGGCCTTCCTCTGACACCGCCTGGTATAGAGGCCCTGGATGGCAGGAAGCTTGGCCACGGTGAAGTACTGGGCCGTACGCACTACCCTCTGTAGTGCCTAGCGGTCGGAGGCCAAGCAGTTGCCATATCAGGCAGTGATGCAACCCGTCAGGATGCTCTCGATGGTGCAGCTGTAAAACCATTTGAGGATCTGAGAACCCATGCCAAATATTTTCAGTCTCGTGAGGGGGAATGGGTTTTACAATCCCCTCATCCACTCAACTCTTCAGCAGCTGATTCCATTTCCATCATCATCCATCACTATCATTCAGCTGTGTCATCAGGTGGGCATTAAACAAGTCAGGTCTGGGTAATACTGTATTTTCTCTTTATCATATTTATGGTGCTAGTTACTGTATAATCATTGGATATTGAATCTAGTATGACTCATAAATACTCTGTGGATCTGTCATGTCGGCATGAAGATTTGAGAGACGGGCGCAGGAATGCGTAATAGTTTTTTTTATTAAGCCCGAAATTACGACATGCCGTGTAAAGGCACGGGGACGAAGACCAAACAAACACATAACAAAAACACAGGGTTGAAACCCAAAGCAAAAGAGCGAGGTGTACCTTGAATAAATAACACACGCGCACAATGATAAACACATGGGACGAGACCCATAATCATCTGCGCAATCCACAAGGGCATGAAAGCCCAAAACACACAGCACAGGTACTCACACACACCAACGGACATTGTAACAATGATCGACAGAACCATGGTGAACAAAGGGCACACTTATACAAATACAATCAGTGGGAATAGGGGCCAGGTGTGCGTGATGAAAGTTCCAGAGGGATTCGTGACAGGATCTTTGTGTCACTGTTTTCTTTCCTTACTGAAGCGTCAGGTATCGGGGGAGGGATGATCCCAACCACCAGCCATAGCTAGGAGCCAGGACCAGTGAGAGGGTTGATGGCTACTTTGTCTGCTCTACAGTGGGGTGGGATGTGGACAGTGGTGTAAAGTACTTTAAGTTGTTTTTTTGGTGTATCTCTACTTTACTATTTCTATTTCTATTTTTGACTCCTTTCACTTTTACTTCACTACATTCCCAGAGAAACTATTGTACTTTTTACTCCATACATTTTCCCTGACAACCAAAAGTACTCGTTCCATTTTGAATGGTTAGCAGGACAGGAAAATTGTCAAATTCACATACTTATCAAGAGAACACGTAATCATCCCTACTGCCGCTGTCCTGGCGGACTCGCTAAACACAAATGCATCTAAATAATGTCTGAGTGTTGGAGTGTGCCCCTGGCTATCCATACATTTTTAAACAAGAAAATGGTGACATCTGCTTTGCTTAATTTAAGGAATTTTAAATGATTTATACTTTCACCTTTACTTTTGATACTGTTTATTATATATGCATAGTCACTTTAACTCTACCTACATGTACATATTACCTTAATTACCTCAACTAACTGGTGCCCCCGCACATTGACTCTGTACTGGTACCCCCTGTATATAGCCTCGCTATTGTTATTTTACTGGTGCTGTTTAATTATTTATTTCACTGTAAGGTGAATACCTGTTGTATTCGGAGCATGTGAGAAATAAAATCTGATTTGATTTTGATTTGATTTAAGTATATTTTAGCAATTACATTTACTTTTGATACTTAAGTATATTTAAAACCACTTTTAGACTTTTACCCAAGTAGTATTTTACTGGCTGACTTTAACTTTTACTTGTGTAACTTTCTATTAACGTTTCTATACTTTTACTCAAGTATGATAATTGGGTACTTTTTCCACCACTGGATGTGGATGCCCCACCCTTCTCCTCCTTTCCTCCCCTGGGATCCCCCTGAGCTCCTCTCACCTCCGGCACATTATCTGTCAAGTGAAGACACCCATAAAGCCTTGACAGGTAACATGTGCTTCTTCACCAAGAGGGTATTGATCCAATGCTCAGCCTAGATCAAGCTGCATAGTACTGGGTACTAAGTATCATGTTTTACGATAAAGGTCAAGCTTACAGGCACTATATCATAACAGGGTCAGGAAAGGTATACCTCAGGAAAAACATTTAAGACTACCCCTCATAACCATTACATTGTAATTTTTATCAAATAGGAATTTATTGTTATTTGAACACTCATACAATTGAGCGTGCATAATAAACTGTAGAGATCTCAGGTATGACACACATATGGTGAAATTAATTGCAGCCTTAGCACTGACTTCCCAGCTGGTAAAACTGGTTCAAATGACATCACTACAATCAAGGCTGAAATGACATAATTATCACCAGATTAAAACCATCCATTTTTTCCCTCTGGGTTGTTAACTCTCAGTGATTGTTAAATCCAAACAGTGGTATCAAATCTAGAGCAGGTTATTAAGTCCATTAGGCACTGGATGGGAACTGTTGTCATGTGACTGTGGGGCAAACAGTTTACAGACTGTCAGCAGGTGGAGAAGGGATTTGTAGCCTCTGTATCTGTATGTGTCATTGAGCCAGAGGCAGCCTGGTCCAGAGAGTCTGTGACTAGTCTGTGCCTCAGCCACCCTCATTCCACCAGGGGAGACATTACTGGATGAGGCCCCTGGTTCCATTTCTATTCTATTTCACTCCTCTGTCCTTGAGCTGGCTTAAATATTGTACTGAGTGCAATATTAGATGAGAATCTTGAAGGGCATGGTTTCGATGATTGAATTTGTAACTAGCATATTGTTTGTGAGAGATGAGGGAATGCTTGACCCAAGCACCAGAGTTAAAGGCAAATCCATCGTCTGTTGAATTGAACATAGGAATTTCTCCACAGGAATACAATTCAATCCGGCATTTAGAAGTGATCTTAACCATGGTACACACTGGGAAACACACAAGCACGGTCCTTGAAATGGGTGTCTAATCGGAGATACAGATAGGTGTTAAGGCTTCATCTCAGGGTTCCTGTTTTCCATCAAAAAGTGGAATTCTAAACATTCTAAGCCCATATGGAAATATCTTGAAACGTCAATGCAGGCACTGTGCTACGTATGTTGAACTATGTGAACCCCTAAGCAAGTGTGTTTTCTCCCTGTCTACTGTACATGCCTGGAAAAGGTCCTGGGAGAGAGAGACACAAATAAATGTGCTGACGTAGAGAAAAAGGACTTTGGAGTGGTGTTCGTTCTATGTCCCTGTTAAATATATGCGCAGTAGGAATCAGATGAATTAATAATAAGTTAAGGTTTGGTTTGTGTCCCTTCCTTCTACTCCACACTACCTCTTCTTCCTCCAGCCCAACATCCTCTGTGTACTCTTTTTAAAATCCTCTTTATAGCTACAACCAACTTTAATAATTGATAGGAAAGTTTGAAAATGTAGTAGATGATCTTGGAAACACTCTGAGAGGAAGAGAAAGCATAAAATAAACCTTTCCAGATTTTCACCGTCTGCTCGTGCTGTACCCCGCAGCATGCCTCCTCTCTTTTATAACACCGCACCAACCATCCGTGCCTTTTATTCTCTGTGGCGTTTAACAGACAACATGGAAAACACGAGTGAAATTGCGGTAATCCTGCTATATTGTCTGGTTTCGAGGATTAAATTGTGCCACACCAGAGAAAAAGAGCTATTCATGTGGAAAAGAGTCAGGATTTGCGAATCAGAATTAAAGAGGAATATTGCGCAATAGCCAGTTCAGTTGAGTATCAGTAACAGTTTAAAATCAAAGAGGTCTGACAGAGCAGGCAGCATGAGGCAGGTAGAGGGATGCTAGTTCACACTGTTATATTTAAACCTAAACTCCATTTCAGGCCACACACATGAGCAATCACTCCCCAGATTCTGCCAGAAGAATGCCAGTATCCATGATTCTCAATGTCTGTGAGCTGCATGAATCTTAATTTTAGACTTACTAGGAAAGTTACTGTGAGAGGTCTGAAGGAACTGTGTTACGAGAGCTGTGGATATGATCTCTGACAACAACATGATTGTTTGTTTACACAGCGTTAACTGCAGCAGCCTTTTTAACAATGTACTGCTGGAGATGTGAGCTGAAGTGCCTTGCCAAGGGTCGTAAACACGATGACAGCTTGGCTTTGTGTTAGCGACTGTAGCGGGCTGAATGGCTGCCTTTTTGTATGCACCATTGTATTGCCTTTCTCCTAATCTCCTATTTGCACAGATGCATCAGGGCTAAATGGTTTTATCACGGAATAATGTAATGTATTAAACAAATTGATTATGCATAGTGTGCACAAAGGGGAAGGAAAGACTGATTTGATTTATTTTAATTTTATTTCACCTTTATTTAACCAGGTAGGCTAGTTGAGAACAAGTTCTCATTTGCAACTGTGACCTGGCCAAGATAAAGCATAGCAATTCGACACATACAACAACACAGAGTTACACATGGAATAAACAAAACATACAGTCAATAATACAGTAGAAAAATAAGTCTATATACAATGTGAGCAAATGAGGTGAGATAAGGGAGGTAAAGGCAAAAAAAGGCCATGGTGGCGAGGTAAATACAATACAGCAAGTAAAACACTGGAATGGTAGATTTGCAGTGGAAGAATGTGCAAAGTAGAAATAGAAATAATGGGGTGCAAAGGAGCAAAATAAATAAATAAATAAATACAGTAGGGGAAGAGGTAGTTGTTTGGGCTGAATTATAGATGGGCTATGTACAGATATGATAGTTGGAGAAAAGGTTCAACTCTTTTTCAGTGCCTGTAGAGAATTAAAGACGCAGAGAGGGATCTTCCACGGTTTCAAGTGGGGACCATAGTATACAATCGAGTCAAATACATACTCTATAGTGAAGGCTCCAGGGGGAGAATTCAGTGTAAAAGGAGACAATTCAGACAGAGGTCATCAAGTTCAGAAAATGTATTTAACCTTCCAAAAGGCACCTGATACAATTGCTATTATTTTTATTTCTCTTGTGTTTTTTTCTACCTTGTTATTTTTATTATTACATTGTTATTTACTACTCCATTGTTGGGGTTAGAGCTTGCAAGAAAGGCATTTCACCGTACTTGTGCATGTGACATTAAAACTTGAAACTAAGATGGCTGGGAAGCCAAATGGCTCAAAGACCCTAAGGGCTCAAAGGCGAGTCTCAACATTATATCGCCAATCAGAATGACGTGACGTGTCATTATAGACGTTGGCTAATATTGAACATGAGGACAGCAGCAGCGCCTCTTCAACCTCAGGAGGCTGAAGAAATTCGGCTTGTCACCAAAAGCACTCACAAACTTCTACAGATGCACAATCGAGAGCATCCTGTCGGGCTGTATCACCGCCTGGTAAGGCAACTGCTCCACCCACAACCGTAAGGCTCTCCAGAGGGTAGTGAGGTCTGCACAACGCATCACTGGGGGCAAACTACCTGCCCTCCAGGACACCTACACCACCCGATGTCACAGGAAGGCCATAAAGATCATCAAGGACAACAACCACCCGAGCCACTGCCTGTTCACCCCGCTATCATACAGAAGGCGAGGTCAGTACAGGTGCATCAAAGCAGGGACCGAGAGACTGAAAAACAGCTTCTATCTCAAGGCCATCAGACTGTTAAACAGCCATCACTAACATCGAGTGGCTGCTGCCAACATACTGACTCAACTCCAGCTCACTTTAATAATGGAATTGATGGAAATTGATCAAAAATGTATCACTAGCCACTTTAAACAATGCCACTTAATATAATGTTTACATACCCGACATTACTCATCTCATATGTATATACTGTACTCGATACCATCTACTGCATCTTGCCTATGCCGTTCTGTACCATCGCTCATTCATATATCTTTATGTACATATTCTTTATCCCTTTACACTTGTGTGTATAAGGTAGTAGTTGTGGAATTGTTAGGTTAGATTACTCGTTGGTTATTACTGCATTGTCGGAACTAGAAGCACAAGCATTTCGCTACACTCGCATTAACATCTGCTAACCATGTGTATGTGACAAATAAAATGTGATTTGATGATTTGATTTGATTTGAATCTGAAGCGCAGGTGGGTCATGCAGCAAGACAATGATCCAAAACAATCAAGTCTACATGAAAATGGTTAAAAAGCAACACATTTTAAGTTTTGGAAAGTCTTAGTCAAAGTCCAGACCTAATCCCAATTGAAATGTTATGGCAGGACTTGAAACGAGCAGTTGCATGCTTGAAAACCCACAAATGTCGCTGAGTTAAAGTAATTCTGCATGCAAGAGTGGGCCAAAATCCCACCACAGCGATGTGAGACACTGATCAACAACTACAGGAAGTATTTGGTTGCAGTCATTGCAGCTAAAGGTGGCACAACCAGTTATTGAGGCTAAGGGGGCAATTACTTTTTCACACAGGGGCATTGGGTGTTGCATAACTTTGTTCATTAATTAAATTAAATAAGTAAACATTTTTGGGGTTATTTGTAAACTCAAGGTTCCCTTAATCCAATATTAGGTTTTGGTTGAAGATCTGATCACATTCAATATCAAACATATGGAAAAAAATTGAAAATCAGAAAGGGGTAAAAAGTTTTTCACGGTACTGTATATAATATACACATATCAAATACTAATTCACTACAACCATGATAGAACATGACCTTGAGTAGAGGCAAAAACAAGATTGCAAGTATCTGGGAATGTCTGAGGCGTGTCTAGAAAGATACAGTACCAGTCAAAAGTTTGGACACACCTCTTCATTCAAGGGTTTTTCCTTTCTTTTTACTATTTTCTGAATTGTAGAATAGTGAAGACGTCAAAACTATGAAATAACATATATGGAATCATGTAGTAACCAAGAAAGTGTTAAACAAATCAAAATATATTTTAATTTGAGATTTTTCAAATTAGCCACCCTTTGACGGGTAGGCCGTCATTGTAAATAAGAATTTGTTCTTAACTGACTTGCCAAGTTAAATAAAGGTTAAATAAAATCAAAATAAATTACCTTGATGACAGCTTTGCACACTCTTGGCATTCTCTCAACCAGCTTCACCTGGAATGCTTTTCCAACAGTCTTGAAGGAGTCCCCACATATGCTGAGCACTTGTTGGCTGCTTTCCTTCACTCTGCGGTCCAACTCATCCCAAACCATCTCAATTGGGTTGAGGTTGGGTGAGTGTGGAGGCCAGGTCATCTCATGCAGCACTCCATCACTCTCCTTCTTGGTCAAATAGCCCTTACACAGCCTGAATGTGTGTTGGGTCATTGTCCTGTTGAAAAACAAATAATAGTACCACTAAGTCCCATACTATCACACCTCCTCCTCCATGTTTCACGGTGGGAAGTACACATGCGGAGATCATCCGTTCACCTACTCTGCGTCTCACAAAGACACGGTGGTCGGAACCAAATATCTCAAAGGACAGATTTCTACCAGTCTAATATCCCTTGTTCGTGTTTCTTGGCCCAAGCAAATCTCTTCTTCTTATTGGTGTCCTTCAGTAGTGGTTTCTTTGCAGCAATTCGACCATGAAGGCCTGATTCACGCAGTTGATGTTGAGATGTGTTTGTTACTTGAACTCTATGAAGCATTTATATGGGCTGCAATTTCTGAGGCTGGTACCTCTAATGAACTTGTCCTTTGCAGCAGAGGTAACTCTGGGTCTTCCTTTCCTGTGGCAGTCCTCATGAGAGCCAGTTTCATCATAGCGCTTGATGTTTTTTGGACTTGAAGAAACTTTAAAAGTTCTTGACATTTTCCGGATTGACTGACCTTCATGTCTTAATGTCACGACTTCTACCGAAGGTAACTCCTCTCCCTGTTCGGGCGGCGCTCGGCGTCGCCGGTTTACTAGCCGCCACCGATCCCTTTTTCCTTTTCTGGTTGTTTTGTCTGTGTTCCTTTTCACACCTGGTTTCAATTGCGTTTATTTCTGTGTGTATATAGGGCACCTGTTACCTGCCTTATTTCGTGCGGGATTAAGCTTGTGGGTATTTTGCGCTCGTTTATCGTTGATGTTTCTTCTTCTCGTTATTACGCACGTGTAGTTTATTTTCGGAACTGAGTTTGTTCCTCCGTGCGTTTGGCACGAGTTTCTGTTTTGTTTTCACTATTTAGGCACTGTGATCTGTGGGACCTTATATAGACAGATCTGTGCCTCAACAGTATCCTGTCTCTGAGCTCTACGGACAATTCCTTCGACCTCATGGCTTGGTTTTTGCTCTGATCTGCACTGTGAACTGTGGGACCTTATATAGACAGATCTGTGCCAATTTTGTATTGGTGGACTATGTATATATAATTATTATATTAAACACGCTTCTCAGTAATCCCTGCTCTCCTGCGCCTGACTCCTACACCTCTCACCGAGACGCACCTTATCACACTTAAAGTAATGATGGACTGTCGTTCATCTTTCTTATTTGAGCTGTTCTTACCATAATATGGACTTGGTCTTTTACCAAATAGGGCTAAATTCTGTATACCACTCGTACCTTGTCACAACACAACTGATTGCCTCAAACGCATTAACTTTTAACCTCTAATTCCACACAATCCCGGATCCGGGAGCACCCCCATCAGTAAAAAAGCTGACTAGCATAGCCTAGCATAGCGTCACAAGTAAATACTAGCATCTAAATATCATTAAATCACAAGTCCAAGACACCAGATGAAAGATACACATCTTGTGAATCCAGCCATCATTTCTGATTTTTAAAATGTTTTACAGGGAAGACACAATATGTAAATCTATTAGCTAACCACGTTAGCAAAAGACACCACTTTTTTTACTCCACCATTTTTTTCCTGCATAGGTAGCTATCACAAATTCGACCAAATAAAGATATAAATAGCCACTAACCAAGAAACAACTTCATCAGATGACAGTCTGATAACATATTTATTGTATAGCATATGTTTTGTTTGAAAAATGTGCATATTTCAGGTATAAATCATAGTTTACCATTGCAGCCACCATCACAACTCTCACCAAAGCGACTAGAATAACTACAGAGAGCAACGTGAATTACCTAAATACTCATCATAAAACATTTCTGAAAAATACACAGCATACAGCAAATGAAAGACCAAGATCTTGTGAATCCAGCCAATATTTCAGATTTTTTAAGTGTTTTACAGCGAAAACACAATATAGCATTATATTAGCTTACCACAATAAACAGAAACACAAGCCATTTACCAGCAGCAAAGGTTAGCGATCGTAACAAACAAGCAAAAGATTTTTGACTAACCTTCATAAACTTCTTCAGATGACAGTCCTGTAACATCATATTACACAATGCATATAGGGTTTGTTCAAAAATGTGCATATGTAGTGGCACAAATCGTGGTTATACAATGTGATTAGTAGGCAAACTTCAAGCAATCTGTCCGGCGCCATCTTGGAGAGGCACCTAATCTAATCGATAACTAATCATAAACTTGACAAAAAAATACAGGTTGGACAGCAAATGAAAGATACATTAGTTCTTAATGCAATCGCTGTGTTAGATTTTTAAAATTAACGTTACTACGACCTACAGTGTGCGTTAAAGCGAGACCGCATCGAAATTAATGGCGGACTATGCATTTTACATTTTTCAACAGAACAACGAATTAACATCATAAATACTTCTTACTATTTGATGAGCTTCCATCAGAATCTTGGGCAAGGTGTCCTTAGTCCAAAAGAATCGTTGCTCGGTTGTAGATTGTCGCCTTCAACGTTGGAATTAGCTGTAAACATTAGCCATGTGGCAAAGACGTGTCCGACTCAATAAAACGCAGGGCAAATAAATATCCGAAAATCGCAATATACCGATATAAACTGATATAACTCGGTTTAATATAACAACATTATGATGTCTTTAACACCTATAACGAATAAAAACATGACCGGATATATCTAAGGCCTATAACCGGAGCGTTCTAGAGCCACAGCCAGATGTCCTTCCTGCGTCAGAGCGAAGTGAACAAAGGCCGGACACTTTGTTCCCAGGCCATTTATAACCTCTCAGTTCTGTCTAGCAACCCCATTTCAACTCTCACTATTCGCTGACACCCAGGGGAAGACGTATGCAGTGCATCTCAACCAATAGAAGACAGGCAAATTAATAAACTGACCTGGAAACAGCTTGCAGATTTCAGCATTCTCACATCCTCATAGGAAAAGTGCTCCAACTCCTGTTCTGTTTCACTCACAGATATAATTCAAACGGTTTTAGAAACTAGAGAGTGCTTTCTATCCAATAGTAATAATAATATGAATATTGTACGAGCAAGAATTGAGTACGAGGCAGTTTAATTTGGGAACGAAATTATTACAAAGTGCAAATAGCACCCCCTATTGAGAAGAAGTTTTAACAAGGCACACCTGTTAATTGAAATGCATTCTAGGTGACTACCTCTTGAAGCTGGTTGAGAGAATGCCAAGCGTGTGCAAAGCTGTCATCAAGGCAAAGGGTGGCTACCTTTGAAGAATCTCAAAAATAAAATATATTTTGATTTGTTTAACACTTTGTTGGTTACTACATGATTCCATATGTGTTATTTCATAGTTTTGATGTCTTCACTATTAATCTACAAAGTAAAAAAAATAGTAAAAATAAAGAAAAACCCTAGAACGAGTAGGTGTGTCCAAATCTTTTGACTGGTACTGTAAGTAGACACATTTTTATCTCAGTGGGAAAATACAGTATATGTGCCTGATTCATGGCCTGTAATACATATTGGACCTTAGGGCTACCAGAATAAAGGTCAATACATTCTGTCCAAGGTGCCAAACCCTTCAACAGACCTGTAGGTACAGACTGATGGGACATCAAAGAAAAAAGAGGGAGCAAGGAAGAGGAGGCTTTCGTGTGCTACTCTCCAACATGCGAAGGTGTCTGAATGCTCAATTACTAGCTGCCTGCATTTTTCCAATATTCCCCTGTCTTCCCTTCAGTATATTGCTTTGCATGATCCACTGATTTCACCGCTCCTTGGTACTGTGCAGTAAAAGATGATCCGAGTGCATGCCATGCGTACATTTTTGTGTGAGCAAGGAAAGTTGATGACAGGAATGTTCTATTGGCCAGAAGGCACCTTGTTGACATTAATCACTGCATTAAGTGGTATAATGTGCAACTCTAAAGAGATCAATTTGATTCTTGGCTCACACCAAGATTCTAAAGGAAGGTCAGGTATTATTTTATGTTTTTAATATTTCACTTGTGGTGTTTTCAACACACACCAGCCAGAGTTTCATTCTGTTTCCATCTTTGCTTTCAGCTTCGCATGTAGAGCGTAGAGGGCTTGGTGTACAGTACATCTTCATGTATGAGATAGTGTTTGTGTGCATTCTATGTGTGGATAATAGCCGTCCTATATTTCAACTGTAATGTAGCTCTCCTGCTAGTCACAGTGACAAAAGGCTTCGCTGCGGATGGTGCAGATGACGGCCTTCCAACGCTGCTATTTCCGTCACAGTACAGAGAGAGGAATGGGATTGGGTATAAATATTGAGATGTGAATAAAGTGCTGCCTCTGGGGTCCCAACACCCACGATCTGCTGTTCTATAACATGCAGTACTTACCTCCAATCCACTCCTACACCTCCAGTCCCCTTGGACAGAGAGGACGTGCTAGGTCAGAGCTGCTGGCCATGTTGTGTAGGTCTACTGCCCACCTCCCTTCGTCCTCCCTCCGTCCTCCATGTCTCTGCCTGAGGGATGTTCTGACTCAAAGAAAACTTCACTTAGTCAATACAATGAGAGGAAACTCCACATAATACACTGTTATTCTGCGGAAGCAGCACTAAAATGTTGTACAGAATGGTGAGTTATGTTCATGTTCGTTCCTAGACAGGCATTTTAAATGCTTGGGAAAATCTGGCTCATTTGGATGTTCTCTTTGTCAAATTAGTAATGAAAGAATAAAACTGGAACAAATCCAAGCGAACCAGAGACTATAAGCTTCTCTCGTTTGTCATTCCTACTGTAAGTGCATGGTTCAACATTAATATATGCAGTCATTGGTTTCAACCGAATATACTTCATGTATCAATTGAGGACATGATCATAAAAGGTCACCAGATCTCACCCCAATTGAACATTTATGGGAGATTCTGGAGCGGCACCTGAGACTTTTCCACCACCATCAACAAACATATAGGAGATTAACTGTAGATCCAGAGTCTCTTGGCTCCATCACCATGCAGTAGTTCATTAGCAGGACATGTGAAACAGGCCTAATTATATATCAGTGTTGGACCCCAGTGAGTTGTAGCTGTCTGGGGAAACTGGGCTGGGGAGGGCTGGCATTTACTAGTGAACATTTACCATGTTACAGCTTCCACCACTCCTCCTCTGCTCTGCTCCACTTTCTCCCAGAACCCTGTGGAGATGTTCTGCTTATGCTCTCACCAACTGCCAGCCAGGCTGTATCTCTCCTCATAACATGTTTATCAGCTCCAAAACTTAGCAGAATGATCCGTTTTTTTATTTTAGCTTCCATGCTGTCTTATTTCATCTTTGGATTTCGCTTCAATGTCTTCTCTGAAGCCGTTTGTAGAGTATGCCTCACTCTTCTCTCTCTCTCACCCTTTTCTCCCTCTTCTTGCATGTCTAGTATGCAGGTTCCCAGGACCCTATACGTGTTACCCCCACACTAGTTTTATGTCCCAATTTATGTACATGTGTGCCCCCCCACGGTGTGCTCCTGACGTGCTCCTGACACTGGCATGAGAGGTTTGTTCTCCACTGTGCATTCCCTCCCCTGTGCGTGATGCCTTCCTCAGAGTAGTCTGCTATGATGGATGTAGCTGGGGCAATCCCTGAGCAGCAGGGGGGCTGATATGAAAGAAAGGCATGTGTGTAACTGTTAGGGGGCTCCCTGTGTGTGAGCATAGCCTGAGCATTGACGTGTTAGGCCAGATGTATAACACACAGACAAGTTCCTGTTTGGTTACGTCTGTAAGAGGTTGGACAGGTCTGACTTCAAACCAATGTGTTCTGTTGCTGAGCTCATGTTCCATGCAGTTGAAGAACTTTCAACTGTCTTCCTTTATCTTCGGATAAAGATATTCTTAAACAATCTTTGTTCTGCTCCATTGGAAAGGTGTACAAGATTTGAGCCAGTAGTAATTTTGGCATGGAGCTGCTATACAACCCTGTGGAATTATCAGTTTTGAAGGTAAGACCCAGATGCAGACTCTGTCGGAGTAGCAATGTTTATTACAGCAACAGGGCAGGCAAATGACAGGTCAAGGCAGGCAGGGGTTGATAACCAGAGTAGTGGGGGAAAGGTACAGGACGGCAGGCAGGCTCAGGGTCGGGTCAGGCAGAGGTCGGTAATCCAGAGGTGGGGCAAAGGTACAGGACGGCAGGCAGACTCAGGGTCAGGGGCAAGCAGAGTGGTCAGGCAGGCGGGCACAGAGACAGGACAGGCAAGGGTCAAAACCAGGCGGGTTTGAGAGAAAAAGAGAGACTGGCGAAAAGAAGGAGCTGAGACAAAAACGCAGGTTGACTTGACAAACAAGACGAACTGGCAACAAACAAACAGAGAACACAGGTATAAATACACAGGGGATAATGGGGAAGATGGGCGACACCTGGAGGGGGTTGGAGACAATCACAAAGACAGGAGAAACATATCATGGTGTGACAGAAATGGTAGAAAAACAAAAAATTAATGTCTTTACAGTGTGCTTATAGACTCTTAAAAAAATGGTTCCAAAAGGGTTATTCAGCATTGCCCATAGGAGAACCCTTTTTGGTTCCAGGGAGAACCCTTTTTGGTCCCACGTAGAACCCTATGTGGAAAGGGTCCTTCATGGAACCCAGAAGGGTTCTACCTGGAACCAAAAAGGGTTCTTCAAAGGGTTCTCCTATGCGTATAGCCGAAGAACCATTTTAGGTTCTCGAAAACACCCTTTTTTCTAAGAGTGTAGGGTGTATACCTGTAGAGGCTCATGTTCCCAATAAAATAATTGTTGGTATATATTACAGTATAGTCCAAAGTTCTGCTCATTAGTTCTAAAAGGCCATTTAGGCACCCAGGTACTGTAAAGCGAAGAGAGACGTTTCATTCGCAAGACTGAGTGTACAAAACATTAAGAACACCTTCCTAATCTAGAGTCCCTCAGAACAGTCTCAATTCGTTGAGGCATGGACTCTACAAGGTGTCGAAAGCGTTCCACAGGGATGCTGGCTCAAGTTGACTCCAATGCTTCCCACAGTTGTGTCAAGGTGCCTGGATGTCCTTTGGGTGGTAGACCATTTTTGATACACACGGGAAACTGTTGAGCGTGAAAAACCCAGCAGTGTTGCAGTTCTAGATACAAACTGGTGCGCCTGGCACCTACTAACATACCCTGTTCAAAGGCACTTAAATATTTTGTCTTGCCCATTCGAATGGCACACATACAATCCATGTCTCAATTGTCTCAAGGCTTAAAAATTCCTCTTTAACCTGTCTCCTCCCCTTCATCTCCACTGATTGAAGTGGATTTAACAAGTGACATCAATGAGGGATCATAGCTTTTACCTGGATTCACCTGGTCAGTCTATGTCATGGAAAGAGCAGGTGTTCTTAATTGTTTGTATACTCAGTGTATATACCACTATCCTCAACACACCACCCCTTCCCACTACTTTGGCCCCAACAGATCTTACACCAGGCCGTCAGCCTGGGAGGCTGGAACCCCTTCTCTCAAAACCCCAGGCTATTGTTATTGACTGGACTTAAAGAGTAGGCCTCCTGTTGAACGTGGGACGAGGAAGAGCTTGGTTTTGTTGTTTTGAAAAGTTTGTTGTTTTGAAAGTGAATTGGAAAGTTCTTAGTAGCTAGCTAACTTTTTAGTCTGGATCCCGCGACACAGTTGGCATCAGTTGCTGGGACTGTTAGTCTTTGTCCAGTGATCCTGCTGACCAAGGACAGGTCTGAGGAGCTATTTGGTGTTGTAGCTAGCCTAGCTGCTAGCTAGTTGCATATCAAGCTAGCATGGTTTTCTTGAGGGCTTGAACGCAGCCCGCGACACGGTTAGCCATTGTGGCTGGGACCGCGGATTGTCCCGGGTTTGTGGCTCTCTAGATCCCTACTGTTTGTTGTTGTTTCCTCCCTGTGACCTGCCCTGTCTGGAAATGCAAGGAGTAACAGCGTAACCTACGTTGCTAGCTACCATGACTAAAACCAAAGCCGGCGGGAGTACCGTTGAGGACAGCGGTGTCTCTCTATCAAATGTGAAGGACCTTTTAAACGAACAAAAAGAGTTCTACAAGCAGTTGTTACAACAACAAGAAAATAGCTTCAAGTGTTTTGTCCAAATACTGGTGGAGCCAACTAATAACAGAATGGATGACCTGACCAGAGAGGTCCAGGACCTGAAGAAAAGTTTGCAGTTTTCCCAGGGTCAGCTAGATGAGTTGAAACAGGAGTACGGCAAGATGACAGCAATCTTTAAGTCATTGAGAGAGGACATCAGTTCTATGTTTGAATCCATGATAACAATGACAGATAAATCAGCCTCTCTTGAGGGAAAATCAAGGGGGAACAACATGGTTGTGGATGGAATTGCAGAATCTCCACATGAGACCTGGACGGAGTCTGAGGACAAAGTGAGGGAAATGATCTCTGAGAAATTGACGGTGGACCACTGGAAGATTGAGGTGGAGCGCGCCCACAGGACTAGAAAACCCACCACCGGCCCAGGTGACAGGCCCAGGCTGATAGTGGTCAAGTTCCTGAGGTTCAAGGACAAGGTAGCTGCTCTTGAAAGAGCCAAGAACTTGAGAGGAACGTATATCTTCCTCAACGAAGACTATCCTGAAGCTGTGCGCCAGAAGAGGAAAGAACTGATCCAAGCCATGAAAGCTGCCAGAGCAAGTGAGGATGTTGCTTACATCCGCTATGACAGGCACATTGTCCACCCTCCCTCCCAGAAGCCTGGAGGGGATGAAAGAGCCAAGCCCATAGCTTCAACCCCGCAGCACACACACACACCAATTGATTAATGGACTGCTGAATGTATATTTCTTATCTTGCTTTGTTTGCTCTTTTCAGTAAATCAAATCAAATCAAA
The DNA here is from genome assembly GCF_016432855.1 of Salvelinus namaycush. Lineage (NCBI taxonomy): Eukaryota > Metazoa > Chordata > Actinopteri > Salmoniformes > Salmonidae > Salvelinus > Salvelinus namaycush. The sequence goes on from NC_052309.1 coordinate 76,837,158, forward strand.
TTGTATTGGTCAGATACACGTGTTTAGCAGATGGTATTGCGAGTGTAGTGAAATGCTTGTGTTTCTAGCTCCGACAGTGCAATAATATCTAACAAGCAATATCTAACAATTTCACAACAATACACACAAATCTAAGTAAAGGAATGAAATGAACAATATATAAATATATGGACGAGCAATGTCAGTATTATGTCTATCTTTGATAAGCTACCCAGGAAAGGGCTGAAAGTAGCCCATATAAAAATATGTAGCCTTAAAAATAAGGTTCATGAAATCATTAACTTACTAACATCAGATAACATTAATATATTAGCCATTTCTGAGACTCACTTAGATAATTCATTTGATGATACAGCAGTACAAATACAGGGATATAACATATATAGAAAAGACAGAAATGCTTATGGGGAAGGTGGTGCTGTATATCTTCAGAGCCATATCCCTATAATACTTAGAGAAGATCTTATGTCAAGTGTTATTGAAGTGTTGTGGTTGCAGGTTCACTTGGCACATCTAAAGGCTTTCCTTTTGGGGTGTTGCTATAGGCCACGAAGTGTGAACAGTCAGTATCTAAATAATATGTGTGAAGTGCTTGATAGTATATATGATGTAAACAGAGAGGTCTACTTTCTTGGGGACCTGAATATTCATCATTGTATGTTGTATTGTATGTCCCCTCTGTGGTTGCCCTTATCTTGACCTAGTATTTGACCTAAGAGGCTCACTGTCTTCAGTGAGTTTGTCCAGGTTTGGGAGTATCTAGGATTGACAATTGATATATGCCATTGGATGAGGTAATGTTTTGGTAGACAGTGAAGTACCAAGAATGAGATTAGAACCTTGTCTTGGGAGACCAAACTGAACGATGATTTATAGCTGATGCTGTCTAGCTATGGGATACTCCTCTTTCGGGTAAAGGATTCTTTGTAAGTTGAGAGGGGTGTATCTTGGCTATAAATGAAACTAAAAATTGTTTTGTAAGGTCTCTCAGAGAATTCATTTATAGACACTGAATTGATCTGAGAGTCAAAAAAGGGCTATGGTGAAGCTCATATATTATTAAAGATGGACTTTATAATATAACTCTGACTTGTGTGTGGTTGGCTCTCTCATCATTGAGTAATACAGGAAATGACCACGTCAAACCACAGCTAATGAAGTCACTGAAACACTTAACAAAGAGTTGCAGTCAGTTTGGAATGGGTGGCCAGTAATACACTGGTCCTGAACATCTCTAAAACTAAGAGCATTGTATTTGGTACAAATTATTTCCTAAACTAAATTACTTGGCGTTACCTTAGATTGTAAACTGTCATGGTCAAAACATATACAGGCCCCGTGTGGCTCAGTTGGTAGAGCATGGCGCTTGCAACGCCAGGGTTGTGGGTTCGATTCCCACGGGGGGCCAGTACAAAATAAAAAAAAAAGTATGAATGTATGTACTTGTAAGTCAATCTGGATAAGAGCGTCTGCTAAATGACTTAAATGTAAATATAGATTCAATGGTTGTAAAGATGGGGAGAGGTCTGTCCGTAATTGACACCACACTCCAAAAAGCAAGTTCTGCAGGATCTAGTTTTGTCTGTTCTTAATTACTGTCCAGTTCTGTGGTCCAGTGCTGCAAGGAAAGACCTAGTTAAGCAGCTGGCCCAGAACAAAGCAACATGTCTTGCTCTTCATTGTAATCAAAAGGCTGATTTAAATACTATGCATGCCAGTCTCTCTTGGCTAAGAGTTGAGGAGCGACTGACCGCATTACTTCTTTTTATAAGAATCATTAATGTGTTGAAAATCCCAAATTGTTTGAATAGTCAACTTACACACAGCTCTGACGCACACACATACCCCGCCAGACATACCACCAGGGGTCTTTTCACAATCCCCAAATCCAGAACAAATTCAATAAAGAGTACAGTATTATATAGAGCCATTATTGCATGGAACTACTTTCCGTCTCATATTGCTCAAATAAACAGCAAACCTGGTTTAAAAAAGATGAAGCCACACCTCGCGGTGCAACGCCTCTCGCCTATTTGACCTAGATAGTTTGTGTGTATGCATTGATATGTAGGCTACATGTGCCTTTAAAAAAATTGATGTAGTTCTGTCCTTGAGCTGTTCTTGTCTATTTATGTTCTGTATTATGTCATGTTTCATGTGGACTACAGGAAGAGTAGATGCTGCTTTTGCAACAGCTAATGGGGATCCTAATAAAATACTAAATACCAAACACCCTGTAGTTCTTTTGCACTAAAATCTGATACCCCAAAACTTCTCTGCTGCTGCTATAACCAATTCAATCTTCTGGGATTTCCTTACCATTTGTCGATGTCATGGAAAGAGCACGTGTTCTTAATGTTTTCTACACTCAGTGTATAATGGTACAAAATGACAGGAGGCATTCTCCCAAATTAGCGTATTCTTCATTTTAGAAGTGTATGTTTGAAGCTTATGTCTTCTAGCTCTTTTGCAGAGTGAAGTGATTTTGTCATACTAATTCTCATTGTCCAGGCAGTGGTTGTAAAACACAAGTATTACTTTAACGAAAGGGGAAATAAACTTGTTTGTGGTGCTGCTTAGTTAAATGCAATTAAGCTATATTGACTGTTAATCGAACATGAAGAATGTTTCTGAAGTGTAAATGTAGATGGTACTCAGGACAGGCCGTTCATAACTGATTAGGTGAACTCTTTTCATCAATGCAGAATTAGCTCTCCTCGTCCTCCTACTCCTGGGCAAGCATGATAAACACAGAACAATTAAAAGGAGAGTTGGTATTAATGGTGTGTGTAATCAGTAATCAGTAGTGTAAGTGAGTGTTTTGGCATGCATAAATGTGATAATGCTGTGTGTTGAAAGGTGCTAAAGCAAACAACCAAAAAGTCACAAAAAACCACAACAAAATCTATCAAGGTGTCTGCATGGAGAGAGTCTCCTCCATGAATGGGGAAGTGGTGTATTTATCCTGGGACACACTGGGCTCAGGTGTTTCCCATGTAGCTGACGACCCTCCCAACTCCGCCCACCGGCATCCTAATAAGGAAACAAGAACAAAGAGAGAATACGGCAGACAGAGTGGGAGGGTCGTCACATTCCCCCCCATAAAACCGGGGACCAACAAGGACCCCGGAACAACATACCGGCCCCTGCGTCCCAAATTGACACAGCCCCTGCATCCCAAATTGATGAGGGGTACGTGTTCACACTTCCAATTTGCCCCAGCCAACCTCCTCAGACCTCAGCAACCTTTGCGCACGGGAAGCAACATTTAAGAGGAAAGAAGACTCCCCAGACCTCAGCAACCTTAGTGCATAGGAAGCAACATTTAAGAGGAAAGAAGAACACAAGACCAGGAGGGAACAGACAGGACAGAGAGAACATGACAATACGAAACAATGGTCAGTCACGTAACCATTTAGGAACAGGGCGCACGAGAGAGCGCATCAGCAATCACGTTTTCAGTCCCCCGGATGTGCCGCACATCGAGATGGAATGATTGTAAAAATAAACACCATCTCATTATTCTCTGGTTCGGACACATCACGGACCTCAAAAAAGTGAGGGTTATGGTCAGTGTAGACCACAATGGGTACTACCCCCCCCGACCCGACATACACTTCGAAGTGTTGTAGCGCCCAGATGAGTGCTAGCGCTTCCTTTTCAAGAACCGAACAGTTCAACTGATAATCGTTAAACTTTTTGGAAAAGGTTTACCGTCCTCTGTAGATTCCCACTGTTCATTCTCAGAGTGACGTGCATATTAGGGTTTTAACAAATTTACATGGAGGAAAGCACACTACCTGTGCCGTTCTGGAGTGGCAACTAGATAATTTCGCTCAGTGTACTTAAGCACCACTGTATATGGACCTTGAAACTTGGCTTGAAAAGGAGAACCAACAATTGGCAGCAGAGCAAGAACCTGGTCGCCTGGACTAAAGTGACGAGGATCAGCTCGGCAATCAAATATGCCTTCCATCCTCTCTTGTGAAGATGATAGCTTCTCTTTAGCCATTTCGCCAGCGGCATACAAGCGGCTCCGGAAATCACACACATACGATAACAAGGACTGAGGAGGCTCGGGAGACTTCCAGTCATCCTGAAGAACAGATAGAAGTCCACGCACCCTATGTCCAAGCACAAGGCCATTTGGACTGAAATCCGTGCTCTCCTGTGTAACCTCCCTAGCGGCTAACAGTAACCAAGGCAACCCCTCCTCCCAATCCTTATCCATCTCAGTACAATAACCTCTCAACAAAGACTTAAGTGTTTGATGGAAACGTTCCAGTGTTCCTTGACTTTGCGCGTGATAGGCGCTAGCCAGATTGTGCTTAATATGGAGCTGTTGGAGAACCCGACCAAACAGATTAGAGGTGAAATTAGATCCTGATTCACTCTGAATGACCTTAGTTTCTGTCACTGTTTGGAATACCTGAGTCAAAGCTTTTAACACAGACTTAGTCGTGATAGACCGAAGAGGATAGGCTGCTGGAAACCTTGTGGTCTGACACATCACAGTGAACAAGTAACTAATACCCTTTTTAGAACGAGGCAAAGGACCCACACAGTCAATGATCAGATACGCAAAAGGTTGGCTGAGTACAGAAATAGGAAACAATGGTACCGGCTTAATAGCTTGATTAGGTTTACCAGTTAATTGACAGGTGTGACAAGTTTTTATAAAATCAGAAACATCCCTCTTTAATCTAGGCCAAAAGAAATGTCTTAATATGCGATGGTAGGTTTTCCTCACACCCATATGTCCAGCAACGTCGTTGTGAGAAGTTTCCAACACCAACTTACGAAGCTTAACTGGTACAACAACCTGACTAATTGCCTCCCCCAGAAAACTACCATGAGACACCCACTTTCTCATCAGGACATCCTCTTGGAGAAAATAGCCATGGGCGACATCTCCCAAATGTTCCACAGGCACAATTTGGTCACGCAACTCTTCTAATGTAGAGTCATCCCGTTGCGCATTGATTAGATCTGAGCGGGTTACAGATAACGGGATAACAGGGAAAACAGTGACATACTTCTTTGTGGTATTCTCATTAGTCGGCGCAGAGAACACCTCTGGGAAACTCTGTACACTCATCAGGAATCCCAACAAATGACGGCTTAGTGGAAACCACTAGAGATGGAAACACGACAGGCCATACACGATCACCAGCCAAGTTATTCCCAAGGATAACGTCGATACCCTCAATAGGCAACGAAGGACGCACCCCCACAACAACTTCACCCTTCACCAGCCCACAATCCAACATCAGTTTATGCAATGGAACTGACAGAGTTTTCAAACCTATTCCCCTATTTAGAACACTATTCCCTGAATCAGTCTCAGCAGAAAAGGGTAACACAGACTCCAACACAAATGATTCAGAGGCACCTGTGTCTCTCAGGATCTTCACTGGCACTAGGTCCTTACTTCCTAACATAGACACCAAACCTTCCGTAATGAAAGGTAAATAGTCTGGATCAATATGGACTTTCACATGCTCCTGGACCTGAGGCAATGAGTCATGAGTGAACTGATGAACAGGCGCAGCTAACGCGGTAGGCTTAGGTTTAGCGTAAGCACCCTTTGACCTGAGAAGTGGACATTCGTTTTTCCAATGACCTGAACCTTGACAGTAGTGACACTTTTGCCCAAAGTCAGCTTTACCACGGGAGTCAGGCTCAACCCTAGTTGAATAGGACTCTGCCCGTGAACCAAAGTATCTCGGTGAGCGAAGCCCAAATCTATCCGAACGCCCCCACTAATTCCGAATACGGGACTCTGCAAAGACACTTTTGTGAGTCAACACATACTCATCCGCCAAAACCGCAGCTTCAGCGACATTCTTTACTTTTCGTTCGTTAATATATGTGGCAATACGATCAGGGATTGTGCCCTTAAATTGCTCTAACATAATCAGATCATACAGCCCTTGGAAAGTCACAACTGCAGAGGCGGAAGACCAGCGATTAAACTGTAAAGATAATTGTCGCGCAAACTCAACATGAGTCTGTTTATCATCCCTTTTTAAAGTTCTAAATCGTTGGCGGTAAGCCTCAGGGACCAATTCATAAATCTGTAACACAGCCGTTTTAACCTTACCATAACTGGCACTGTCGTGTACACTAAGAGCTGAATATGCTTCCTGCGCTTTACCAGTCAGCACACACTGCAACATTAAAGTGCGGTCAGGATCAGGCCAACTCCTAGCGTCAGCAACACGCTCAAACAACAAAAAGAATGTCTCAGGGTCCTTTTCATTAAACTGAGGCATTAACCGTAAGTTCCCAACAATATCAAATGTGTCCGGGGCACGACCAAAAGAGGAACGACCCCTAGGTAAATCTGGGTCACCTTCCCAGAACAAACTCTCCCCTGAGATCTTTCCTTCCCTAACTAACTCTATCCGTTCTTGTTACAACTTGATTTTAGCAGTCTCCATATCTAATTCCTTTTCATATTTTACACGATCATGCCCCAGCTGTAACAGAAGCAGTTCTTTCTGCTGTTCAAAAAGAAGACTACCATGACTAACCAATGGAATGGCCATTGTAACGTTACGGGGAGACGAAGAGTCCTCAGCAGAGGCTGGCCCAGTGGTAACTTCAAGAATACCACTCTCCATCAGATTGGCCTTCAATATCAACCTAATAGAATTCTTTAGACGTTTATCACTAATTTCAACCTTGTAGTGTTCAGCGATCTTCAACAGCTGTTCTTTAGTACCTAATTCTAACAATTCCTCTGATGGAAAGCGAATGAACTCATCTACATAAGACGCCATAGTTACAACAAAAAAAATTCTCTTCCCCTCTGCTGAGCACACCAGACCACAACCCAAGAAATGACAATCACCCTGAGCACCACAGAAGAGAGATGATACGGAGCTTCCCCAAAACCTACTATAACTAAACCCTAGTCTTCGTGCAGATTTGCGGTGGGTATTTACGCACTGTAGCCCGCTGGCAAGGAAATACACCCCCCAGCACGCTGGCAGATTCCACCAAGCCACGGATGTGCCCCCGAGACAACTGCTCAGTCCACAGACACCACACAAAAATAAAACATTAACCATGCCCAACATATTCCAAAAATAAAACATGTCGCTAAGCCTCAGGGGAAAAAGGATATAGCTCCGGGTAGCAAGTTCCACCACCCTACCCAAATCTCCCACTGAGGTACACAGCCGATTACTCACCTCAGACCGATCTCCCAACAGAAAGAAGAAGAGTTTCCAGGCTGGGCAGGGCCGGGAAACTAACCATTATACTCTCTCCAACGCAGCACACAACCAAACCACAAAGGCAACCAATACCGGGCCTATCAGACTCAAACAAAATATGCAAACCAAACACGTACCTCCACGTTCTCCCAAACCAATACGTTCAATTATCCCGGACGAGCCCCCACTTGTCACAAACCGGCTCAAAGCCCGTAACAAAAGGGAGACAACGTGGAGATAAGGAGTAACAAAATATATTTATTAAATAAAGTAACCTAAATGCAATTAACAATGGTGTGTGTGTAATCAGTAATCAGTAGTGTAAGTGAGTGTTTTGGCATGCATAAATGTGATGTGTTGAAAGGTGCTAAAGCAAACAACCAAAAAGTCACAAAAAACCACAACAAAATCTATCAAGGTGTCTGCATGGAGAGAGTCTCCTCCATGAATGGGGAAGTGGTGTATTTATCCTGGGACACACTGGGCTCAGGTGTTTCCCATGTAGCTGACGACCCTCCCAACTCCGCCCACCGGCATCCTAATAAGGAAACAAGAACAAAGAGAGAATACGGCAGACAGAGTGGGAGGGTCGTCACAACAGTGAGATCGGAAAACACAGTTGTGTTTTAACCTGCTATGCCATGGTGGGTACAGTGTGGGGATGTAATAGTGACACTACCACACATAGACTGAGCTCCGTTGACATTACAGTTACAGGGATGATACCCTGCCAAGATTGAACCGGTTCTATGTCCTGTGATTACATTCTACTACTGCCCCTCTCCTCGCTTGACCTCCCAGGGCACACATGGAGAGAGGAGAGACATTTGCAGTACAGCTGTAAATGTCATTCAGACCTGGCACTGAGACTTTTCCAGAGGCTGTTGAAATGTGATTGTTATCAATAAAACACATTCAATACAAGAACATGTGTTCAACTAAAACCTCTATGTGAGCAGAATATTATAGTTATTGATTTCCACCTTTAATATTCAAGGGGAATTGGGTTCATGATCCATTATTCTAACACATTCATTATTGATTTGTTGTAAAAATAATAAAAATAATAAGTTTATAGGTATATGACAATCTTTACATTCCCTCATAGTTTACATAGTGCTGTTCCTGCAGCCTTACCATGCAGAGGTATCTGCTCTAGAGCCATGTTGGACTTCTGGTTGCCTTTAGAAGCTTAACTTTAATTAGACTTTTCCCCATTGTTTTGTCTCCCCCTCCATCGTCGCTCTCAGCTATAATTTGTTTGATCCAAACTCCTTTATTTAATAAACCTTATTGTTGCCTAGAAGCCTAAGTCAGTTTGGGGGTGATGAATAAGTGTTGGCATTGTTATTGAGGGATATATTGTATTCTGCAGAGTTAGGGGATTTCATCTGGTGAGAATTGTGAGAAAGTGATTAAAGAGATGACAGTGAATCGTATTGGTAGACAGAGTTATGAATGCACCATACCGGAAGCCTTTTCTGAAGAGAGGTTTTTCTCTGAGAGAGAGAGAGAGAGAGAGAGAGAGAGAGAGAGAGAGAGAGAGAGAGGGAGAGAGAGAGAGACAGAGAAAGCTGGGAGGCAGCCATGATTGAGGTTCTGACTGTAGAACACTCCTCCTCACAGAGCTGGGTACAACAAAGAGCAATGCCTCAGCCTTCCTATCCAAACCCCAAGTAATATATTCCACTAGAGTTTAACTGGGGAAACTTTGAGGAAGTTTTGTGGCAGCAGGCTCATAAGAGACGACAGGATTTCTGTAGTGAAATGCCAGAGCTCTGTGAGGTTCTCCTGCAGAGGCGGTTGACGGAGACGTTGTTGAGAGAAGTTTCCCTTCAAACCAGGTGATTCCTCTGGGTTAAGGAAGAGGTGGCGGAGACACCACAGTACCTGATAGTTAAAGTAAGGGGACAATACAATAGAAAGTAAAAAATACCCTGCAAGAAGAGTAACCCTTTGAATGAGTTCACTGAAGTGGTCAATGTGAAACATTAGTAAAGAGATGCTATTACTTGTCAGGGATGTCTGGTATATTGATGTTACACAATCAGCAGAAAGGTTATTTAGTTGTCTAATAGGAGCAAGCAGTGTGAAGACGTGATTAGCAGGGTAGCATACTCCTGCTGAGTGCTGGGACTCCCTGAGTTTACTGTTTGAAGGAGATTACTTCATTTACCACAGTCAGGTATTCTGTTTCCTACCTTCCTACTGTCAATGAACTTGACTCTGACTGACACAGCTTTTGATAGCATAGCACTCTGATCACACACCCTGATCTCCCTCAAGACATACGCTTGTCCTCCTCCGCACTGTGCATCATTAATGTCGATCGATCACCCTAAATCCAAACTTATGCAAAAACAAAAAGCAAAACTTTACAAAACAGTAATATAGTCTTCCTCTGTTGGTGTTGTCCCAAAAATGTGTGCATCTAATGCTAATTACCTTTTCCTTTATATTTCCTGAGGGCACTCAGTTGATGTAAAACAAGTTATGAACCTACTTCCCACAAGAAAAATAAAGTACATTTCCATTTTATAACAGAGATGTGCTGTTCAATATGCATGGCGATATCACTTAATTACCACCAATTTAGATGGCTAGAATTTAGATGAATATAAGAATAGAATGTCAGCCACTGGGAGGTAAAAAGAACATCATAATAACAACACGTATCAAACAAACCAACATCAAGTGGTGTTCTCAGAGGATTCTGGTAAGGCTGGCTTTGCTGTTTGGAATGGTTCATCAACTGCATTGTGAGGGAGAATACAAAGAGTTATATGCCACACGTTGATGCTCTATGTCCCAGTGGGGCGGTGGAACAACAGCTCATGGTTATGGAGGAGAGAGAGTCATAAAGGAGAGAGAGAGAGAATGTAAGGGAAAGAGGGAAGGAGAGAGAGATAATAACAGGAAGGGAGAGGGAGAGAACGTGAGGGAGAGAAAGAGAGAGAAAATGAGGGAGAACGTGAGGGACGGAGGGAGAGAGAGAACGTGAGGGAGAGAGAAATAGAGAGAGAGAGAGAACATGAGGGAGAGAGAGAGAGAGAACGTGAGGGAAGGAGAGAGAGAGAACATGAGGGAAAGAGAGAGAGAGAGAGAGAGAGAGAGAGAGAGAGAGAGAGAGAGAGAGAGAATGTGAGGGGAAGAGAGAGAGAGAATGTGAGGGAGAGAAAGAGGTAGGGAGAGAGAGAGAGAGAGAGATGGAGAGAAAAATGGAGAGAGATAGAGAGCTGTGGCTGAAGTGTTGTCTCAGGAGGAGGTTGCTCATTAGATAATAGGCCAGGACAGCTTGATTACAGTGAAGCCACTCAGACATGTGATTAGGAATTATGCAGCTTAATTACACACAGGTTTTGTTGTGCAACACTCTCCACGCCATTCCGTCCTCTCCCCTCCGCTAGCCTATCACGCACTCCACCTATTTTCAGAGCCATCCATTAAACAGGCCAACGCAGCCTGAGAAAATGAGGCTGTTGCTTGGCATGCTCGGTCTGATTTACATCTTTCAGACACCAACAAGCTCTGCAACTTAACTGGGTTGACTCCAATTTAAGTTTGGGCCTTTTTAAGTCTGAAGGTTTTTGATGGTGTTTTTGTGAATGACATGCTTGAGAGTGTGGCGCCCATAAAGCCTATGTGAAACTCTTTTGATCCTCTCATCGGGAAATGTCTCCAGCAACCTGACAGAAGTTTCCTCTCTCCTCCTGAACCCCTCCTATTCTGATGCACATGACTGAGACCATGCATCACAGTCATCGGAGACAGGCTTAACGGCATTAGAAACAGTAATGTCCTTTGGCACATTATATCTCTCCTACTCTCATTTTCTCTCTCTCTCTCTTTCCTCCTCCTCTCTTCTCTGGATCGTTAAGGCAGCAGTTGTGAGATTGCCAACCTGCATGGGTATTTATAAGTGGCTGTCTCACGTCTGGGCTGCATCAGTAATTAGTCATTGGAAAGCCATTGGGCCCCTAATTACATGCAGGGTCTCATATTGGAGCCATCCATCACCTACAGTGCACATGGACTGTAGCACATCCACACATGTGAATGTCAACCACAGACAATCCCACAAGCCGCTCTTCAGTTCAACAGTACAGATCCATTAGGCCCAATGCTGTGGAGCAGTTGTGTTGATGCAGTGTTTTCAGACAGGGCCTGTTAGCTTGTGAACCGGATCCTTCGGCTCCCTTCACCTTAAAGAGCCGTTCGGCTCTACTATCAGTAACGCTTAGAATTGGACCTAAAACCACGAATAAAAAGTTGATCTCTAATTCCAAGCCTAAAACATTGTCTACCATTACGTCAGATTGTGAAATATGAGTTCAAATACATTTTTACCTGACCAAATTATTAGACGGCCTGCAGAAAAGAATGAACAAAACATTTTACACACTGAAAAAGTGTGGACCAAAATGAGGCTCTCTCCTCACTCTATTGTTCCTGGACTGAGGAATTACCATCTTCATCAAATAGTCCATGTCTGGAGCTGAAAAAACGTTAGTAACAGTATGCAAATCAAAGAGCCACATATACGACCCATCACTACTGTTAGCCACAGCTATTAAATCCCTGAGTCATCATCAAGATACAAAGGGTCAAAACATCAGGCTTGAATGTGTCAAATGAAATCAGGTTAATCCCACTGGTGATAGCAGTTGTTGATTGGCAACATACAGTACAACTCACTGAGGTTAAAAAGAGGGATTGTGAAAAGTTTAACTAAGCAACATAATGAGTCAGTCTTGACCTCTGCGTGTTCACTTGAAAGCTCTTATTCTTTTAGCATGTTTTTATAGCAGTTAACTAACACCCACTTCCTCAGACAGGCTCTCTGCTTCCTGTTACTGTCTGTTTGTTGAATGGCTTTCAGAAGCTTCTAGCACAGCAGGCACTGCATGAGTCTGTCTTCCGTTGCATCTGTCGTCAAAAAGCTAAGCTTAACATGACACAACTGAATCCTTATTGTCAACACCAGTGGAGCTAACAGACCAGCATCCTCAGTCTCAGGCCTCCTCCTCTTGCATCTCCCACACCTATCAAACTACTACCACATCCTGGCCAGTACTAGAAAGCTGTTTATGACACACCGGCACCTTGGCTGGAGCAGTAGGAACAGATCATAGGAGCGTTGGGTACAGCGCCAGGGGAATCTCCAGGTTGAGTTATTGGGTGGTGGTGCCAGGTGGACCCAGAACCGGGCCCAGTCTACCTGTGCCAGGCATTGTGAGGGTGATTAATGGCAGTCACTACACAATTACAGATGAATTGGGTTGAGTGGAAGGTCCCGTTGGGCTGCATCCATTCATGCTAAACAATTGGACATTGCACAATTCCCTAGTTCGGTCCACTACTAAAAAGGATGGTCAGAACTATCCGTGATATTCCAACAGTTAAACAACTGAAGGCTCTCCCTAAATAAATGACATTACCAAATGCATTGTAGAGGTGGGATTTGTTCATGTGTGCTTAATGTAATCTCATTAGATTCAACTCAGTATTCTGCTCATGCCCCCTTATGCTGCGAGGAAGATTCTGATTCCTCAGTGCTGCTATTCTCTCTCACCTTCCTGTCCCTAACTCCTCTCTTCCTCACCCTCCTCCCCTCCTGTCCCTAACTCCTCTCTTCCTCACCCTCCTCCTCTCCTGTCCCTAACTCCTCCTTTCCTCACCCTCCCATCCTGTCCGTAACTCCTCTCTTCTTCACCCTCCTCCTCTCCTGTCTGTAACTCCTCTCTTCCTCACCCTCCTCCCCTCCTGTCCCTAACTCCTCTCTTCCTCACCCTCCTCCCCTCCTGTCCCTAACTCCTCTCTTCCTCACCCTCCCCTCCTGTCCCTAACTCCTCTCTTCCTCACCCTCCGCCCCTGCTGCCCCTAACTCCTCTCTTCCTCACCCTCCCTCCTGTCCCTAACTCCTCCTTTCCTCACCCTCCCATCCTGTCCCTAACTCCTCTCTTCTTCACCCTCCTCCCCTCCTGTCCCTAACTCCTCTCTTCCTCACCCTCCTCCCCTCCTGTCCCTAACTCCTCCCTTCCTCACCCTCCTCCCCTCCTGTCCCTAACTCCTCTCTTCTTCATCCTCCTCCCCTCCTGTCCCTAACTCCTCTCTTCCTCACCCTCCTCCCCTCCTGTCCCTAACTCCTCTCTTCCTCACCCTCCTCCCCTCCTGTCCCTAACTCCTCTCTTCCTCACCCTCCTCCCCTCCTGTCCCTAACTCCTCCCTTCCTCACCCTCCTCCCCTCCTGTCCCTAACTCCTCTCTTCTTCATCCTCCTCCCCTCCTGTCCCTAACTCCTCTCTTCCTCACCCTCCTCCCCTCCTGTCCCTAACTCCTCTCTTCCTCACCCTCCTCCCCTCCTGTCCCTAACTCCTCTCTTCCTCCCCTCCTGTCCCTAACTCCTCTCTTCCTCACCCTCCTCCCCTCCTGTCCCTAACTCCTCTCTTCCTCCCCTCCTGTCCCTAACTCCTCTCTTCCTCCCCTCCTGTCCCTAACTCCTCTCTTCCTCACCCTCCTCCTCTCCTGTCCCTAACTTCTCTCTTCCTCACCCTCCTCCCCTCCTGTCCCTAACTCCTCTCTTCCTCACCCTCCTCCTCTCCTGTCCCTAACTCCTCTCTTCCTCACCCTCCTCCTCTCCTGTCCGTAACTCCTCTCTTCCTCACCCTCCTCCCCTCCTGTCCCTAACTCCTCACTTCTTCATCCTCCTCCTCTCCTGTCCATAACTCCTCTCTTCCTCACCCTCCTCCTCTCCTGTCCCTAACTCCTCTCTTCCTCACCCTCCTCCTCTCCTGTCCGTAACTCCTCTCTTCCTCACCCTCCTCCCCTCCTGTCCCTAACTCCTCTCTTCCTCACCCTCCTCCTCTCCTGTCCCTAACTCCTCTCTTCCTCACCCTCCTCCCCTCCTGTCCCTAACTCCTCTCTTCCTCCCCCTCCCCTCCGTAACTCCTCTCTTCCTCACCCTCCTCCCCTCCTGTCCCTAACTCCTCTCTTCCTCACCCTCCTCCCCTCCTGTCCCTAACTCCTCTCTTCCTCACCCTCCTCCTCTCCTGTCCCTAACGCCTCTCTTCCTCACCCTCCTCCCCTCCTGTCCCTAACTCCTCTCTTCCTCACCCTCCTCACCTCCTGTCCCTAACTCCTCTCTTCTTCACCCTCCTCCTCTCCTGTCCGTAACTCCTCTCTTCCTCACCCTCCCCTCCTGTCCCTAACTCCTCTCTTCCTCACCCTCCTCCCCTCCTGTCCCTAACTCCTCTCTTCCTCACCCTCCTCCCCTCCTGTCCCTAACTCCTCTCTTCCTCACCCTCCTCCTCTCCTGTCCCTAACTCCTCTCTTCCTCACCCTCCTCCCCTCCTGTCCCTAACTCCTCTCTTCCTCACCCTCCCCTCCTGTCCCTAACTCCTCTCTTCTTCACCCTCCTCCTCCCCTCTCCCTAACTCCTCCTTTCCTCACCCTCCCCTCCTGTCCCTAACTCCTCTCTTCCTCACCCTCCCCTCCTGTCCCTAACTCCTCTCTTCTTCACCCTCCTCCTCTCCTGTCCCTAACTCCTCCTTTCCTCACCCTCCCCTCCTGTCCCTAACTCCTCTCTTCCTCACCCTCCTCCCCTCCTGTCCCTAACTCCTCTCTTCCTCACCCTCCTCCCCTCCTGTCCCTAACTCCTCTCTTCCTCACCCTCCTCCCCTCCTGTCCCTAACTCCTCCTTTCCTCACCCTCCCCTCCTGTCCCTAACTCCTCTCTTCCTCACCCTCCTCCCCTCCTGTCCCTAACTCCTCTCTTCCTCACCCTCCCCTCCTGTCCCTAGCTCCTCCCTTCCTCACCCTCCTCCTGATCTGTGGCCTGTCTGATGCCAGCGATCCATGGCACTTTCTGCAGAGAAGGGAAGGGTGGTGTGTACAGTCTCTCTCTCTCTCTCTGCAACAATCCTGCCTCTCTCACACACACATAGTATATGTTCATACATTAACACATACAGAATGCATATAAACACACATCAATTATAGGATATTATCTTTTTCCCGGTGTAATGGCACGATCACAGGTGTTGTGCTGACTGTGCTACATGTGCAGAAAAGACAGGTGTTGTGCTGACTGTGCTACGTGTGCAGAAAAGACAGGTGTTGTGCTGACTGTGCTACATGTGCAGAAAAGACAGGTGTTGTGCTGACTGTGCTACGTGTGCAGAAAAGACAGGTGTTGTGCTGACTGTGCTACGTGTGCAGAAAAGACAGGTGTTGTGCTGACTGTGCTACATGTGCAGAAAAGACAGGTGTTGTGCTGACTGTGCTATCTGTGCAGAAAAGACAGGTGTTGTGCTGACTGTGCTACGTGTGCAGAAAAGACAGGTGTTGTGCTGACTGTGCTACGTGTGCAGAAAAGACAGGTGTTGTGCTGATTGTGCTACGTGTGCAGAAAAGACAGGTGTTGTGCTGACTGTGCTACATGTGCAGAAAAGACAGGTGTTGTGCTGACTGTGCTACGTGTGCAGAAAAGACAGGTGTTGTGCTGACTGCGCTACGTGTGCAGAAAAGACAGGTCTTGTGCTGACTGTGCTACGTGTGCAGAAAAGACAGGTGTTGTGCTGACTGTGCTACGTGTGCAGAAAAGACAGGTGTTGTGCTGACTGTGCTACGTGTGCAGAAAAGACAGGTGTGGTGCTGACTGTGCTACGTGTGCAGGAAAGACAGGTGTTGTGCTGACTGTGCTACGTGTGCAGAAAAGACAGGTGTTGTGCTGACTGTGCTACGTGTGCAGAAAAGACAGGTGTTGTGCTGACTGTGCTACATGTGCAGAAAAGACAGGTGTTGTGCTGACTGTGCTACGTGTGCAGAAAAGACAGGTGTTGTGCTGACTGTGCTACGTGTGCAGAAAAGACAAGCGTTGTGCTGACTGTGCTACGTGTGCAGAAAAGACAGGTGTTGTGCTGACTGTGCTACGTGTGCAGAAAAGACAGGTGTTGTGCTGACTGTGCTACATGTGCAGAAAAGACAGGTGTTGTGCTGACTGTGCTACGTGTGCAGAAAAGACAGGTGTTGTGCTGACTGTGCTACGTGTGCAGGAAAGACAGGTGTTGTGCTGACTGTGCTACGTGTGCAGAAAAGACAGGTGTTGTGCTGACTGTGCTACTTGTGCAGAAAAGACAGGTGTTGTGCTGACTGTGCTACGTGTGCAGAAAAGACAGGTGTTGTGCTGACTGTGCTACGTGTGCAGAAAAGACAGGTGTTGTGCTGACTGTGCTACGTGTGCAGAAAAGACAGGTCTTGTGCTGACTGCGCTACGTGTGCAGAAAAGACAGGTGTTGTGCTGACTGTGCTACGTGTGCAGAAAAGACAGGTGTTGTGCTGACTGTGCTACATGTGCAGAAAAGACAGGTGTTGTGCTGACTGTGCTACGTGTGCAGAAAAGACAGGTGTTGTGCTGACTGTGCTACGTGTGCAGGAAAGACAGGTGTTGTGCTGACTGTGCTACGTGTGCAGAAAAGACAGGTGTTGTGCTGACTGTGCTACGTGTGCAGAAAAGACAGGTGTTGTGCTGACTGTGCTACGTGTGCAGAAAAGACAGGTGTTGTGCTGACTGTGCTACGTGTGCAGAAAAGACAGGTGTTGTGCTGACTGTGCTACGTGTGCAGAAAAGACAGGTGTTGTGCTGACTGTGCTACGTGTGCAGAAAAGACAGGTCTTGTGCTGACTGCGCTACGTGTGCAGAAAAGACAGGTCTTGTGCTGACTGTGCTACGTGTGCAGAAAAGACAGGTGTTGTGCTGACTGTGCTACGTGTGCAGAAAAGACAGGTGTTGTGCTGACTGTGCTACGTGTGCAGGAAAGACAGGTGTTGTGCTGACTGTGCTACGTGTGCAGAAAAAAGACAGGTGTTGTGCTGACTGTGCTACATGTGCAGAAAAGACAGGTGTTGTGCTGACTGTGCTACGTGTGCAGAAAAGACAGGTGTTGTGCTGACTGTGCTACATGTGCAGAAAAGACAGGTGTTGTGCTGACTGTGCTACGTGTGCAGAAAAGACAGGTGTTGTGCTGACTGTGCTACGTGTGCAGAAAAGACAGGTGTTGTGCTGACTGTGCTACATGTGCAGAAAAGACAGGTGTTGTGCTGACTGTGCTACATGTGCAGAAAGACAGGTGTTGTGCTGACTGTGCTACATGTGCAGAAATGGCAGGTGTTGTGCTGACTGTGCTACGTGTGCAGAAAAGACAGGTGTTGTGCTGACTGTGCTACATGTGCAGAAAGACAGGTGTTGTGCTGACTGTGCTACATGTGCAGAAAAGACAGGTGTTGTGCTGACTGTGCTACGTGTGCAGAAAAGACAGGTGTTGTGCTGACTGTGCTACGTGTGCAGAAAAGACAGGTGTGTATCTGCAATGACGTTGGACTTCTGGCGTCATCCTGTTGATGGAGTCAGCGACCTTGGTCAAATGGTGCGGAACATCAGTTTGTGACGTGGGAGGTTTATACTTTAATGTGCGCAGCCCTGACAGAGCTTGTGTAGTGACAGTCTGACTGGCCAGAAACCCTGACAGAGCTTGTTCAGAGACAGTCTGACTGGCCAGAAACCCTGACAGAGCTTGTGCAGTGACAGTCTGACTGGCCAGACACCCTGACAGAGCTTGTGTAGTGACAGTCTGACTGGCCAGAAACCCTGACAGAGCTTGTTCAGAGACAGTCTGACTGGCCAGAAACCCTGACAGAGCTTGTGCAGTGACAGTCTGACTGGCCAGAAACCCTGACAGAGCTTGTGTAGTGACAGTCTGACTGGCCAGAAACCCTGACAGAGCTTGTGTAGTGACAGTCTGACTGGCCAGAAACCCTGACAGAGCTTGTGCAGAGACAGTCTGACTGGCCAGAAACCCTGACAGAGCTTGTGTAGTGACAGTCTGACTGGCCAGAAACCCTGACAGAGCTTGTGCAGAGACAGTCTGACTGGCCAGAAACCCTGACAGAGCTTGTGCAGTGACAGTCTGACTGGCCAGAAACCCTGACAGAGCTTGTGCAGAGACAGTCTGACTGGCCAGAAACCCTGACAGAGCTTATGCAGTGACAGTCTGACTGGCCAGAAACCCTGACAGAGCTTGTGCAGAGACAGTCTGACTGGCCAGAAACCCTGACAGAGCTTGTGCAGTGACAGTCTGACTGGCCAGAAACCCTGACAGAGCTTGTGCAGAGACAGTCTGACTGGCCAGAAACCCTGACAGAGCTTGTGCAGAGACAGTCTGACTGGCCAGAAACTCTGACAGAGCTTGTTCAGAGACAGTCTGACTGGCCAGAAACCCTGACAGAGCTTGTGCAGTGACAGTCTGACTGGCCAGAAACCCTGACAGAGCTTGTGTAGTGACAGTCTGACTGGCCAGAAACCCTGACAGAGCTTGTGTAGTGACAGTCTGACTGGCCAGAAACCCTGACAGAGCTTGTGCAGAGACAGTCTGACTGGCCAGAAACCCTGACAGAGCTTGTGTAGTGACAGTCTGACTGGCCAGAAACCCTGACAGAGCTTGTGCAGAGACAGTCTGACTGGCCAGAAACCCTGACAGAGCTTGTGCAGTGACAGTCTGACTGGCCAGAAACCCTGACAGAGCTTGTGCAGAGACAGTCTGACTGGCCAGAAACCCTGACAGAGCTTATGCAGTGACAGTCTGACTGGCCAGAAACCCTGACAGAGCTTGTGCAGAGACAGTCTGACTGGCCAGAAACCCTGACAGAGCTTGTGCAGTGACAGTCTGACTGGCCAGACACCCTGACAGAGCTTGTGCAGAGACAGTCTGACTGGCCAGAAACCCTGACAGAGCTTGTGCAGAGACAGTCTGACTGGCCAGAAACCCTGACAGAGCTTGTGCAGAGACAGTCTGACTGGCCAGAAACCCTGACAGAGCTTGTGCAGAGACAGTCTGACTGGCCAGAAACCCTGACAGAGCTTGTGCAGAGACAGTCTGACTGGCCAGAAACCCTGACAGACCTTGTGAACACCTTGTGATGTAACAACATGAGTCAAATGATTGAAATAGACAGCTCAAAATGTAATAACAGTGAAGTGAAGCTTTATGAATGCACACAGAATGTAACCTAACGTTAGTGCTGGGTTGAGTTGTTTAATGGCATCATTTCTCTCCTCCTCTCAGTGTAGTGATTCTAGCATCATGACAGATGAGCCCTGTCACTCCTATCTCTATGGGCATTACTGCTGGGGGAAGCACTTCCTCCTTCTCCCTGTTCTAACGCCCTGTTCTAACACAGTGGGATATTGTGCACATTGACATGGATAGAGAAGGGTGTCATCAGGCATAGGGAGAGGCTGGTATGTCTCCTACTGCAAAGAACTGCGTGACATGTAGAGTATCCGAGCCAATATCTCACAAGGTTCATAACACATTTATTTCAGGTGTAGCTTTCAAATCCTCCCTGAAAATAGATGGAAATCCCATCAGATACGGTGTAGTTCACTAGACTCTGAGCATCTCTATCATAACATGCTGGGATATGAAATGAGTTCATGTCCACTCTAAAACACTGTCCGATGCTGTAGTCTGATCCTCTGGAAAAACTCTTGTGTTCCCACGATCCCCCTGGGGGATTAGTATAGCGCTAGGGGATCAGCCCAAATTGGGACACTGCAGAATTACTTTTGAGTGACATTAGTTTTGAGTGACAGATTAAAATCCACACACAAGTACATGGGTCGAATGTTTCCATTTTGAAAACACCCAAGACTTTCACAGCTGTGAAATAAATTTGATTCTGGAGTGATATCCCAGAACATCCCCATAGACAGGAGCTAAGTGTATATCTAACTGATGGGACAATAAAACAAACTGTGAAATATTATCCACAAGAGCACACACATGCACCGCTGCTGTTCAAATGAATTCCAGTCTGTTGCATTATTGATGCAGTTCATTAAAGAGAGATGAATTGCCTATTGGCTGTTGAGTTGCCCAGAGACAGTGGGCTGACAATGCAGTAGTGGATGGTAGCTGGCTCTCTTCTGTCTCAATGAGGGATATCACACCCCAAATCGCGGTCCACCTGGCTGAAGTATAGCCCCTCTTCCCCTCAGCCTCAACATACACAATGGACAACAACTTTTCACTAATGGCATTTGAGACAAAACATGTAGATGAATGATTTTAAGCAATTGAAATATCTACAGTCTACACTGCCAAGGTCAGGATAGAATATAAATTGTTTCGACTTTATTACACAATGTGTTTTGGGAGATTGTGAGAACACTGATTGCGGTACACACCCTAATCATCAGGGGTTGCCATATCTGTTTTGACATATATTTGGGTTGGCTGCACCGTGGTTCCCTTTGTGAATATCTGACATGTGTGGGGCTGTGAGCCGTGATAAGCACTTAGTTAGGGGAGAGACATCCTGAGGGGAGAGACATCCTGACATGTTTTCCAGAGGGGTGAAATCAATCAGGCACAGGAACAAGATCCATGGCTGAAATATAGCCCAGTTGATTTAGTGTGGGACTGTTTGTGAAGAACCCCCCTGTTTGTCATGGTCAGCGTGCCTCGAAGGGACTAAGTGCTTGATGATGTGTGAGTCTATAAAGTGGAACTAGTCCAATGTACTGTAAAGACTGAAATGCCTGAGGGTGGTACCAAGGTTATTTTGTACCATTTCACATTGATTGGGTGATAAAACAGTTATTACAGATTCCTTTCCTTGTTCACCTGTCTTGACTTAAAGTATAGTTTATAATGACCTAGATAATATTATAATGTCTTTGCATTCCTGATGCATCCCTGTCTTTGTTCCACCATGAATACAATGGATACAGGTGTATTTAATGTTAGTCGGCGTCCCTCCAGGCCTCTAGTTTGACATCAGAACCTCTGCTGCCCAGGACACATACAGTGTTCTGAATAGAACAGCAGCCAAGGGGATCCCAAACCCCAAAAGCCCATCATGAATTCTACACAGATAACAGCTGATGGCATTGCTTTAGAGGCTCAATATTTTAAACCCTCTCTTCTCAGTCAAGATGACTAATGCGGATCTCATCTGAGCCGTAACCTTTATCACAATGCTCTCTGTCCCTCTCTCTGTCCCTCTCTCTGTCCCTCTCTCTGTCCCTCTCGCTCTCTCTCCCAGCACTCTCTGACTCCTGCCCTTCAGCCTGAGTAATTGGCCCCTATGCAATAATGCTCTGGCCGGGCGATTTCATGAGGCTCACTACAATAACATATCAAATACAATTGAAATAAAACTATTATCCCACTGGGGTAACAAAAGAATAAAGAAGTTGAATCTCATGGGGTTTTAACTGTAGCTCTGCATGCTCCTGTCTCCTGTTCAGGCTGGTTGTTGTGTGCCAGGCTGCATGCTCCTGTCTCCTGTTCAGGCTGGTTGTTGTGTGCCAGGCTGCATGCTCCTGTCTCCTGTTCAGGCTGGTTGTTGTGTGCCAGGCTGCATGCTCCTGTCTCCTGTTCAGGCTGGTTGTTGTGTGCCAGGCTGTATGCTCCTGTCTCCTGTTCAGGCTGGTTGTTGTGTGCCAGGCTGCATGCTCCTGTCTCCTGTTCAGGCTGGTTGTTGTGTGCCAGGCTGTATACTCCTGTCTCCTGTTCAGGCTGGTTGTTGTGTGCCAGGCTGCATGCTCCTGTCTCCTGTTCAGGCTGGTTGTTGTGTGCCAGGCTGCATGCTCCTGTCTCCTGTTCAGGCTGGTTGTTGTGTGCCAGGCTGCATGCTCCTGTCTCCTGTTCAGGCTGGTTGTTGTGTGCCAGGCTGTATGCTCCTGTCTCCTGTTCAGGCTGGTTGTTGTGTGCCAGGCTGCATGCTCCTGTCTCCTGTTCAGGCTGGTTGTTGTGTGCCAGGCTGTATGCTCCTGTCTCCTGTTCAGGCTGGTTGTTGTGTGCCAGGCTGTATGCTCCTGTCTCCTGTTCAGGCTGGTTGTTGTGTGCCAGGCTGTATGCTCCTGTCTCCTGTTCAGGCTGGTTGTTGTGTGCCAGGCTGCATGCTCCTGTCTCCTGTTCAGGCTGGTTGTTGTGTGCCAGGCTGCATGCTCCTGTCTCCTGTTCAGGCTGGTTGTTGTGTGCCAGGCTGTATGCTCCTGTCTCCTGTTCAGGCTGGTTGTTGTGTGCCAGGCTGTATGCTCCTGTCTCCTGTTCAGGCTGGTTGTTGTGTGCCAGGCTGTATGCTCCTGTCTCCTGTTCAGGCTGGTTGTTGTGTGCCAGGCTGCATGCTCCTGTCTCCTGTTCAGGCTGGTTGTTGTGTGCCAGGCTGCATGCTCCTGTCTCCTGTTCAGGCTGGTTGTTGTGTGCCAGGCTGTATGCTCCTGTCTCCTGTTCAGGCTGGTTGTTGTGTGCCAGGCTGTATGCTCCTGTCTCCTGTTCAGGCTGGTTGTTGTGCCTGGCTGCATGTGACTGTGGTTTGACGCAAGGGGCTCTGACGGTGGGCTGATGAAGTCCATTCAGTCATTGGGACTCATAAAGCTTCCACTGCGCTGTGGAGGAGAGTACATGACAGTGAATAAAACAGAGTGGGATCCTCTTGTAACTCAGGGAACGTGAGGTGGAGTGGTGATCAGTAATCCAATCACAGAGACAAGGATTGGGAATGAGTAGAGGGACTGTGGAGGGAACAGCGTGCGTCATACAGCTGGGGCTTTGCTTTGACAGCATCTGGAGAGGGTGGAGTGGGGGGGTCAGGTAATCACGCTACACCCCATTGGTCTCTGGTGAATAAATGATACTGTGTCAGTCAATGACGTGTGTCTACCATCATGTACAGTACATCAACATCATCGTAACAGGGTTGTTTCTGCAGGGGCAGATTAGCACGCAAACCTGCTAGTCATTGATAAACATGTGTAAAGTGAAGGGGCTTTGAGAACTACACACAGTACGGCAGTTGTAAGAGGAGGAGGGGGGGAACAGTCGTGTTGAACAGAGAGCAGTAGAGGATAGAGAGCAGTAGAGGATAGAGCGCAGTAGAGGATTGAGGATAGAAAGCAGCAGAGGATAGAGAGCAGTAGAGGATAGAGAGGGGTAGAGGAATAGAGAGCAGTAGAGGATAGAGAGCAGTAGAGGAATAGAGAGCAGTAGAGGATAGAGAGGAGTAGAGGATAGAGAGCAGTAGAGGATAGAAAGCAGCAGAGGATAGAGAGCAGTAGAGGATAGAGAGCAGTAGAGGATAGAGAGCAGTAGAGGATAGAAAGCAGCAGAGGATAGAGAGCAGTAGAGTGTAGAGAGCAGTAGAGGATAGAGAGCAGTAGAGGATAGAGAGCAGTAGAGGATAGAGAGGAGTAGAGGAATAGAGAGCAGTAGAGTGTAGAGAGCAGTAGAGGATAGAGAGCAGTAGAGGATAGAGAGGAGTAGAGGAATAGAGAGCAGTAGAGTGTAGAGAGCAGTAGAGGATAGAGAGCAGTAGAGGATAGAGAGCAGTAGAGGATAGAAAGCAGCAGAGGATAGAGAGCAGTAGAGGATAGAGAGCAGTAGAGGATAGAGAGGAGTAGAGGATAGAGAGCTGTAGAGGATAGAGAGGAGTAGAGGAATAGAGAGCAGGAGAGGATAGAGAGCAGTAGAGGATAGAGAGCAGTAGAGGATAGAGAGCAGTAGAGGATAGAGAGGAGTAGAGGAATAGAGAGCAGTAGAGTGTAGAGAGCAGTAGAGGATAGAGAGCAGTAGAGGATAGAGAGCAGTAGAGGAATAGAGAGCAGTAGAGTGTAGAGAGCAGTAGAGGATAGAGAGCAGTAGAGGATAAAGAGCAGTAGAGGATAGAGAGGAGTAGAGGAATAGAGAGCAGTAGAGTGTAGAGAGCAGTAGAGGATAGAGAGGAGTAGAGGAATAGAGAGCAGTAGAGTGTAGAGAGCAGTAGAGGATAGAGAGCAGTAGAGGATAGAGAGCAGTAGAGGATAGAGAGGAGTAGAGGAATAGAGAGCAGTAGAGTGTAGAGAGCAGTAGAGGATAGAGAGCAGTAGAGGATAGAGAGCAGTAGAGGATAGAGAGCAGTAGAGGATTGAAAGCAGCAGAGGATAGAGAGCAGTAGAGGATAGAGAGCAGTAGAGGGATAGAGAGCAGTAGAGGATAGAGAGCAGTAGAGGATAGAAAGCAGCAGAGGATAGAGAGCAGTAGAGGATAGAGAGCAGTAGAGGATAGAGAGCAGTAGAGGAATAGAGAGCAGTAGAGGATAGAGAGCAGTAGAGGATAGAAAGCAGCAGAGGATAGAGAGCAGTAGAGGATAGAGAGCAGTAGAGGATAGAGAGCAGTAGAGTGTAGAGAGCAGTAGAGGATAGAGAGCAGTAGAGGATAGAGAGCAGTAGAGGATAGAGAGGAGTAGAGGAATAGAGAGCAGTAGAGGATAGAGAGCAGTAGAGGATAGAGAGCAGTAGAGTGTAGAGAGCAGTAGAGGATAGAGAGCAGTAGAGGATAGAGAGCAGTAGAGGATAGAGAGGAGTAGAGGAATAGAGAGCAGTAGAGTGTAGAGAGCAGTAGAGGATAGAGAGCAGTAGAGGATAGAGAGCAGTAGAGGATAGAGAGCAGTAGAGGATAGAAAGCAGCAGAGGATAGAGAGCAGTAGAGGATAGAGAGCAGTAGAGGGATAGAGAGCAGTAGAGGATAGAGAGCAGTAGAGGATAGAAAGCAGCAGAGGATAGAGAGCAGTAGAGGATAGAGAGCAGTAGAGGATAGAGAGCAGTAGAGGAATAGAGAGCAGTAGAGGATAGAGAGGAGTAGAGGAATAGAGAGGAGTAGAGGATAGAGAGCAGTAGAGGATAGAGAGCAGTAGAGGATAGAGAGCAGTAGAGGATAGAGAGGAGTAGAGGAATAGAGAGCAGTAGAGGATAGAGAGCAGTAGAGGATAGAGAGGAGTAGAGGAATAGAGAGCAGGAGAGATTAGAGAGCAGTAGAGGATAGAGAGCAGTAGAGGATAGAGAGCAGTAGAGGATAGAGAGGAGTAGAGGAATAGAGAGCAGTAGAGTGTAGAGAGCAGTAGAGGATAGAGAGCAGTAGATGATAGAGAGGAGTAGAGGAATAGAGAGCAGTAGAGTGTAGAGAGCAGTAGAGGATAGAGAGCAGTAGAGGAATAGAGCAGTAGAGGATAGAGAGGAGTAGAGGAATAGAGAGCAGTAGAGTGTAGAGAGCAGTAGAGGATAGAGAGCAGTAGAGGATAAAGAGCAGTAGAGGATAGAGAGGAGTAGAGGAATAGAGAGCAGTAGAGGATAGTAAGCAGTAGAGGATAGAGAGCAGTAGAGGATAGAGAGCAGTAGAGGATAGAGAGGAGTAGAGGATAGAGAGCAGTAGAGGATAGAAAGCAGCAGAGGATAGAGAGCAGTAGACGATAGAGAGCAGTAGAGGATAGAGAGCAGTAGAGTGTAGAGAAGTAGAGGATAGAGAGCAGTAGAGGATAGAGAGCAGTAGAGGATAGAGAGCAGTAGAGGAATAGAGAGCAGTAGAGGATAGAGAGCAGCAGAGGATAGAGAGCAGTAGAGGATAGAAAGCAGCAGAGGGTAGAGAGCAGTAGAGGATAGAGAGCAGTAGAGGATAGAGAGCAGTAGAGGATAGAGAGCAGTAGAGGAATAGAGAGCAGTAGAGTGTAGAGAGGAGTAGAGGAATAGAGAGCAGTAGAGTGTAGAGAGCAGTAGAGGATAGAGAGCAGTAGAGGATAGAGAGCAGTAGAGGATAGAGAGCAGTAGAGGATAGAGAGGAGTAGAGGAATAGAGAGCAGTAGAGTGTAGAGAGCAGTAGAGGATAGAGCGGAGTAGAGGAATAGAGAGCAGTAGAGTGTAGAGAGCAGTAGAGGATAGAGAGGAGTAGAGGAATAGAGAGCAGTAGAGTGTAGAGAGCAGTAGAGGATAGAGAGCAGTAGAGGATAGAGAGCAGTAGAGGATAGAGAGGAGTAGAGGAATAGAGAGCAGTAGAGTGTAGAGAGCAGTAGAGGATATAGAGCAGTAGAGGATAGAGAGCAGTAGAGGATAGAGAGGAGTAGAGGATAGAGAGCAGTAGAGTGTAGAGAGCAGTAGAGGATAGAGAGGAGTAGAGGAATAGAGAGCAGTAGAGTGTAGAGAGCAGTAGAGGATAGAGAGGAGTAGAGGAATAGAGAGCAGTAGAGTGTAGAGAGCAGTAGAGGATAGAGAGCAGTAGAGGATAGAGAGCAGTAGAGGATAGAGAGGAGTAGAGGAATAGAGAGCAGTAGAGTGTAGAGAGCAGTAGAGGATAGAGAGCAGTAGAGGATAGAGAGCAGTAGAGGATAGAGAGCAGTAGAGGATAGAAAGCAGCAGAGGATAGAGAGCAGTAGAGGATAGAGAGCAGTAGAGGGATAGAGAGCAGTAGAGGATAGAGAGCAGTAGAGGATAGAAAGCAGCAGAGGATAGAGAGCAGTAGAGGATAGAGAGCAGTAGAGGATAGAGAGCAGTAGAGGATAGAGAGCAGTAGAGGAATAGAGAGCAGTAGAGGATAGAGAGCAGTAGAGGAATAGAGAGCAGTAGAGGATAGAGAGCAGTAGAGGATAGAGAGGAGTAGAGTGTAGAGAGCAGTAGAGGATAGAGAGCAGTAGAGGATAGAGAGCAGTAGAGGATAGAGAGGAGTAGAGGAATAGAGAGCAGTAGAGTGTAGAGAGCAGTAGAGGATAGAGAGCAGTAGAGGATAGAGAGCAGTAGAGGATAGAGAGGAGTAGAGGATAGAGAGCAGTAGAGTGTAGAGAGCAGTAGAGGATAGAGAGGAGTAGAGGAATAGAGAGCAGTAGAGTGTAGAGAGCAGTAGAGGATAGAGAGGAGTAGAGGAATAGAGAGCAGTAGAGTGTAGAGAGCAGTAGAGGATAGAGAGCAGTAGAGGATAGAGAGCAGTAGAGGATAGAGAGGAGTAGAGGAATAGAGAGCAGTAGAGTGTAGAGAGCAGTAGAGGATAGAGAGCAGTAGAGGATAGAGAGCAGTAGAGGATAGAGAGCAGTAGAGGATTGAAAGCAGCAGAGGATAGTGAGCAGTAGAGGATAGAGAGCAGTAGAGGGATAGAGAGCAGTAGAGGATAGAGAGCAGTAGAGGATAGAAAGCAGCAGAGGATAGAGAGCAGTAGAGGATAGAGAGCAGTAGAGGAATAGAGAGCAGTAGAGGATAGAGAGGAGTAGAGGAATAGAGAGCAGTAGAGGATAGAGAGCAGTAGAGGATAGAGAGCAGTAGAGGATAGAGAGCAGTAGAGGATAGAGAGGAGTAGAGGAATAGAGAGCAGTAGAGGATAGAGAGCAGTAGAGGATAGAGAGGAGTAGAGGAATAGAGAGCAGGAGAGATTAGAGAGCAGTAGAGGATAGAGAGCAGTAGAGGATAGAGAGCAGTAGAGGATAGAGAGCAGTAGAGGATAGAGAGGAGTAGAGGAATAGAGAGCAGTAGAGTGTAGAGAGCAGTAGAGGATAGAGAGCAGTAGAGGATAGAGAGGAGTAGAGGAATAGAGAGCAGTAGAGTGTAGAGAGCAGTAGAGGATAGAGAGCAGTAGAGGATAGAGAGGAGTAGAGGAATAGAGAGCAGTAGAGTGTAGAGAGCAGTAGAGGATAGAGAGCAGTAGAGGATAAAGAGCAGTAGAGGATAGAGAGGAGTAGAGGAATAGAGAGCAGTAGAGGATAGTAAGCAGTAGAGGATAGAGAGCAGTAGAGGATAGAGAGCAGTAGAGGATAGAGAGCAGTAGAGGAATAGAGAGCAGTAGAGGATAGAGAGGAGTAGAGGATAGAGAGCAGTAGAGGATAGAAAGCAGCAGAGGATAGAGAGCAGTAGAGGATAGAGAGCAGTAGAGGATAGAGAGCAGTAGAGGATAGAGAGCAGTAGAGGATAGAGAGCAGTAGAGGATAGAGAGGAGTAGAGGAATAGAGAGCAGTAGAGTGTAGAGAGCAGTAGAGGATAGAGAGCAGTAGAGGATAGAGAGCAGTAGAGGATAGAGAGGAGTAGAGGAATAGAGAGCAGTAGAGGATAGAGAGCAGCAGAGGATAGAGAGCAGTAGAGGATAGAAAGCAGCAGAGGGTAGAGAGCAGTAGAGGATAGAGAGCAGTAGAGGATAGAGAGCAGTAGAGGATAGAGAGCAGTAGAGGAATAGAGAGCAGTAGAGTGTAGAGAGGAGTAGAGGAATAGAGAGCAGTAGAGTGTAGAGAGCAGTAGAGGATAGAGAGCAGTAGAGGATAGAGAGCAGTAGAGGATAGAGAGCAGTAGAGGATAGAGAGGAGTAGAGGAATAGAGAGCGGTAGAGTGTAGAGAGCAGTAGAGGATAGAGAGCAGTAGAGGATAGAGAGCAGTAGAGGATAGAGAGGATTAGAGGAATAGAGAGCAGTAGAGTGTAGAGAGCAGTAGAGGATAGAGAGCAGTAGAGGATAGAGAGCAGTAGAGGATAGAGAGGAGTAGAGGATAGAGAGCAGTAGAGTGTAGAGAGCAGTAGAGGATAGAGAGGAGTAGAGGAATAGAGAGCAGTAGAGTGTAGAGAGCAGTAGAGGATAGAGAGGAGTAGAGGATAGAGAGCAGTAGAGTGTAGAGAGCAGTAGAGGATGGAGAGCAGTAGAGGATAGAGAGCAGTAGAGGATAGAGAGGAGTAGAGGAATAGAGAGCAGTAGAGTGTAGAGAGCAGTAGAGGATAGAGAGCAGTAGAGGATAGAGAGGAGTAGAGGAATAGAGAGCAGTAGAGGATAGAGAGCAGTAGAGGATAGAAAGCAGCAGAGGATAGAGAGCAGTAGAGGATAGAGAGCAGTAGAGGATAGAAAGCAGCAGAGGATAGAGAGCAGTAGAGGATAGAGAGCAGTAGAGGAATAGAGAGCAGTAGAGGATAGAGAGGAGTAGAGGAATAGAGAGCAGTAGAGGATAGAGAGCAGTAGAGGATAGAGAGCAGTAGAGGGATAGAGAGCAGTAGAGGATAGAGAGCAGTAGAGTGAATAGAGAGCAGTAGAGGATAGAGAGCCAGTAGAGGATAGAGAGGAGTAGAAGGAATAGAGAGCAGGAGAGATTAGAGAGCCCAAGTAGAGGATATGAGAGCAGTAGAGGATAGAGAGCAGTAGAGGATAGAGAGCAGTAGAGGATAGAGAGGAGTAGAGGAAATAGAGAGCAGTAGAGTGTAAGAGCAGTAGAGGATAGAGAGCAGTAGAGGATAGAGAGGAGTAGAGGAATAGAGAGCAGTAGAGTGTAGAGAGCAGTAGAGGATAGAGAGCAGTAGAGGATAGAGAGCAGTAGAGGATAGAGAGCAGTAGAGGATAGAGAGCAGTAGAGGATAGAGAGGAGTAGAGGAATAGAGAGC